>NC_081288.1:765535-1121439 GCF_030490865.1 Poecile atricapillus
TGGTCCCTGCGCCCCCGTGTCCCCCCGTGTCCCCCCGTGTCCCCCCATGTCCCCCCCGTGTCCCCCCGTGTCCCCCTCGGCCCTGCAGGACACTCCCGTCAGTGTCACAGCCTGGCTCGGGTCTCAGCCCCTCGGGGCCGGAGCCGGGGGGTTCCAGGGCCGGGGTCTCCCCGCTCCTCGTCACCTCAAAGCCGCCGAGCTCTGCCCCCGGCGCTGTCCCCGTCCCTCTGTCTGTCCGTCCGTCCCTCCGTCCCTCCGTCCGTCCGTCCGTCCGTCCCCCTGTCCGCGGGGAGGGGTCTCTCCGGGAGCGCCCCCCCCTCTTTTCCCCGAGCCCCGAGCGGGGCTGCGGGGAGCGGGGGGGAGGAGGAGGAGGCGGCGGCGGGAGGGAAGGAGGGAGGGAGGAGGAAGAGGAGGAGGAGGAGGAAGCGGCGCATCCCGCATCCCCCTCCCCGCGCACACAAAAGCGCTCCGGGGCCGCCGCTCCGGCCGAAGCGGGGCCGGCGGGGGCCCCTCCGGAGCGCGGCGGGTGGGTGGGCGGGTGGCCGGGGGCGCGGGGGGGGTCCGTGCGGAGCCGGGATGCGTCAGCAGGAGCAGCGGGAGCGGCGGCAGCAGCAATCCATCCGCGCTCGCACTGAAGGACAAAAGGATGAGCCAGCCGCCTGCGCGGCTGCTTCCCGCACCGCCCGCACCGCCCCGCACCGCGCCGCCCGCACCGCCCGCACCGCCCGCACCGCCCCGCGCGGCCCCCGCCACCGGAGGATGCCCGCCGGCACCGCCACCGCCACCGCCACCGCCGCTGTCACCGCCGCTGCCACCGCCACCACCGCCCCGCGCCGCCGCTGAACGCGACACCCACGCGGGGACGCGGGAACGACACGCGGGAGGGGACGGGACGGGACCCCCCCCGCCCCGCCACCAGCGCAGCCGCCGCCGCTACCGGGAGGTGCCCCCGGCATCTCCCCCCCCCACAACCCCCCCCCCCCCCCCCCCGCCGACGCCCTTTCCTCCCCCCCGCTCCCTCCCTCCCCGAACCGCGATTTTCCCTCTCCGGGGGGGGCTCCCCGCCATTTATTTATTTATTTCGGCCTATTTTTAATCTTTATTTTCCTGTTTTATTTTTAGGTTTCGTCCGGGTTGTTTGGGTTTTTTTTTTTTTTGTGGGTTTTTTTTTTTAATATTTTGAATTTTTATTTTTAGTTTTTTCATCTGATTTTAGCCTTATTTTAACTTTTATCCTCATTTCCGTTCTTATCTTGATTTGATTTGATTTTAGATTTTTTTTTTATTCCGTTTTTACCTCCTTTTCCAATTCCCTTTCCTCGCCAATTTTTTTTTTTTTTCTCTCCCCATTCCCATTTCCCTCCTCGGTTCTCATTTTTTTTTTTTTTTTAAATTTCCCCCCCCCCCCCCACTTTTTCTCTCCTCCGCTCCCTCCCCTTTCCCCAATTCTTCCTTTTCTCCCCGCTTCTTTTTTTTAATTATTTCCTTTTTCACCACTTTCCCCGCGTTCCCCCCCTCCTCTTTCCCCGTTTTCCCCGCGGCCTGCGGGGGGGGGGCGGCCATGCGGGCCCCGCCGAGCCCCCCGGGCCGGCCCCACGGGCGGAGGAGCGAGGCCGCGGGCTCGGCCGGGCTCGGGGGCTGCCGGGCCCCCGCTTAGCCGGGCCGGCCCCCCCCGATCCTGCACCGCAGCCTCCAGGAGCCATTTTGTCCTTTTTTTTTTTTTTTCTTTTTTTTTTTTTTTGGGAGCCTGCCCCCCCCTCCCCCCTCCTCGGTCCCGCGCTCGCCTCGAGCCCCCCCGGACCCCCCGATCCCCCTGCCCCAGGTAGGTACTGGCGAACGGGGCCGGGCGGGGGGGGTTCCTCCTCCTCCTCTCCCCCCACCCCCCCATCCCCAGCACCTACCGCCGATTTTTTTTTTCCCCCCCCTAAATTTTAATTTTTCCCTCCTAAAGCCCCGCTCCCCTCGGAACCCCCACCCCAATCCCGCACCCCCCGACCCCCAGCACCCCCGCACCCCCCCCCCCCCCCCCCAACTCCGGCCGGCCGGGCCCCCTCCCCAGCTGGTGGGAGCCGGGAGAGGGGGGGGCCCCAGCCCGTTCTCCGCTTCTCGCCGCCATCCCCAGACGATGGTGAATGATGAACGTGCCACACCATGAAGCTCTTGTGGCAGGTAACTGTGCACCACCTGCGCCGCCACCGCCGCCACCGCACCTGGCCGGGGCTCCTGGCCGCCTCCCTGACCCTGCACGCCTGGCTCCTGGCCACGGCCGCCGCCTCGCCCGGCCCCCAGAGCTGCCCCTCCGTGTGCTCCTGCAGTAACCAGTTCAGCAAGGTGGTGTGCACCCGCCGCGGCCTGGCCGAGGTGCCCCCCGGCATCCCCTCCAACACCCGCTATCTCAACCTCATGGAGAACAACATCCAGATGATCCAGGCCGACACCTTCCGCCACCTGCACCACCTGGAGGTGCTGCAGCTGGGCAGGAACGCCATCCGGCAGATCGAGGTGGGCGCCTTCAACGGCCTGGCCAGCCTCAACACCCTGGAGCTCTTCGACAACTGGCTGACGGTGATCCCCAGCGGCGCCTTCGAGTACCTGTCCAAGCTGCGGGAGCTGTGGCTGCGCAACAACCCCATCGAGAGCATCCCCAGCTACGCCTTCAACCGCGTGCCCTCGCTCATGCGCCTCGACCTGGGCGAGCTCAAGAAGCTCGAGTACATCTCCGAGGGCGCCTTCGAGGGCTTGTACAACCTCAAGTACCTCAACCTGGGGATGTGCAACATTAAGGACATGCCCAACCTGACGCCCTTGGTGGGCCTGGAGGAGCTGGAGATGTCGGGCAACAACTTCCCCGAGATCAAACCGGGCTCCTTCCACGGGCTCAAATCCCTCAAAAAGCTCTGGATCATGAACTCGCAGATCAACCTGATCGAGCGCAACGCCTTCGACGACCTGACGGCGCTGGTGGAGCTCAACCTGGCCCACAACAACCTGTCCTCGCTGCCCCACGACCTGTTCGCCCCGCTGCGCTACCTGGTGGAGCTGCACCTGCACCACAACCCCTGGGACTGCGACTGCGACATCCTCTGGCTGTCGTGGTGGCTGCGGGAGTACATCCCCACCAACTCCACCTGCTGCGGCCGCTGCCACGCCCCGCTGCACATGCGGGGCCGCTTCCTGGTGGAGGTGGACCAGACCTCCTTCCAGTGCTCGGCGCCCTTCATCATGGACGCGCCCGCGGACCTCAACATCTCGGAGGGGCGCGTGGCCGAGCTGCGCTGCCGGACGCCGTCCATGTCGTCGGTGCGGTGGCTGCTGCCCAACGGGACGGTGCTGAGCCACGCCTCGAGCCACCCGCGCCTGGCCGTGCTCAACGACGGCACCCTCAACTTCTCGCACGTGCTGCTGGCCGACACCGGCCTCTACACCTGCATGGTGACCAACGTGGCCGGCAACTCCAACGCCTCGGCCTTCCTCAACGTCAGCACGGCCGAGCTCAACACCTCCAACTACAGCTTCTTCACCACCGTCACGGTGGAGACCACCGAGATCTCCCCCGAGGACGTGTCCCCCAAGTTCACCAAGCCCGTGCCCACCGCCTCGACGGGCTACCAGCCGGCCTACACCACCACCACCACCGTGCTGGTGCAGACCACGCGCCCGCCCAAGCAGGTGGCCGTGCCCACGGCCGACGCCGGCGACAAGCTGCAGACCAGCCTGGACGAGGTGATGAAGACCACCAAGATCATCATCGGCTGCTTCGTGGCCGTGACGCTGCTGGCCGCCGCCATGCTCATCGTCTTCTACAAGCTCCGCAAGCGGCACCAGCAGCGCAGCACCGTCACCGCCGCCCGCACCGTGGAGATCATCCAGGTGGACGAGGACATCGCCCCGGCCGCCGCCGCCACGCCCGCGGCCGCTCCGGCCGGCGGGGCCGGCGAGGGGGCCGTGGTGCTGCCCAACATCCACGAGCACCTCAACTACAACACCTACAAGGCCGGACACGGCGCCCACTGGACAGAGAACGCGCTGGGCAACTCCCTGCACCCCCCCGGGACCACCCTGGCCGACCCCTATTTAATCCAGACCCACC
Organism: Poecile atricapillus; assembly: GCF_030490865.1. Taxonomy (NCBI): domain Eukaryota; kingdom Metazoa; phylum Chordata; class Aves; order Passeriformes; family Paridae; genus Poecile; species Poecile atricapillus. The sequence goes on from NC_081288.1 coordinate 769,626, forward strand.
CCAAGGAGAAAGTTCAGGAAACCCAGATATGACTCTTTTGTTTTGGGGCTTTTTCCTGATTTTTTTTCTGGGTCGTCGATCCCCCCCCCCTCTCTTCTCCTCCAACCCCGAATTATTATAAACACGATAGATGCACAAAAGCAGAACTCCAAAAGAGAAGGAAAGCCAGGAGAATTCCTCAACACTAAGGAAAACCAGGAGAATTCCTCAATAATAGACACAACTTTTGTACAGGGGGGGGAGAGACTCTTTTTCGTGTACATGCTTCTATAGCCAACCTCGGGGCCGAGAAGAGCAGCAGATTCTATTAAAATTTAACGAAACCCACCCAAAACTCCTACAAAAAAAAAACAAAAAAAAAAAACCCAAACCACTATTTTCTAACTCGCAGGTTCTATTTAAACACAGAAAAAAAAAAAAACCCACAAAAAACAAACCAGGAGAAACAGAGGAGGAAAAAAAAAAAACCCCCACAAACAAAATCGGTAATGGGAGGAAAAGCCCCCGTGCTCGGGGCCGAGCGGCGCGGGGGGCGCGGGGGGCGCCGGGGGGGGTTCGGGGGGGGTTCGGGGATGGTTTTTTTTGGGGGGTTCTCCGGGGGAAAAGGGGGGAGCTCGGCCCCCCCGAGCCCGAGGCTCTGCCCTTGGCCGCTCGCCGCGGGATCTCGGCCCCGCGCCAGGACCTTCCCAATGCAATAAAGGAACGGATTTTGGGGAGGGGGGCTCGGGGGGGGGGGGGGGGGCTGGGGATGGACGGCTGCAATGTATTCAAGCAAAAAAAAAAATTTCCTCAAAAACCCACGGGAAGGGGGGAAAAAACCCCGCAAGCGCCTGGGGGGGAGGGGAGGGGCGGTTTGGGGGGGGGGGGGAGCTCGGGGGGGACAGAGGGTGCCCCCCCATCCCCCCCCCCCCAGCTCCGTACCCCCTTTTCCCACGGTGTTTGTCACCCCCCCGGACCCCCCCGGCACAGGGCTACGGCTCCCGGGGGGCTGGGGGGGCCCCCACGGGAGAGCTGACCAATGATTGTAACCACCTTCGCTAAAAACGGCATTTCTGTCCTTTTATTGGGGGGGGGGACACGGGGAACACCCCCCTGCCCCGGGCGGGGGGACCCTGGGGACCCCCCCAAGGGCTGCTCATGGAACGGGGGGGGGGGGGGGGGGCTGGGGGAAATTAAGGGCTCGGGGACAGGGGGGAGGTGACAATGGGGGGCCCACCAGCATCGGAGGTGGCGCCGGGGGGGTCCCGCTGGGGACCCCAAGTGCCTCGCGGGGGTCCCGGGGGGTTTGGGGGGGGTCGGGCGGCAGCGCGGGGGGGGCTCCCCCGCTCGCTCGGGCGCTGGAATTACTTTAATTTTTTTAATTTCTCATTTTAGCTTTAAAATGTTCTCGGATAAAAGGGGAGGGGGGGAAGGCGGGGGCGGGGGAGGGGGGGGGCAAAGCTGAGCTAAAATTTTGGTTTTGGGGATGTCCGGGGGGGGCAGAAGGCGGGAAGGAGATGCAGAAATTCCCTCTCAGGCTGGAAACGCCGGAAGGATCCGACTGTACCGCGAATCCAACAAAAAAAAAAAAAAAAAAAAAAAAAAAATCAAGTGTATTTTTGTATTTTAATAAATATTGTTCCAAATTTGTACCAGAGAGTGCCAGAGGGGTTAAACGGGGGGGGCCCGGGGGGGGCTCGGGGGGGGCGACCCCTCCCCCCCTGCCTCAAAGGGGTTTTTTGTCCTCTCAGCAGGAAAAGCTTTGGAAAAATCGCGGAGCTGGGAAAGGACGGGAGGAAGAGGATGGAGGAGGGGAGGGGGAGAGGGGACACGGGAGGGACACGGGGGGGACACGGGGGGGACACGGGGGGGACACGGGGGGGACACGGGGGGACACGGGGGGACACGGGGGGGACACGGGGGGGACACGGGGGGACACGGGGGGGACACGGGGGGACATGGGGGGACACGGGGGGGACACGGGGGGACACGTGGGGGACATGGGGGGGACACGGGGGGACACGGGGGGTGAGGGGACACGGGGGGTGAGGGGACGACATGGGGGGGACACTGGGGGACACGGGGGGGACACGGGGGGACACGGGGGGGACACGGGGGGACACGGGGGGGACACGGGGGGGACAATCAGGGGGTGACATTGGGGGGCGTGACGAGAAGCGGGGGGCAGAGCGGGACCCCCGGCTGGGGCTGGGGGCTCGGGGGGCGCCCCCGGGCCGGGCGTTCCCGGCTGGAATCGGGATGGGAGGGAGGGACCGGGATCAACCAGCAGGGCTGGTGCTGCCCGGGGGGACAGGGGACACCGGGACCCCCCCGAGGGGACACCAGGACCCCCGAGGGGACACTGGGACCCTCCTGAGGGGACACTGGGACCCCTGAGGGGACACCGGGACCCTCTGAGGGGACACCGGGACCCCTCCGAGGGGACATCGGGACCCCCCATTGTGTGGGATGGGGACACTGGGAGGGGACCTCAGCTCTGGGGGGCACCGGGACCCCCAGCAGGGCAGCGGTGCCAGCGCCACACAGGCTGTGACAGGGGCTGGGGACAAGGGACACGTCTGTGGGGACCACGGGACACCCCTGAGGGGACAAGGGACATCCCTGTGGGCACAAGGGACACGTCTGTGGGGACCTGGGACACCCCTGAGGGGACAAGGGACACGTCTGTGGGGACCAGGGGACCCTCGGTGTCGGTGCCACCTCCAGCCCCGTGCCCGGGGCGGTGCCACCCGCCGGGGCCGGTCCCCCCGGAGCCCTCAGGGTTCAGAGCTCCCTTTTGGGGCGTTTTGAGGATTTTTGTTGTTTCTGGCAGGTCCGGGTCAGTTTTCCCCCAAAGCACATTCCTGCTTTTCCCTCCATTCCCGAGTGCTCCCAGCCAGGCCGGGGTGGGAATGCCAACACCTCCCCCTGCCCTGCTGCTCCTCCCTGAGCTCCCAAAAACCCTGGGAATGCTGCAGGGCCCGGAAGGATTTACGGGTTTTACTGGCATTGATCTGAGCCCCAGATTGGGGCAGCTGAGCTCTTCATCATCATCATCATCATCATCATCATCGTCATCGTCATCGTCATCATTGTCATCATCATCGTCATTGTCATCATCGTAATCATCATCATCCTCATCATCATCATCATCATCATCATCATCATCATCATCATCGTCATCATCGTCATTGTCATCATCATCGTAATCATCATCGTCATCATCATCATCATCATCATCGTCGTCGTCGTCATCGTCATCATCATCATCATCGTCATCATTGTCATCATCATTGTCACCATCATCATCATCATCATCGTCATTGTCATCATCATCGTAATCATCATCATCCTCATCATCATCATCATCATCATCATCATTATCGTCATCGTCATCATTGTCATCATCATCATCATCATCATCATTATCATCATCGTAATCATCATCATTGCCATTGCCATCATCATCATCATCATCATCATCATCATCATCGTCATTGTCATTGTCATCATCGTCACCATTGTCATCATCGTCATTGTCATCATCATCGTCATTGTCATCATCATCATCGTCATCATTGTCATCGTTTCCCATCTTCATCCTCACATCCTCATCCCCATCCCATCCCCATCTCATCCCCATTCTCACCTTCATCCTCACATCTTCATCCTCATCCTCATTCCCGTTCCCATTCCCATTCCCGTTCCCATTCCCATTCCCATTCCATTCCCATTCCCATTCCATTCCCATTCCATTCCCATTCCCATTCCCATTCCCATCCCCATTCCCATTCCCAAATCCCCTCCGTTCCGGCCTCCCCAGCTCCCAATTCCCGGAATTCCATCCCATCCCATCCCATCCCATCCCTCCATCCCGGGCCCCCCGGAGCAGCCCCAGCTCCATTCCTGGAACGGATCCTTTGGATCAGGGCGGGAATCCGGGATGGGGGGAGGTGAACGCTGACAAATCCGATCCCGGGATTTTTGGGGAATGTCAGGGGAGCCCCCACGGCAGCGGGAACTGGAGCTCTGGTGGCTCCACGGCATCAGGGAGAGAGCGGGATGGGATCCAATGGGATCCATGGGATGGGATCCATGGGATGGGATCCAATGAGATGGGATCCTGGGATGGGATGGGATCCATGGGATGGGATCCATGGGATGGGAAGGGATGGGATGGGATGGGATGGGATGGGATCCAATGGGGATCCATGGGATCCAATGGGATGGGATCCATGGGATCCATGGGATGGGATCCATGGGATGGGATGGGATCCATGGGATGGGATGGGATCCATGGGATGTGGGAGGATGCAGTGGGACGTGGCGGATGCTCCAAGCACAGGGCTGGGATTGACCCTGGGATCGGGGTTGGGATTGGAGCTGGAATCAATCCCAGGATCAGCACTGGAATTGGGGTTGGGATCAGAGCAGGGATCAGGCTGGGATTGGGATCAGAGCAGGGATTGGGATCAGGCTGGGATTGGGATCAGGCTGGGAATTCCCAGCTCCGGCTGGAGCGGGGGTTCCGGGGCGGTTTCCCGGCGTTCCCGGAGAATCGGCGGCTCCCGCCGGGTCCCTGCGGAGCCGAGGGGCTCCGGGGGTCCCCTGGGCCCTTTGGGGGTCTCTGGGAGCCGCGATCCCGCGGGATCATCCCGGCACCCCCCGCTCGGCGGGGCCGGCTCGTCAGCGGCGGCTCCGGGCCCGTGAGTCAGCAGCAGCCGGAGCCGCCGGATAAAAATATCCCAGGGCTGTGGGGGTGGGCAGGGATCGGCTGCCGGCGGGAACGCGGCCGTGGGAACCGCGGGGACCCCGACCCGCGGCCAGGAACGGGCCCGGGCAGCCCACGGCGTTCCTGCATCCCAAATCATGAATCCCTGAATCCCAAATCCCTGTCCTGCATCCCAAATCATGAATCCCAAATCCCTGTCCTGCATCCCAAATCCTGAATCCCTGTCCTGCATCCTAAATCCCAAATCCCAAATCCTGAATCCCTGCATCCCCCATCCCTGAATCCCTGCATCCCGAATCCCTGTCCTGCATCCCAAATCCTGAATCCCTGCATCCCAAATCCCTGCCCTGCCTTCCAAATCCCTGCATCCTCAATCCCTGCATCCCAAATCCTGAATCCCTGCACCCCCAATCCCTGCATCCCGAGTCCCACGTGGCCTCCCCTCTGCCACGTTCCTGGGCAGCAGCCCAGCCCTTCCCACAGCCTCCCCACGACATTCCCGGGAATCATCCCGGCTCCCACGTGTCCTCCTGCCACAGCATTCCCAGGAATTGTCCCAGCTCCCACGTGTCCTCCTGCCACAGCATTCCCGGGAATGTTCCAGCTCCCACGTGTCCTCCTGCCACAGCATTCCCGGGAATTGTCCCAGCTCCCACGTGTCCTCCTGCCACAGCATTCCCGGGAATTGTCCCAGCTCCCACGTGTCCTCCTGCCACAGCATTCCCGGGAATGTTCCAGCTCCCACGTGTCCTCCTGCCACAGCATTCCCGGGAATTGTCCCAGCTCCCACGTGTCCTCCTGCCACAGCATTCCCGGGAATGTTCCAGCTCCGTCCAGCCGCCATTCCCGGGCAGGTGCAGCTCCGGAATGTGCCGAGGCAGCGCAGCCAAACCCTTGGGATGCGGCTCAGCAATTCCCGGCAGCGCGGGGAGCTGAGCAGGGAGGGACGGCTGCGGTGTCACTGTGTCACTGTCACTGTGTCACTGTCACTGTGTCCTGTCCCTGTGTCCTGTCCCTGTGTCCTGTGTCCCTGTGTCCTGTCATTGTGTCCCTGTGTCCCTGTGTCTCTGTGTCCTGTCCCTGTGTCCCTCTGTCCCTGTCCCTGTGTCCTGTCCGTGTGTCCTGTGTCCATGTGTCCTGTCCCTGTCCCTGTGTCCCTGTGTCCGTGTGTCCTGTCAGTGTGTCCTGTGTCCTGTGTCCGTGTGTCCATGTGTCCGTGTGTCCTGTCAGTGTGTCCTGTGTCCCAGTGTCCTCCTGTCCCCCTGTTTCCATTTCCCCATGTCCCAGCATTCCCACATTCCCGTATCCCAGCATTCCACATCCTCATGTCCCTGTGTTCCCATGTCCCCACAGCTGGCACCACCGGCCTGCAGCTGCTGCCACAGCTGGATCCAGGGCCACTGCTGGATCTGCAGCCACAGCTGGATCTGCAGCCACAGCTGGATCCACACCCACAGCTGGATCCACACCCACAGCTGGATCTGCAGCCACAGCTGGATCCACACCCACAGCTGGATCCACACCCACAGCTGGATCTGCAGCCACAGCTGGATCCACGCCTGCATCCGGGTCCACACCTGCACCTGTGTCTGCCACATCTGCACCCACGGCAACACCTGGATCTGCAGCCACACCTGGATCCACAAACCACATCTGGATCCACCAACAACTGCATCCACGGCAACAACTGCATCCCTGCCCCCACCTGGATCCACACCCACACCTGGATCCGCCAATAACTGCATCCATGGCAACACCTGGATCCATGCCCACATCTGGATCCCTGCCCAAAACTGCAGCTGCGTCCATATCTGCATCAACCGTGCCTGCAACCACGGCCACATCTGGATCCATAAATCCCATCTGGATCCAGAAATCCCGTCTGGATCCATAAATCCCATCTGGATCCATAAATCCCACCTGGATCCATAAATTCCATCTGGATCCATAAATCCCATCTGGATCCATAAACCCCACCTGGATCCATAAATCCCACATCTGGATCCATAAATCCCATCTGGATCCATGCCCACATCTGGATCCATGCCCACATCTGGATGGGAGCCTCAATCCCTGAATTTCAGCCCAGGGGCCGGTGAGAGCCTGGGATCCACCTCGGGAATGTGGATCAGGGATCGATTACCCAAAAGGACCCCGGAGCTGCAATCAGGGAAATCCCGGGAATCCCGGGAATTTCAGTATCCGGAGACGTTAACGGGAACAGCTTCAAACAGGGGGATCCATCCGGAATCCAACCCCAGGATCTGCCCAGGGCACGCTCGGTATCCCCTGGGATCCCCTGGGATCCCTCAGAATCACCCGGGATCTCTTGGTATCCCCTGGGATCTCTTGGTATCCCCTGGGATCCCTCAGTATCCCTGGGATCCCTGGGTATCACCGCACCCTCCAGTCCCCCAGATCCCCCCCAGATCCCCCCGGATCCCCCCCGGATCCCCCCCGGATCCCCTGGCCGTACCTCCCGCTGCAGCACCAGCTCCTTGGTGAAGAGCGTGGCCTCCTCGCTGAAGGGCTCCCCCTCCTGCGCCAGCCCCGGAACGTTCCGGGCACCCCGCGGACACTCGATCCCTGCGGGAATAACCGGGAATCAGGGACCGGGAATGGATCCGGGGAATGGATCCTGGGAATGGAACCTGGGAATGGATCCTGGGAATGGAACCTGGGAATGGATCCTGGGAATGGATCCTGGGAATGGATCCTGGGGATGGATCCTGGGAATGAAACCTGGGAATGGATCCTGGGAATGGATCCTGGATCCTGGGAATGGATCCTGGGAATGGAACCTGGGAATGGATCCTGGATCCTGGGAATGGATCCTGGGAATGGATCCTGGATCCTGGGAATGGATCCTGGGAATGGATCCTGGGAATGAAACCTGGGAATGGATCCTGGATTCTGGGAATGGATCCTGGGAATGGGACACAGGGATGGGGACACAGGGATTGGGACACAGGGATGGGACACGGGGACACAAGGATGGGACAGGGATGGGACACAGGGACACAGGGATGGGACAGGGATGGGACACAGGGATGGGACAGGGATGGGACAGGGATGGGACACAGGGACACAGGGATGGGACACAGGGATGGGACACAGGGACACAGGGATTGGGACAGGGATGGGGACACAGGGATGGGACACAGGGACACAGGGATGGGGACACAGGGATGGGACACAGGGACACAGGGATTGGGACACAGGGATGGGACAGGGATGGGGACACAGGGATGGGACAGGGATGGGACACAGGGACACAGGGACGGGACAGGGATGGGACACAGGGACACAGGGATGGGACAGGGATGGGGACACAGGGATGGGACACAGGGACACAGGGATGGGACAGGGATGGGGACACAGGGATGGGACACAGGGACACAGGGATGGGGACACAGGGATGGGACAGGGATGGGGACACGGGGACACATCCAGCCCCCATCCCGACCCCTCTGTCACAGCCGCTCCCCTGTCCCTTGTCCCGCTGTCCCCGGGATCCCCCTGCCCCGGCTCAGAGGGAAGTCCTGCATCATTAATGCTCATTTCCATAATTTGCATAATGAATGAGGAGCCAGGAACTGCAGCTCCCAGCCGGAGCCACGAGGGAGGAGGTGCCACATCCCCAGGGCCACGTCCGTGTCACCAACACCAGGGACAGGGACACGGATCCTGCCCGGAGCAGCCGGGAGCACCCAGAGCCCATCCCAAGGGACAATGTCCCTGTGCCACCGGCTCCTTCCTCATCCTCATCCTCATCATCATCCTCCTCATCATCCTCATCCTCATAATCTTCTTCCTCATCCTCATCTTCCTCATCTTCATCATCCTCATCATCCTCATCCTCATCTTCATCTTCATCCTCCTCATCTTCCTCCTCCTCATCATCCTCATCATCTTCATCCTCATCCTCCTCATCATCATCCTCATCATCTTCATCCTCATCCTCATCTTCATCATCCCCATCTTCATCATCCTCATCATCATCTTCATCATCCTCATCTTCATCATCCTCATCCTCCTCATCCTCTTCATCATCCTCATCTTCATCTTCATCCTCATCCTCATCATCTTCATCCTCATCCTCCTCCTCATCATCCTCATCCTCATCCTCATCTTCCTCATACCCATCCTGTTCCTCATCCTCATCCTCCTCATCCTCATCTTCATCCCCATCCTCATCCTCATCATCATCTCTGGGACTCTGGAAAAGGGAATTTCTGGGAAAGGGAATTTCTGGGAAAAGGGGATTTCTGGGAAAGGGAATTTCTGGGAAAAGGGGAATTTCTGGGAGAAGGGGATTTCTGGGAAAGGGGATTTCTGGAAAAGGGGATTTCTGGGAAAAGGGGAATTTCTGAGAAAAGGGGATTTCTGGGAAACACAGCAGAATGTGGGATGGTATCAGGAAATCCCAGGATCTTTGTTAATGAGCTGGAACCATCAGGCCCCCCAAAACCCGGGATCAGCCCGGGATCCTCCTTCCAGCCCCGGCTGGGCTCTGATCCCGACCCTGCCTCTGATCCCAAACCCTGCCTCTGATCCCAAACCCTTCCTCTGATCCCAAACCCTGCCTGTGATCCCAAACCCTGCCTCTGATCCCAAACCCTTCCTCTGATCCCAAACCCTGCCTCTGATCCCAAACCCTGCCTGTGATCCCAAACCCTTCCTGTGATCCCAAACCCTGCCTCTGATCCCAAACCCTGCCTCTGATCCCAAACCCTGTCTGTGATCCCAAACCCTTCCTGTGATCCCAAACCCTTCCTGTGATCCCAAACCCTGACTCTGATCCCAAACCCTGCCTCTGATCCCAAACCCTGCCTGTGATCCCAAACCCTTCCTGTGATCCCAAACCCTGCCTCTGATCCCAAACCCTGCCTCTGATCCCAAACCCTGTCTGTGATCCCAAACCCTTCCTGTGATCCCAAACCCTTCCTGTGATCCCAAACCCTGCCTCTGATCCCAAACCCTGTCTGTGATCCCAAACCCTGTCTGTGATCCCAAACCCTGCCTCTGATCCCAAACCCTGTCTGTGATCCCAAACCCTGCCTGTGATCCCAAACCCTGCCTGTGATCCCAAACCCTGCCTGTGATCCCAAACCCTGCCTCTGATCCCAAACCCTGTCTGTGATCCCAAACCCTTCCTCTGATCCCAAACCTTTCCTCTGATCCCAAACCCTGTCTGTGATCCCAAACCCTTCCTCTGATCCCAAACCCTTCCTCTGATCCCAAACCTTTCCTCTGATCCCAAACCCTTCCTCTGATCCCAAACCCTGCCTGTGATCCCAAACCCTTCCTGTGATCCCAAACCCCTCCTGTGATCCCAAACCTGTGATCCCAAACCCTGCCTCTGATCCCAAACCCTGCCTCTGATCCCAAACCCTGCCTGTGATCCCGACCCTGTCTGTGATCCCAAACCCTGCCTCTGATCCCAAACCCTGCCTGTGATCCCAAACCCTTCCTCTGATCCCAAACCCTTCCTCTGATCCCAAACCCTGCCTGTGATCCCAAACCCTTCCTGTGATCCCAAACCCCTCCTGTGATCCCAAACCTGTGATCCCAAACCCTGCCTCTGATCCCAAACCCTGCCTCTGATCCCAAACCCTGCCTGTGATCCCGACCCTGTCTGTGATCCCAAACCCTGCCTCTGATCCCAAACCCTGCCTGTGATCCCAAACCCTTCCTGTGATCCCAAACCCTGCCTCTGATCCCAAACCCTTCCTGTGATCCCAAACCCTTCCTGTGATCCCAAATTTCCCCGGTGAGGAGCATCCCCAGCGCTGCCCCAGGAATGGGAACGAGGGGCTGGAGCTGCTCTTCCTCCCCCAGGAGGGCTCAGGGACCACCAGGGAATTTTTTCCCTCAAAACACCGAGGGAAGAGCTGAGCAAGCACCGGAATCCTTCGGCTCCTCCGGGCCGGGAGCGCGCTCCGGATCCTCTCCGGGCTCTGGCGCCTCCCAGACCCACCCGAGGGAAGGTTCTGGAAAAGGGGAAGCTGCGAAGGCCGGGCCTGGAGCGCTCATCCCGCCGGGAATGCTGGCACCCGGAGAAGTTCTCCAGCGCTTTATAAATAGCAGCTAATCCCGATCCGGCGGCGGAGCCGCGCTTCCCGGGAAGCCGTGACGGATTAATGAGGGACGCGGCCGCGAGCGCCGCGGCCACCGCGCTCCCTGGGCTTCCCAGAGAATTCCAGAACAATCCTGGAGAAATCCAGCGGCCGTGGAGCCGCTCCCAGCCCGGGACCGGCCCTGCAGGGACCGGGAAACAATTCCAGAGTGTCCCATGGCATCCTGAGCATCCCGAGGTATCCCTGAGCATCCCATGGACATTCCAGAGCGTTCCTGGGATATCCTGGAGCATCCCTGGGATATCCTGGAGCATCCCAAGGCATTCCTGGGATATCCTGGAGCATCCCTGGGATATCCTGGAGCATCCCAAGGCATTCCTGGGTATCCCAGAGCATCCCTGGGATATCCTGGAGCATCCCAAGGCATTCCTGGGTATCCCAGAGCATCCCTGGGATATCCTGGAGCATCCCAAGGCATTCCTGGGTATCCCACAGCATCCCTGGGATATCCTCGAGCATTCCAGGGCATTCCTGGGTATCCCACAGCATCCCTGGGATAACCTGGAGCATCCCAAGGCATTCCAGGGCATTCCAGAGCATCTCTGGGATATCCTGGAGCATCCCAAGGCATTCCTGGGCATCCCAGGGCATTCCACAGCATCCCAGAGGATCCCTGGAGGATCCTGCACCAGGATTCCAGGAGGAATTCCTCCCGGGCCCTCAGTGGGGACAGATGGATCAGGACCATTCCAGCCTCGATTCCGGGGATTTGGGCGGCTTTGTGCCCCCGGCTGTGCCAGAGCCGGCACCGGGATCCGTCTCCGGCGGGATTGATGGATTTTGGGAGCCGGGAACTGCGGGAATGGGACCGGAATGCCGAGGATCCGCTCCGGGACAGCCCCGCGCTGGGAACGCCGACACGGAAAAGCTCCGGATTCCCATCCCCATTCCGGGAAGGTTTTGGGCCCTTCGGAGCCGCTCGGCCGCTCCAGCAGCCCCAGAGGTGCCCCCTCATCCCTCGGGAATTCTCCCGCTCCCAGCCCCCGCTCCGGGAAGGCGTCAGGCTCCCGAGTTTTGCCGGGAGAGGAATTTGGGATTAGAGCGGCGCCGGTATTTGCACATATTTATAGTGCTCTGACGGATCTATTTTAGCTGGAAAGCCGGGATGAGCTCCCGCGGGAGCATCCCTGGAGTCACATTTTAAGGGACTTGGCATCTCTTTCTGGTGCTCATTTGCATTTGATATCCATAAAAAAGGCAGGCGTTGATAAAAGGCGGATATTTATCCTATTCCTGGCTTGGCAGAGGAGGCTTGGGAATGGCACCGGGGAGAAATCCAGCAAAAAACCGGGAAAATAAAAGCCAGAAGGTCCCGCCGGGATTGTGGGATTCAATGGGATGGGATGGGATGGGATGGGATGGGATGGGATGGGATGGGATGGGATGGGATGGGATGGGATGGGATGGGATGGTCTTGGGGAGCAATCCCGTCTGGAACAGAGCAGGGTGGAGCAGGAATTCCCATGGAACAGGAATTCCCATGGAACAGGAATTCCCATAGAGCAGGAATTTCCACGGAACAGGAATCCCCATGGAACAGGAATTCCCACGGAGCTGGAATTCCCATGGAACAGGAATTCCCATAGAGCAGGAATTTCCACGGAACAGGAATCCCCATGGAACAGGAATTCCCACGGAGCTGGAATTCCCACGGAGCTGGAATTCCCATGGAACAAGACCACGGAGCAGGAATTACCGTGGAACAGGAATTCCCACGGAGCAGGGATCCCAATGGAACGGAAATTCTCACGGAACAGGAATTCCCATGGAGAAGGACTTCCCATGGAACAGGAATCCCAAGGGGACAGGAATTCCCATGGAGCAGGAATTCCCAATGGAACAGGAATTCCCAATGGAACAGGAATTCCCAATGGAACAGGAATTCCCATGGAGCAGGAATTCCCAATGTAGCAGGAATTCCCAATGGAACAGGAATCCCAATGGAACAGGAATCCCAATGGAACAGGAATTCCCACGGAACAGGAATCCCAATGGAACAGGTACCCCCATGGAGCAGGAATTCCTATGGAGCAGGAATTCCCATGGAGAAGAAACTCCCATGGAGAAGGAATTCCCACAGAACTGGAATTCCCATGGAACAAGACCACGGAGCAGGAATTCCCGTGGAACAGGAATTCCCACAGAGCAGGAATTCCCAATGGAGCAGGAATTCCCATGGAACAGGAATCCCAATGGAACAGGAATTCCCATGGAGAAGGAATTCCCACGGAACAGGAATTCCCGTGGAACAGGAATTCCCATGGAGCAGGAATTCCCATGGAGCAGGGATTCCCATGGAGCAGGAATTCCTGCATCCCATGGTGCCAATCCCAGATCTCCAGGACACGGATCCTGGATCTCCCCAGGACATGGATCCCGGAGTGCCAATCTCAGATCCCCAGTACACAGATCCCGGATCCCCAGGACACAGATCCTGGATCCCACAGTGCCGATCCTGGATCCCCCCAGGACACGGATCCCAGATCCCCCCACGACACAGATCCCGGGGTGCAGATCCCAGATCCCCAGGTGACGGATCCCAGATCCCCCCAGATCCCAGATCCTGGATCCCAGATCCCGGCGCTCACCGGCGAGCAGGAAGGTGATCAGGCAGGTTTCCTTGGGCAGGAAGAGTTTGAGGCGGGATCCGCTGAACACGTATTCCACCACGGCCTCGGAGCGGCCGGCGCGCTGCAGGAACGGCAGGAACTGCTTCGCCTTCTGCGTGTCCTGCGGGAAATCGGGAACTCAGATTCCCTCTGGAATCCTGGCCTTGGGAATCCCAGTGGGATTGGGGATCGGGGTGTGGGCATGGAGCTGTGTCCAGCTCAGAGCCCCTCCGGAATCCCGGCCCCCGAATTCCGGCCCCCGAATCCCATCCCCTGTTCCCGCTGGGATCGGGGTCTGGGCACGGAGCCGAGTGTGCCCAGCTCAGATCCCCTCTGAAATCCCAGCCCCACCAATCCTGGCGGGATTTGGGATCGGGGTTTGGGCACGGAGCTGTGTCCAGCTCAGAGCCCCTCCGGAATCCCGGCCCCGGGAATCCCAGCGGGACTGGGGATTGGGGTTTGGGCACAGAGCCGAGTGTGTCCAGCTCAGAACCCCTCCGGAATCCCATCCCCTGTGCCCACAGGGATCGGGGTTTGGACACGGAGCTGTGTCCAGCTCAGAGCCCCTCCGGAATCCCAGCCCTGGGAATCCCATCCCCTGTTCCCGCTGGGATCCAGGTTTGGGAATGGAGCCGAGCGTGTCCAGCCCAGAGCCCCTCTGGAATCCCAGCCCCACCAATCCCATCCCCTGTTCCCGCTGGGATCGGGGTCTGGGCACGGAGCCGAGCGTGTCCAGCTCAGGATGGGCCCCAAACACCACCCGGATCCGTCCCGGAATCCCAAATACGTCCTAAAGCACATCTTTAAATACAGCCCAGAATAAACTCCAAATCCATCCAAAAACAGATCCCAAACATATCCCAAAATCCAGCCAAAATCCATCCCCAAACCCCAAATATATCCCGAAACACGTCTCAAAATGCATCTCAAAACACATCTCAAACGACATCCAAAAATCCCAAATCCATCCCAAAATAAATCCTAAATATATCCCAAAACACATCCCAAATACATCCCAAATCCAGCCAAAATCCATCCAAAACGAATCCCTAAACCCATCCCCAAACCCATCCAAATCCCAAATCCCAAATCCCAAATCCCAAATCCCAAATCCCAAATACCAAATCCCAAATTCCCTCCAGGGCAGGAGCAGCAGGAGAGCTCCGGCCCCATTTCCTCCATCCCAAATGGAGCATCCCGCGGCTTTCCCGGGATCCACCCCATCCCATCCCATCCCATCCCATCCCATCCCATCCCATCCCATCCCATCCCATCCCATCCCATCCCATCCCATCCCATCCCATCCCATCCCATCCCATCCCATCCCATCCCATCCCATCCCATCCCTGCAGCCAAGGGCTCCACAGAAATCCTTGGAAACGTTAATTAACGGAGGAAAACTTAACGAGCTCTGCCGGGAGGTGTGGGGATCCCCAGATCCCCTCAGCAGAGCCGGGGAATCCCGGATTCCCACCGGCATTCCAGATTCCCACCGCAATCCCGGATTTTCCCTCTGGCATTCCGGTGCTGGCTCCCGGCTCTGGATCCCAGGCTCTGGGGCAGCTCCCGGTTTATTGACCCGAGGGGAAACGGGAACAACCCCGGAGCTCCCAGGAAACGGCGCCGGGAGGCTTTTATCCCGTTTATTCCCGTGGCTTTTATCCCGTTTATTCCCGTGGCTTTTATCCCGTTTAGTCCTGTGGCTTTTATCCCGTTTATTCCCGTGGGTTTCATCCCATTTATTCCCGTGGGTTTTATCCCTGTGGGTTTTATCCCATTTATTCCTGTGGGTTTTATCCCTGTGGGTTTTATCCCATTTCTCCCCGTGGGATTTATCCTATTTCTCCCCACAGGTTTTATCCCATTTCTCCCGTGGGTTTTATCCCATTTCTCCCCACAGGTTTTATCCCGTTTATCCCCGTGGGTTTTATCCCATTTCTCCCCACAGGTTTTATCCCGTTTCTCCCCACAGGTTTTATCCCGTTTCTCCCCACAGGTTTTATCCCGTTTATCCCCGTGGGTTTTATCCGGTTTCTCTCCACAGGTTTTATCCCATTTCTCCCTGCAGATTTTATCCCGTTTGTCCCTGCAGGTTTTATCCCGTTTATCCCCACAGGTTTTATCCCATTTCTCCCCACAGGTTTTATCCCGTTTCTCCCTGCAGGTTTTATCCCATTTCTCCCCGTGGGATTTATCCCGTTTGGATCCTTACTCCGGAGATGTCGGCCACCCTGTGGATCGGCACCTCCTTCTTGCTGTGCAGCCCCTTCCCGTTCTTGATGGCCCTGCAAGAGGAGCCGGGAATGGATCCTGGGATTAGCGGGAATGAGCTCCTGAGGGATCCTGGGATCAGCAGGAATGAGCCCCTGCTGGATCCTGGGATCAGCGGGAATGAGCTCCTGATGGATCCTGGGATCACCGGGAATGAGCTCCTGAGGGATCCTGGGATCAGCGGGAATGAGCCCCTGCTGGATCCTGGGATCAGCGGGAATGAGCTCCTGATGGATCCTGGGATCAGCGGGAATGAGCCCCTGAGGGATCCTGGGATCACCGGGAATGAGCTCCTGATGGATCCTGGGATCACCGGGAATGAGCTCCTGCTGGATCCTGGGATCACTGGGAATGAGCTCCTGATGGATCCTGGGATCAGCGGGAATGAGCCCCTGCTGGATCCTGGGATCACTGGGAATGAGCTCCTGAGGGATCCTGGGATCAGCAGGAATCAGCTCCTGAGGGATCCTGGGATCAGCGGGAATGAGCCCCTGAGGGATCACCGGAATCAGCGGGAATGAGCCCCTGAGGGATCCTGGGATCACCGGGATCACCGGGATCCACCCGGAGCGCGGCCCTGCCCGGAGCAGCGGGGCTGGAGGAGCCGGGACTGGGAACGTGGGGATGGAACCGAGGATGGAAAAGCAGCGGGAGATCCCAGCTGGATCCAGGCCCAGCTGGATCCTCGTCCCGGCACAGGGATGGGAGCTGGGATCTTCCCGGGATGTTCCCTTGGGATGTTCCCTTGGGATCTTCCCGGGATGTTCCCTTGGGATGTTCCCTTGGGATCTCCCTGGGATGCTCCCTTGGGATGTTCCCTTGGGATGAGGCCGTGGGACAGTGACACAGGGGACACAGTGACACACACAGGGACACAGGACACAGGTGACACAGGTGACACAGGACACAGGTGACACAGGTGACACAGGACACAGGTGACACAGGTGACACAGGTGACACAGACTCACCGAGCCTCGGCTGCCAGCAGCTCATCGTAGTGACACACACAGTGACACAGGGACACACACAGTGACACACAGTGACACACACAGGTGACACACACAGTGACACAGGTGACAGTGACACAGGTGACACAGGTGACACAGTTGACACAGGTACACAGGACAGGTGACACAGGTGACACAGACAGGTGACACAGGTGACACTCACCGAGCCTCAGCTGCCAGCAGCTCATTGTAGTGACACACACAGGGACACAGGGACACACACAGTGACACACAGTGACACACAGTGACACACAGACAGTGACACAGGGACACACACAGTGACACAC
This sequence comes from Poecile atricapillus, assembly GCF_030490865.1. Lineage (NCBI taxonomy): Eukaryota > Metazoa > Chordata > Aves > Passeriformes > Paridae > Poecile > Poecile atricapillus. The sequence continues at coordinate 786,651 of NC_081288.1, forward strand.
AGTGACACACAGTGACACACAGACAGTGACACAGGGACACACACAGTGACACACACAGGACACAGGTGACACAGGTGACACAGGTGACACAGGTGACACAGTGACACACACAGTGACACTCACCGAGCCTCGGCTGCCAGCAGCTCATCGTAGTGTGCCGAGCGCTGGTCGTCGTCCTGCCGGTAGCGCAGCACCGTGGCCAGGCCCTTGCTGACCAGAGCCTCGGCGATGTTACTGCGGGAACGGGAACGGGAATGGGAACGGGAATGGGAATGGGAATGGGAATGGGAATGGGAACGGGAACGGGAATGGGAACGGGGATGGGGATGGGAATGGGAATGGGAATGGGAACGGGAATGGGAATGGGGATGGGAATGGGGATGGGAACGGGAACGGGAATGGGAATGGGGACGGGAATGGGAACGGGAATGGGGATGGGAACGGGAATGGGAACGGGAATGGGGATGGGAATGGGAACGGGAATGGGAATGGGGACGGGAATGGGGATGGGAACGGGAATGGGAACGGGAATGGGGATGGGAATGGGAACGGGGATGGGAATGGGGATGGGAATGGGGATGGGAATGGGAACGGGAACGGGTCAGGAACTGGGGCAGGGAGACCCCAATCCTGACCTAATCCCATCCCAATCCTGACCCAATCCCATCCCAATCCTGCCCTAATCCTGTTCATTCCCATCCCAATCCCACCCAACCCTCCCCCAATCCCATCCCAATCCTGCCCTAATCCCGTTCATTCCCATCCCAATCCTGCCCCATCCTGCCCCAATCCCGTTCATTCCCATCCCAATCCTGCCCTAATCCTGTTCAATCCCAAGGGAAGGCCTGGAGTGACACATCCCAGTTCTCTGAGCACACTGGGGGGGGGGGGACCAGAACTGGACCCCAAAAACCCCACCCCAAAATTCCACCCCAAAATTCCACCCCAAAATTCCACCCCAAAATTCCACCCCAAAATTCCCACCCCAAAATTCCACCCCAGAATTCCACCCCCAGCTCCCCAACCCCCCAGGCTCAGCATTCCCAGCCCCAGGAGCCTCCTGAATTTCCCAATCCCATCCCAGATTTCCCCCAGACCCGAGGGGAATCTCCCCGATTCCCCCATCCCACTTTTTCCCGGGAATGCAGTTTTGGGGGGGCTGGGGCAGGGTGACCTCCCCGCCCCCATTCCCAGAGATCCGGGATTTCTGGGATCAGCCGGGGGGGCTGGGCTGAGTCCAGCACATTCCACTGCTCTCAGCAAATCCATGGATTCTCCTTTGCCAGCACATCCCTGATTCTCCTCCAATCCCCCCCCTCCCAGCTCCCTCCGGATCCCAAACGAGCGGATCCATCCCGAGGATCCAGATCCATCCCGAGGATCCAGATCCATCCCGAGGATCCAGATCCATCCAGAGGATCCAGATCCATCCCGAGGATCCGGATCCATCCCGAGGATCCAGATCCATCCCGAGGATCCGGATCCATCCTGAGGATCCGGATCCATCCCGAGGATCCAGATCCATCCCGAGGATCCAGATCCATCCCGGGGAGGGGGAAGGGCAAATTCCAGGAGCTGGAATTAGGTCTCGGAGCAGGGGGAGGAATCAAAAATTCGGGATTGGCAGGCGAGGGAATCGCTGCAGCCGGAGCAGCTGCGGCAGCCTGGGAATGCTGAGAACTGGGAATGGGAACCCTGGGAATGCTGAGAATCGGGAATGGGAACCCTGGGAATGCTCAGAACCAGGAATGGGAACACTGGGAATGCTGAGAACTGGGAATGGGAACCCTGGGAATGCTGAGAACCGGGAATGGGAACCCTGGGAATGCTGAGAACCAGGAATGGGAACCCTGGGAATGCTGAGAACTGGGAATGGGAACCCTGGGAATGCTGAGAACTGGGAATGAACACCCCAGGAATGGGAATCCTGGGAATGGAAACCCTGGGAATGGCACCCCAGGAATGCTCGGGAAGGAGCAGGAGCTGGGGAAAGCCAGGGAAGGGCCGGAGGGCTCCCAGTGCTCCCTGACATTCCCAATCCCAGAGATCCCGATCCCCATCCCAATCCTGGAGAGGGGAAAAGCTCCCCCCTTGTCCCTCCCTGGGCCACCAGAGAGCCTGGATGTTCCAGAGAATTCCTGGAATTCCCAGCCATGAATTCCGGCTGCTTCCCAGAGCCAAAGCACCACACTGGGATCAGGACTGGGATCAGGACTGGGATCAGGAATGGGATCAGGACTGGGATCAGAGCTGGGATCAGAGCTGGGATCAGAGCTGGGATCAGGATTAGGATCAGGAATGGGATCAGGACTGGGATCAGAGCCAGGATCAGGACTGGGATCAGGACTGGGATCAGAGCTGGGATCAGGACTGGGACCAGGGCTGGGATCAGGACTGGGATCAGGACTAGGATCAGAGCTGGGATCAGAGCCAGGATCAGGGCTGGGATCAGAGCTGGGATCAGGATTAGGATCAGGATTAGGATCAGAGCTGGGATCAGGGCTGGGATCAGGATTAGGATGAGGACTGGGATCAGAGCTGGGATCAGAGCTGGGATCAGGATTAGGATCAGGATTAGGATCAGGGCTGGGATCAGAGCTGGGATCAGGATTAGGATCAGGGCTGGGATCAGAGCTGGGTTCAGGATTAGGATCAGGGCTGGGATCAGGGCTGGGATCAGGACTGGGATCAGAGCTGGGATCAGGATTAGGATCAGGGCTGGGATCAGGACTGGGATCAGAGCTGGGTTCAGGATTAGGATCAGGGCTGGGATCAGGGCTGGGATCAGAGCTGGGTTCAGGATTAGGATCAGGGCTGGGATCAGGGCTGGGATCAGAGCTGGGATCAGGATTAGGATCAGGGCTGGGATCAGGGCTGGGATCAGAGCCGGGATCAAAGCTGGGATCAGGATTAGGATCAGGGCTGGGATCAGGGCTGGGATCAGGATTAGGATCAGGATTAGGATCAGGGCTGGGATCAGAGCCGGGATCAGAGCTGGGATCAGGATTAGGATCAGGGCTGGGATCAGGGCTGGGATCAGAGCTGGGATCAGGATTAGGATCAGGATTAGGATCAGAGCTGGGATCGGGGCTGCAGCTCCTGCCCTGGCTCCCACCCCGGCGCTGTCGTGCCCGGAATTCCAAGCAGGCTCAGCCCAGCCCAGAGCACAAGCCAGGCTTTATTCCCTGCTCCATCCCAGCCTGGCAAAGGCCTCGGGACACAGACCCGGCTCTGTTCCGCCCCCGGCATCCCGGGATGCAGCACCGGGAATGGCCCTGCTGGAATATCCCGGGATGCAGCACCGGGAATGGCTCTGGCAGTGCTGGAATATCCCAGGATGCAGCACCGGGAATGGCCCTGGCAGTGCTGGAATATCCCGGGATGCAGCACCGGGAATGGCCCTGGCAGTGCTGGAATATCCCGGGATCAGCACCGGGAATGGCCCTGGCAGTGCTGGAATATCCCGGGATGCAGCACCGGGAATGGCCCTGGCTCTGCTGGAATATCCCGGGATGCAGCACCGGGAATGGCCCTGGCAGTGCTGGAATATCCCGGGATGCAGCACCGGGAATGGCTCTGGCAGTGCTGGAATATCCCGGGATGCAGCACCGGGAACGGCCCTGCTGGAATATCCCGGGATGCAGCACCGGGAATGGCCCTGGCAGTGCTGGAATATCCCGGGATGCAGCACCGGGAATGGCTCTGGCTCTGCTGGAATATCCCGGGATGCAGCACCGGGAATGGCTCTGCTGGAATATCCCGGGATGCACCACCGGGAATGGCCCTGCTGGAATATCCCGGGATGCAGCACCGGGAATGGCTCTGCTGGAATATCCCGGGATGCAGCACCGGGAATGGCCCTGGCAGTGCTGGAATATCCCGGGATGCAGCACCGGGAATGGCCCTGGTTCTGCTGGAATATCCCGGGATCAGCACCGGGAATGGCTCTGGCAGTGCTGGAATATCCCGGGATGCAGCACCGGGAATGGCTCTGGCAGTGCTGGAATATCCCGGGATGCAGCACCGGGAATGGCTCTGGCTCTGCTGGAATATCCCGGGATGCAGCACCGGGAATGGCTCTGGCAGTGCTGGAATATCCCGGGATGCAGCACCGGGAATGGCCCTGCTGGAATATCCCGGGATGCAGCACCGGGAATGGCCCTGCTGGAATATCCCGGGATGCAGCACCGGGAATGGCCCTGGCAGTGCTGGAATATCCCGGGATGCAGCACCGGGAATGGCTCTGGCAGTGCTGGAATATCCCGGGATGCAGCACCGGGAATGGCTCTGGCTCTGCTGGAATATCCCGGGATGCAGCACCGGGAATGGCCCTGGCAGTGCTGGAATATCCCGGGATGCAGCACCGGGAATGGCTCTGCTGGAATATCCCGGGATGCAGCACCGGGAATGGCTCTGGCAGTGCTGGAATATCCCGGGATGCAGCACCGGGAATGGCTCTGGCTCTGCTGGAATATCCCGGGATGCAGCACCGGGAATGGCAGTGCTGGAATATCCCGGGATGCAGCACCGGGAATGGCTCTGGCCCTGCTGGAATATCCCGGGATGCAGCACCGGGAATGGCAGTGCTGGAATATCCCGGGATGCAGCACCGGGAATGGCTCTGGCTCTGCTGGAATATCCCGGGATGCAGCACCGGGAATGGCAGTGCTGGAATATCCCGGGATGCAGCACCGGGAATGGCTCTGGCCCTGCTGGAATATCCCGGGATGCAGCACCGGGAATGGCTCTGCTGGAATATCCCGGGATGCACCACCGGGAATGGCCCTGCTGGAATATCCCGGGATGCAGCACCGGGAACGGCCCTGCTGGAATATCCCGGGATGCAGCACCGGGAATGGCTCTGCTGGAATATCCCGGGATGCACCACCGGGAATGGCCCTGCTGGAATATCCCGGCATGCAGCACCGGGAATGGCCCTGCTGGAATATCCCGGGATGCAGCACCGGGAATGGCTCTGGCTCTGCTGGAATATCCCGGGATGCAGCACCGGGAATGGCTCTGCTGGAATATCCCGGGATGCAGCACCGGGAATGGCCCTGCTGGAATATCCCGGGATGCAGCACTGGGAATGGCCCTGGCAGTGCTGGAATATCCCGGGATGCAGCACCGGGAATGGCTCTGGCAGTGCTGGAATATCCCGGGATGCAGCACCGGGAATGGCCCTGGCTCTGCTGGAATATCCCGGGATGCAGCACCGGGAATGGCTCTGCTGGAATATCCCGGGATGCAGCACCGGGAATGGCCCTGCTGGAATATCCCGGGATGCAGCACCGGGAATGGCTCTGGCTCTGCTGGAATATCCCGGGATGCAGCACCAGGAATGGCTCTGGCAGTGCTGGAATATCCCGGGATGCAGCACCGGGAATGGCCCTGGCAGTGCTGGAATATCCCGGGATGCAGCACCGGGAATGGCCCTGGCAGTGCTGGAATATCCCGGGATGCAGCACCGGGAATGGCCCTGGCAGTGCTGGAATATCCCAGGATGCAGCACCGGGAATGGCCCTGCTGGAATATCCCGGGATGCAGCACCGGGAATGGCTCTGGCAGTGCTGGAATATCCCGGCATGCAGCACCGGGAATGGCCCTGCTGGAATATCCCGGGATGCAGCACCGGGAATGGCTCTGGCAGTGCTGGAATATCCCGGGATGCAGCACCGGGAATGGCCCTGCTGGAATATCCCGGGATGCAGCACCGGGAATGGCTCTGGCAGTGCTGGAATATCCCGGGATGCAGCACCGGGAATGGCCCTGGCTCTGCTGGAATATCCCGGGATGCAGGGACAGCTGCCCCGGCTCTCCCGGCTCTCCCAGCCCTGGGATTAGGGAGCAGAACACTCAGCTCTGATCCCGGATTTTGCAGGAAGGAGGGGAAGGAAGGGAAGGGAGGGAAGGGAAGTGAGTGCAGCTCCCAGCCCCTGGATCAGGGCGGGAAAGGCAGCGCTGCAGCGCTTTGGGCGCTTTCCAAAATAGCTGCTGCCGGGAAAAAAAACTGGGAATGCGACCAAGGGCCTATGACAAATCCTCCCTACGCAGCTCCCGGAGCCGCTGCCAGCCGGAGCCCGGCCGCTCCACGGGGATGTGCCGGAGCCCCCACTCCAAGGGATGGGCCAGGGATGGGCCAGGGATGGGCCAGGGATGTTCTGGAGCCCCCTCTCTCCACAGGGATGTGCCAGGGATGTGCCAGGGATTTGCCGGAGCCCCCTGCCCCCAGGGATGTTCTGGAGCCCCCTCTCTCCCGGGATGTGCCGGAGCCCCCACTCCCAGGGATGTGCCAGGAATGTGCCAGGGATGTGCCAGGGATTTGCCAGAGCCCCCTCTCTCCTGGGATTTGCCGGAGCCCCCCTGCCCCCAGGGATGTTCTGGAGCCCCCCGCCCCCAGGGATCTTCTGGAGCCCCCTCTCTCCCGGGATTTGCTGGAGTCCCCTGCCCCCAGGGATGTTCTGGAGCCCCCCGCCCCCAGGATTTTCCAGAGCCCCCCTCTCCGCAGGAGGAAAGGCCGCACATTCCAGCTGCAGGGAAGCTGCTCTGGAACATTCCCCACTCCCAAAGCTCCTGGTGGGGAAGGGAAATCAGGGAGGGTCCCTTGGGAAGGACAAACATCCCGGGATGGACAGCGGGGTTGAATCCTCCAAAGCCACCCCTGGCATTGGGGGAACCTCATCCCGATATCCCCAAAACCGACACAGCCGGGGGGGCCAGAATCCCAACGGATTCCACGGGATCCCAACAGATCCCACAGGATCCCAACGGATCCCACGGGATCCCAACGCCAGGAAACCAGGAATGGGGGCTGAGCCAAGGGGGGAGCAAGACTCCCTCACACCCCAGAGCCCTGGAACGGATCCTGGGAATGGATCCTGGGAATGGATCCTGGGAATGGATTCTGGGAATGGATTCTGGGAATGGAACCTGGGAATGGATTCTGGAATGGAACCTGGGAATGGATCCTGGGAATGGATCCTGGGAATGGACCCTGGGAATGGATCCTGGGAATGGATCCTGGGAATGGAACCTGGGAACTGATCCTGGGAATGGATCCCGGGAATGGATCCCGGGAATGGATCCTGGGAATGGATCCTGGGAATGGAACCTGGGAATGGATCCTGGGAATGGATCCCAGGAATGGATCCTGGGAATGGATCCTGGGAATGGAATCTGGGAATGGATCCTGGGAATGGATCCTGGGAATGGAATCTGGGAATGGATCCTGGGAATGGAATCTGGGAATAGATCCCAGGAATGGATCCTGGGAATGGAATCTGGGAATAGATTCTGGGAATGGATCCTGGGAATGCCAGGAGGGAATGCCAATCCCTGGAAGGACTCACATGCCGCCGATGGACACGGTGGCACACGTGCGCTCCGAGAAGGCCGGGACGGTTTCGGTGGCGCTGCTGGCGGGACGGATGTAATCCACGGAAACGTTCACCTGGAACACGGACACGGCTCAGGGCCAAACCCCCGGGATCGGCCAGCCAGGCCTTCATCATCATCATCATCATCATCATCCTCATCATCATCTTCATCCCCATCCTCTTCCTCTTCCCTATCCTCATCATCTTCATCATCATCACCATCATCCTCATCTTCATCCCCAACCTCTTCCTCATCCTCATCTTCATCCTTACCCCATCCCATCCCATCCCATCCCATCCCATCCCATCCCATCCCATCCCATCCCATCCCATGGATCCCATCCCATCTCATGGATCCCATCCCATGGATCCCATCCCATCCCATGGATCCCATGGATCCCATCCCATCCCGCATTCCCGCTGTTCCTGCCGGGATCCCGGAGCCGTTTCCCGGTGGTTCCAGCTGGAGTTCCGGGCAGACAGAACCGGGACGAGGATCCAGCCGGGATCCCAGCACCGTTTCCTGGCGGTTCCAGCCGGAGTTCCGGGCACACGGAACCGGGACGAGGATCCAGCCGGGATCCTGGAGCCATTTCCCGGCGGTTCCAGCCGGAGTTCCGGGCAGACAGAACCGGGATGAGGATCCAGCCGGGATCCCGGTGCCTGCCGGGTGTTCCCAGAGCTCCGTGGGGATCCCGAGGCGCTGCTGCCCCGGCACTTCCCGGTTCATGGACACGGAAATTCTCGCCGGGATGGGATGGGAGGGCCGGGATCATCCAGGCCTGGATCCCATGGAATCCCCACGGGAGGGGCTGGGACAGCTCTGCCAGAGCTCCGGGATCCCGGACACGAACCGGGAACACCTCGGGACGGATCCTGCTGGATCCATCGGCTCCCACTGCACCAGGGCTTGGGATCATCCGGGGGATCACGGAATCCCGGGATGGTTTGGGATAGAAGGGACCCCCGAGCCCCCCCGGTGCCCCCCTGCCATGGGGGGGGGATCCATGGGATCCATGGGATGGGATCCATGGGATTCATGGGGTGGGATCCATGGGATCCATGGGGTGGGATCCATGGATCCATGTGATCCATGGGATGGGGTGACCCTCATCAGGAAAGCCCCCAGCCGTGTCCTGCTGTGTCCCAGTGCATGGATGTGCCCAGGGGCAGGAAGGGATCCAGAGGGATCCATGGGATGAGGTCCCACAGGGATCCCTGGAAGGGCCGGACGGGGCTCGGAGCCACCGGGGACAGGGGACGTGTCCCTGCCATGGCAGGGCTGGACCCACTCCACCATTCCATGGAATTCCACGGCCAGCCTTGGATCACTCCGGGCACGGAAAGCTGGGAAAGGCCCCGGAGCCGCAGGGACAGCGCCGGGATCATCCCAGGGCAGGGCGGGGTCCGTGTGGCACCAGAGGTGACACCAGAGGTGACACCAGAGGTGGCACCGGCACCCCACGGCTCCGGGGACAGAGGTGAAGCATTCCCGGGATCCAGGGGAGGGTTGGGAAGGGCCGGCCGGGGTTCCAAGGTCAGCCGCAGTCAGGGAGGATTAAAATCACCCTGGCAGCTCCCGGGAGCGAATCCAGCCCGGAACAGCGGCACCGCACCGGGGCTGAGCGGCCACGGCTGGCACTGTCACCCACGGGGACCCACAGGGCTGGCACTGTCACCCACGGGGACCCACAGGGACCCACAGGGACCCACAGGGCTGGCACTGTCACCCACAGGGACCTGGGGGACCCACAGGGCTGGCACTGTCACCCACAGGGACCCACAGGGCTGGCACTGTCACCCACAGGGACCCAGCCACCCCTGACAGTGTCACCCATGGGGACCTGGGGACTCACAGGGACCTGGCCAGGGCTGCCAATGTCACCCACAGGGACCCAGCCACCCCTGACAGTGTCACCCACGGGGACCCGGCCCTCGCTGCCTGGGGTCACGGGCGCAGAGCGGGATTGGGGGGATGGGATGGGTCCCCAGGACACAGCCCCTGTCCCTGTCCCCTGTCCCAGGGTCCCAGAGCAGCTGTCCCCTGTCCCTGTCCCCTTGTCCCAGAGCGGCTGTCCCCTGTCCCCTGTCCCCTGTCCCAGAGCGGCTGTCCCCTGTCCCCTGTCCCCTGTCCCAGAGCGGCTGTTCCCAGCTCCTGTCCCCTGTCCCCACCCGGGGCGGTTCCCGGGGTGCCACCCTGTCCCGAGGTGGGGGACAGACACCCCCCCCATGTCCTGCCCCAGTTCCACCCCGGGGGGACAGCGGGGACACTCCAGGCCCATTCCCCGCGGCACTGGGGACACGTCCCCACCCCCGGGGGACAGCGGGGACACTCCAGGCCCATCCCCCGCGGCACTGGGACCACGTCCCCACCCCGGGGGACAGCGGGACCCCTCCCGGGGCCGCCTGGAGAGGGGCTCGGGGCTCACCCCCCACCCACCTTTGGGACGGGGAGGGCGGGGTGGGCTCGGGGCCGCTCCCCGCTATTCCCGCATCCCACGGGGGGCTCCGGGGGGCCCGCGGGGACACGGGGGGGGGACAGAGGGGGGGTGGGTGGCAGCCCAGACCTGCCGGGCTAAAAATACCCCCCCCGCCCGCGGATCTCCCGGCCCGGCGGCGTCACCCGCTCCCGGGAATATTTTTACATCCCTGGCAGCTCGTGCCGGGTGGAGGGGCCGGGGGGGCTGGGAAAGGGCTCGGGGGGGCTCGGGGGGGCTGGGAAGGGGCTGCGGGGGTGGGGAGGGGCTGGGAAGGGGCTGGGAGGGCCTGGGGGGGTGGGAAGGGGCTCTGGGGGGTGGGAAGGGGCTGGAGGGGGGTTGGAAGGGGCTGGGAAGGGTCCGGGGGGGCCGGGGGGGGGGGCTGGGAAGGCGCTCGGGGGGTGGGAAGGGGCTGGGGGGGCTGGAAAGGGACTGGGAGGGGGCTGGGAAAGGGCTGGGAAGGGGCTGGGAAGGGGCTCGGGGGAGGCTCGGGGGGCTCGGGGGGAGGTGTGGGTGCCCCCCGGGTCCCTCCCGTGTCGGGGAAGGCTCCCGGAGAGCCGGCGGGACAGGAGCAGGGACAGGGGCAGGGATGTGCGGGATGATCCCGGAGGGATGATCCCGGCGGGATGGGGGCAGGAGCAGGATCAGGGAAGTGCGGGATGATCCCTGCGGGATGGGGGCAGGGACAGGAGCAGGGACAGGGTCAGGGATGTGCGGGATGATCCCTGCGGGATGGGGGCAGATCCAGGGATGTGCGGGATGATCCCTGTGGGATGATCCCGGCGGGATGGGGGCAGATCCAGGGAAGCTCATCCAGCCCCGCTCCCATCCTGCTGCGGGATCTCCTGGGAATGGCGAGCAGGAGCTGGCCCCGCTTCCCTCCCGGTGCTCCCGGCATCGCTCCCGGAACCGGGAACAGCCCGGGATGTGGAACGAGAACATTCCCGGGAGCCTCGGGAGCCTCCAGCACCCCCGGCACCGCCAGGAGCGGATCCCACGGGATCCCAACTCCATCCCAGCTCCATCCCGGTACCGCCAGGAGCGGATCCTGCAGGATCCCAGCTCCATCCCAGCTCCATCCCGGTACCGCCAGGAGCGGATCCCGCAGGATCCCAACTCCATCCCAGCTCCATCCCGGCACCGCCAGGAGCGGATCCCGCACATTCCCGGGAGCAGCTCCCGCACATTCCCGGCTCCCGCACATTCCCGGGATCGGCTCCCGCACATTCCCGGCTCCCGCACATTCCCGGGATCGGCTCCCGCACATTCCCGGGAGCAGCTCCCGCACATTCCCGGCTCCCGCACATTCCTGGGATCAGCTCCCGCACATTCCCAGCTCCCGCACATTCCCGGGATCAGCTCCCGCACATTCCCAGCTCCCGCACATTCCCGGGATCAGCTCCCGCACATTCCCAGCTCCCGCACATTCCCGGGGGATGAGTCTCCACCATCCCCGAGCCCGGCTCCACCCACACCTGGAGCCTTCCCCAAATCCCCCCGGGCGCCGCTGCTGTGCCGAGCTCTCCCTCAACTTCCAGGAAAAAATTCCCGACGTTCCCAAAACCCTCCGGGCCCCCGAAGCCTCCCCTCCTGCCGGGGCAGGGATGGTGTTCCCAGCTTTTCCCGGGGCTGGGATGGTGTTCCCAGCTTTTCCCGGGGCTGGGATGGTGTTCCCAGCTTTTCCCGGGGCTGGGATGGTGTTCCCAGCTTTTCCCGGGGCTGGGATGGTGTTCCCAGCTTTTCCTGGGTCAAAGCCGTTTTGAATCCCGAATTATCCCGGCTCTGATCCCCGGCAGTGCCGGAAACCCCAAAAGGAGAATCCCGGGAATCCCGGGAACATCCTGGGAACATCCCGGGGCCTCTGAGGGGAGCACACAGGAAAATGCCCTGGAAAAACACCGGGAAAACACTCGGGGCTCTGGAGATGGGCGGAATTCCCGGCTGGAATCGGCATTCCCGAGAGGGATGGGACAGGGAGGGGACAGAGGGACACAGGGACACAGGGATGGGGACACAGGGACACGGGGATGGGACACAGGGACACAGGGACACAGGGACACAGGGACACAGGGACACGGGGATGTGACTCCGGGATGGGTCCTGGGACACCCCAGGGATCCCCTCCTTTCTCTCCCCCGGGCAGGGCGGCATCGCTTCCATGCCCAGGGAATTTCCATCCCGGAGCTCTCCCTTGCCAGCGCCCTCCATCCCAGCGATTAATCCCGGAGTTAATTAGGGAAGAGCTGCAATCCATCTCCCCCGCCCGGTGCAATTATCCGGAGCTGCTCCCCGGCGGAGCGCGGTCGATGGGCGGAGGAGCCGCTCCTTCCCGACACGCTCCGATGGATCCCACAGATCCATGGCGGCCTGGGCCTGGCTCCCGGGCAAATTCCAGCGGCTGGGAAGGACACGGGGAGAGCCAAAAACCCCAAAGGCAGTCCTCGTGTGCCATGGAAAGCCCAGGCTGGAAAATTCCCGCGGCTCGGGAATGAGAGGGCAGGAGGGGGAACACGTTCCGTCTCTTCCCAGGGAATCCAGAGCTGCATTCCCACAGCCCGGCTCCTCTCCCAGCAGGATCTGAGGGAGACGGAGCCGTGGCAGCCACGACGGGATCGCTGCTTTCCAGAGGGAATTACTGCGGGAAGTCACGGCTGAGCCAGTGTTCCAACAGGATGGAACGGGGAGGAATCCGGCAGAGGAATTTTGGGATGAAAGCCAGGGTGGGTTTTGGGCTCTCCTGTCATGAACTGGAGCAGCCGGAGCTGGAATCCCCTCGGGAATGTTGGGATGAATGGAACAGGCAGGAGGAGCTCCAGGAGAGCTCCGGGAGATCCAGGAGATCCAGGAGATCCAGGAGAGCTCCAGGAGATCCAGGAGAGCTCCAGGAGATCCAGGAGATCCAGGAGAGCTCCAGGAGAGCTCCAGGAGAGCTCCAGGAGATCCAGGAGATCCAAGAGAGCTCCAGGAGATCCAGGAGAGCTCCAGGAGAGCTCCAGGAGATCCAGGAGATCCAGGAGAGCTCCAGGAGATCCAGGAGAGCTCCAGGAGAGCTCCAGGAGAGCTCCAGGAGAGCTCCAGGAGAGCTCCAGGAGATTCAGGAGAGCTCCAGGAGAGCTCCAGGAGATCCAGGAGATCCAGGAGAGCTCCAGGAGATCCAGGAGAGCTCCAGGAGATCCAGGAGAGCTCCAGGAGAGCTCCAGGAGATTCAGGAGAGCTCCAGGAGAGCTCCAGGAGATTCAGGAGAGCTCCAGGAGACCCAGGAGAGCTCTGGAAGATCCAAATCCCAGCCCTGCAGGCTCCTGCTGGAACAGCGGCACCCCAGTAAGACCAGTAGGATTCAGCTGGTGAATCCCAGCCCCAGGAGCCGGGAATGGCCACACGGAGCTGGGATCTCCTGGGATCTCCTGGGATCTCCTGGGATCCCATCATGCCCAGAGTGGGATCTGAGGGATCTGCCCCAAGCACGGAGCTGCCCTGGGGTGGGACATTCCAGGGAATCCTGCTCCATTGGGATGTGGCCGTGAGGAGCCTCCCAAGGCGCAGGGATGGGATCCCTGAGGATCCCTGAGGATCCCTGAGGACCCCCAGAGCCAGGACCCGGGGCAGGAGGAGCTCCCCAAATCCCAGAACACCCCGGAATCCAGGGATCCCCAATTCCAGCCCCTGATCCAACACAGGGCGGTGGAAAACCGGCACCAGTAACCCCGGAATGGCTCAAACTGGGCCGGGAGAATCCCATCGTGAACCCCAGGGCACCCCCAGACCCTCCACACCCGATTCCCACTAAAAACACCCCCCCAGCCGCTCTCTTCCCGTGTCCCGGTTTTCTCCGGAATGCCCAGGCAGGCTCCGAGCTGGAAAGATCCGATCAGGCGGCGGAGCAGCCCCAGCCACGACGGGAATCGATGGGATTGGAGCGTTTAATGAGCGTCGGAAAATCGCGCTCGGCTGCGCTAACGCGCCCCTCATTCCCACCGCCGCTCCCGACCAGCCGCGGGAAACGCGGGAAAACAAAGGGAAATGAGGCAGAATTCCCGGGAAACGGGGAGAGCATCCCCAGGGGATCCCGGGATTCCCCATGGAGAGGATCCGTAGGGACAGCACGGAGGGACTCATCCATCGCCTCCCTCATCCCTCGGCCTCACCCCGGCCTCTCCCGGCTCCCTCCGTACCTTCTTCCCGATGAGCTTCTTCCGCAGGAATTCCCGGGCCTCGAACATGTAGGGAATGTCATAGAGGGGCCTCAGCTTCCTGTTCTTGTCCTGCCGGGAGAGGGGACACGGCTCAGCGTTCCCATTCCTGCCTGGATCGGCCAATCCCACATCCCCGGGATCCCTGGATCGGCCAATCCCACATCCCCGGGATCCCTGGATCAGCCAATCCCACATCCCAGGGATCCCTGGATCGGCCAATCCCAAATCCCCAGGATCTCTGGATCAGCCAATCCCACATCCCTGGGATCCCTGGATCGGCCAATCCCACATCCCTGGGATCCCTGGATCGGCCAATCCCAAATCCCCGGGATCCCTGGATCGGCCAATCCCAAATCCCAGGGATCCCTGGATCGACCAATCCCACATCCCAGGGATCCCTGGATCGGCCAATCCCAAATCCCTGGGATCCCTGGATCGGCCAATCCCACATCCCAGGGATCCCTGGATTCCCCAGCCCCACATCCCCGGGATCCCTGGATCGGCCAATCCCAAATCCCCAGGATCCCTGGATCGGCCAATCCCAAATCCCAGGGATCCCTGGATCAGCCAATCCCACATCCCAGGGATCCCTGGATCGGCCAATCCCACATCCCAGGGATCCCTGGATCAGCCAATCCCAAATCCCCGGGATCCCTGGATCGGCCAATCCCAAATCCCAGGGATCCCTGGATCGGCCAATCCCAAATCCCTGGGATCCCTGGATCGGCCAATCCCACATCCCAGGGATCCCTGGATCGGCCAATCCCAAATCCCCGGGATCCCTGGATCGGCCAATCCCAAATCCCCGGGATCCCTGGATCGGCCAATCCCAAATCCCAGGGATCCCTGGATCGGCCAATCCCAAATCCCAGGGATCCCTGGATCGGCCAATCCCACATCCCAGGGATCCCTGGATTAGCCAATCCCACATCCCAGGGATCCCTGGATCAGCCAATCCCACATCCCAGGGATCCCTGGATTCCCCGGCCCCACATCCCAGGGATCCCTGGATCGGCCAATCCCACATCCCAGGGATCCCTGGATTCCCTGGTCCCACATCCCAGGGATCCCTGGATTCCCCAGGAATCACATCCCAGGAATCCCTGGATTCCCCAGCCCCACATCCCAGGGATCCCTGGATCAGCCAATCCCACACCCCAGGGATCCCTGGATTCCCCGGCCCCACATCCCAGGGATCCCTGGATTCCCCAGCCCCACATCCCAGGGATCCCTGGATTCCCTGGTCCCACATCCCAGGGATCCCTGGATCAGCCAATCCCACATCCCAGGGATCCCTGGATTCCCCAGCCCCACATCCCAGGGATCCCTGGATTCCCCAGCCCCACATCCCAGGGATCCCTGGATTCCCCAGGTCTGGCTCGGCTGAACCCCTCGGGTCCCGGGATCACCCCCAGGAGGGATCGGGATCCCGGAGCAGCTCCGGGGGGATCGGGATGATGGAATTTGGGGTGACCCCGGGGCTGTCCCGGCCCTGCCCAGGGAATCCCAGCCCTGAGAAAAGGGAGAATCCCAAGGGAAACGGGGATCGCACCCAACGAGATCCAGCACAAGCCAGAGTGATCCAGAGTGACCCAGAGTGACCCAGAGAGATCCAGAGTGACACAGAGTGACCCAGAGAGACCCAGAGTGATCCAGAGTGACCCGAAACAACCCAAAGTGACCCAACACAGCACAAAGTGACCCAGAGTGATCCAGAGTGACCCAGAGAGACCCAGAGTGACACAAAAGTGACCCAGAGTGACACAAAAGTGACCCAGAGTGACCCAAAGTGACCCAGAGTGATCCAGAGTGACCCAGAGTGATCCAGCACAACCCAGAGTGACCCAAACTGACCCAGCACAACCCAGAGGGACCCAGAGAGACACAAAACAACCCAAAGTGACATAAAATGACACAAAGTGACCCAAAGTGACCCAAAACAACCCAGAGTGACCCAAAATGACACAAAGTGACCCAGAGTGACACAAAGTGACCCAGAGTGACCCAAAGTGACCCAGAGAGACACAAAGTGACCCAAAGTGACCCAGGGGGTGCCACGGGGTGGGCTCAACCCCCACTTTGGCATCTCCAGCCCCCACAGCCGATCCCACAGCAGATCCACAGCTGATCCCACAGCCGATCCCACGGCAGATCCCACAGCAAATCCCACAGCTGATCCCACAGCAAATCCCACAGCCGATCCCACAGCCGATCCACAGATCCCACAGCCGATCCCACAGCAGATCCACAGCAGATCCCACAGCAAATCCCACAGCCGATCCCACAGCCGATCCACAGATCCCACAGCTGATCCCACAGCAGATCCACAGCAGATCCCACAGCAAATCCCACAGCTGATCCCACAGCTGATCCACAGACTATCCACAGCAGATCCCACAGCTGATCCACAGATCCCACAGCTGATCCCACAGCAGATCCACAGCAGATCCACAGCAGATCCCACAGCCAATTCCACAGCTGATCCACAGCAGATCCCACAGCCGATCCCACAGCCGATCCCACAGCTGATCCACAGATCCCACAGTAGATCCCACAGCAGATCCACAGACTATCCACAGCAGATCCCACAGCAAATCCCACAGCCGATCCCACAGCTGATCCCACAGCTGATCCACAGCTGATCCACAGCCAATCCCACAGCAGATCCCACAGCAGATCCACAGCTGATCCACAGATCCCACAGCCGATCAACATCAGATCCCACAGCCGATCCCAGATGCTGCTCCAGCCCCTGGAGAGCTCTGAGGAGCCACTGAGGCAGCTCCGGCCTCTCCCTCAGCCCCTGCCCAGGGGAGCACAGATCCCCTCTCCCGACTTCCAGCCCCTACCGCGGGATCCCGGAGCTTCCTCGGGATCACCCCTGGAGCTTCCTCGGGATCACCCCTGGAGCTTCCTCGGGATCACCCCTGGAGCTTCCTCGGGATCACCCCTGGAGCACCGTCGGGATCTCTCCTGGAGCTTCCTCGGGATCACCCCTGGATCACCCTTGGGATCTCCCCTGGAGTTTCCTCGGGATCATTCACAGAGCTCTCTCGGGATCACTCCCAGAGCTTCCTCGGGATCTCTCCTGCAGCACCCTCAGGATCTCTCCCGGACCCTGGCACCGTTGGGATCCGATGGATCCGGCCCTGGGACGCTCCCACCCTCGCCAAGGTCACGGCACAGCTCCGACACCGAAGCCCTGTCCAACACTAATTAATCCTCGTTAACGAACTCCAGATTTACGGCTCAGCTCAGTGCCTGGCACAGGCTGGGAAATCCCGATCCCAGATCCAGGGGACGGCAAATCCCGGCAGATCCCGGCAGATCCTGGCACAGAATTCCCAAAGGAGGCAGGACCAGAGCCCCGGCCAAAACCCCACGGGGTCTGCAGCCACTGGGACCGGGCTGGAAAGGGATCACCCCAAAAAGGGATCACCCCAAAAAGGGATCACCCCAAAGAGGAGTCACCCCACACAGGGATCATTCCAAAAAGGGATCACCCCAAAAAAGGGATCATTCCAAAAAGAGGTCACCCTAAGAAGGAGTCACCCCACAGAGGGATCACCACAAAGAGGGGTCACCCCAAGAAAGGATCACCCCATGAAGGGATCACCCTGAAAAGGGATCACCCCAAAAAGGGATCACCCCAAAAAGGGATAATTCCAAAAAGGGATCATTCCAAAAAGGGATCATCCCACAAAGGGATCACTCCAAAAAGAGGTCACCCTAAGGAGTCACCCCACAGAGGGATCACCACAAAGAGGGGTCACTCCATGAAGGGATCACCCCAAGAAGGGATCACCCCAAAGAGGGGGTCACCCCACAGAGGGATCACCCCAAAGAGGGGTCAGCCCAAAGAGGGGTCAGCCCAAGAAGGGATCACCCCCAAAAAGGATCATCTTAAAAAGGGATAACCCCACAAAGGGATCATCCCAAAAAGAGGAGTCACCCCAAGAAGGAGTCACCCCAAAAAGGAGTCACCCCACAGAGGGATCACCCCAAAAAAAGGGATCACCCCCACGCAGGGATCCCCCCCTGCAGGGGTCACCAGCACAGCCCCCGCCGCGGCACCGTTGCAGCCCCGCATGTTCCGGGCCCAGCGCTCCCATCCCGCTGCTGCTGCTGCTGCTGCTGCTGCTGCGGTGCCAATTCCCTGCGGGAATTCCCAGCCGGAATTCCGGGCGCTGCCAGGAGCTGGATAATGGGAAGGTTTCAGGGCCCCCAGCTCTGCCCCCTCAGCCCCCGGCTCCGGGAATCCGGTCCAACCTCGGAGCTTTTCCAAACAAACACCAAAATCAATGGAACAGCGGGAACTGAACGGAATTCCACAGGCAGAAAACTCCGGAAATTTCCGGCACTGAGAGGGATTTTGTTGGGTTTAAGGCATTTTCCGAGGAGGGAGTTGGATCCCGGGGATGGAATCACCTCAGAAGCTGTGGGCACTGTCACAGGCTCCCGGGAATCCATGGAATCCCAGACTCTCAGGAATCCATGGAATCACAGACTCCTGGCAATCCATGGAATCACAGACTCTCGGGAATCCATGGAATCACAGACTCTCAGGAATCCATGGAATCACAGGACAGCACATGGAATCACATGGAATGCTCAGGGAGAGGCCAGACAGGAACAGCCTGGGGTGGTGGAAATGTCCCTGCCCGTCCTGGATGGGCTCCAAGGTCCCATCCCATCCCATGGATCCCATGGATCCCATGGATCCCATCCCATGGATCCCATCCCATCCCATGGATCCCATCCCATCCCATCCCATGGATCCCATCCCATGGATCCCATGGATCCCATCCCATGGATCCCATCCCATCCCATCCCATGGATCCCATGGATCCCATGGATCCCATCCCATGGATCCCATGGATCCCATCCCATGGATCCCATGGATCCCATCCCATCCCATGGATCCCATCCCATGGATCCCATGGATCCCATCCCATCCCATCCCAGGCTCCTGGAATTCCATGAAATTCCGGTCCCGGCTCTCCTCGGCTGCCGGGGAGACTCATCAGCCATTCAGAAGTTAATTAATCTGAGGCTCACTTAATTAACGTGAGCGGCGAGGTCGGAGCAGGGGGGGCCGCGCTCCCTTCGCTCCCTTCGCTCCGGGATCTCCATCCCGAATTTGATGGGAACGCTCCGGTTGGCGGCTCCAGAGGGGGATTCCCGGAATTCCCTCCTCCCCCAGGAGCCCCCCAGGGCCGGCAGCTCCCGCCCAATTAACAGCCGGGAGGGGCCTCATTAAAACCCCGTTCCCAGGGAATTCCTCAGCAGCTTCCGCCGGGATTCTGGGGGGGATTGATCATGGAATGTCGCATTCCCGGTCCCGCTCCCGGCCCCTTCCCGAGGGCACAGCTGGAACAGCTGGAAACGCTCCCAGAGCCGGGATGGCAAATCCAGCTCCACATTCCAGAGATCCCAGAGATCCCGGGGAGGGGGGAACCTGCTCCATTCTCCTTGTGGGAGAAGGATTCCATCCGGAGCAACGGAGATTCCCGGGAATCCATGGAATCACAGGCTCCAAACAATCCATGGAATCCCAGACTCTCAGGAATCCATGGAATCCCAGACTCCGAGGAATCCATGGAATCCCAGACTCTGAGGAATCCATGGAATCCCAGACTCCGAGGAATCCATGGAATCCCAGACTCCGAGGAATCCATGGAATCCCAGGCTCCAAACAATCCATGGAATCCCAGGCTCCCAGGAATCCATGGAATTCCAGGCTCTGAGCAATCCATGGAATCCCAGGCTTTCAGGAATCCATGGAATCCCAGGCTCTGAGCAATCCATGGAATCCCAGGCTCTCGGGAATCCATGGAATCCCAGGCTCACAACAATCCATGGAATCCCAGGCTCTGAGCAATCCATGGAATCCCAGGCTCTGAGCAATCCATGGAATCACAGGCTCCCAACAATCCATGGAATTCCAGGCTCACAGGAACCCATGGAATCCCAGGCTCCCAGCAATCCACGGAATTCCAGGCTCTCAGGAATCCATGGAATTCCAGGCTCCCAAGAATCCATGGAATTCCAGGCTCTCGGGAATCCATGGAAGGAATCCCAGGCTCCCAGGAATCCATGGAATCCCAGGTTCCCAACAATCCATGGAATCCCAGGCTCTGAGCAATCCATGGAATCCCAGGCTCCCAACAATCCATGGAATCCCAGGCTCTGAGCAATCCATGGAATCCCAGGCTCTGAGCAATCCATGGAATCCCAGGCTCCCAACAATCCATGGAATCCCAGGCTCTCACGAATCCATGGAATTCCAGGTTCCCAACAATCCATGGAATCCCAGGCTCCCAGGAAGGGCCGCTGGCTCCCCAGTGATGTCACTCCACGCTTCACCCCGGAATGAACCCGCCTGGGATGTGCCAGCTGGGAATTCCATCCCGGAGATCATCCCGGAGGGAACAGGAACGCGCTTCCCGCTTTTCCGGGGCGCTGGGATCGGGGGGAACGGCCCCGTCCCCCAGGAGCAGCTCCCGGCTCCCCGCGAGCGCATTCCGGGATTTTCCCCCCCGGTTCCGGGGGGTCCCGAGGGGCGGCAGGAGGGGAGAGCCCCCCCCGGCCCTGCCGGCGCAATTAGGGAAGCTCATTATTGGTGAAGTAATTAGCAGAGCTAATCAAATCCCAGCGCCGGGGCGGAAGGAGCGGGAGGAGAGCGGGAGCTGCCAGCTGGAAACGGCAGCGCTGGGAGCGGGGAGCGGGACCCCCGGAGACCCCCGGGAGTGGGGAGCGGGACCCCCGGAGACCCCCAGAGTGGGGAGCAGGACCCCCGGAGCCCCCCGGGAGCGGGGAGCGGGACCCCCGGAGACCCCCGGAGCGGGGAGCAGGACCCCGGAGCCCCACGGAACCCCCCAGGAGCGGGGAGCAGGACCCCGGAGCCCCCAGAGCGGGGCGCGGGACCCCCGGAACCCCCCGGGAGCGGGACCTCCGGAGACCCCCGGAGCGGGGAGCAGGACCCCGGAGCCCCCAGAGCGGGGAGCAGGACCCCTGGAGCCTCCTGGGATCAGGACCCCTGGAGACCCCCGGGATTGGGACCCCCGGAGACCCCCGGAGCCCCCCCCAGAGCGAGGATTGGGACCCTGCAGCCCCCAGAGCGGGGAGCAGGACCCCTGGAGCCCCCCGGAGCTCCCCCGGAGCAGGGAGCGGGACCCTGCAGCCCCCCAGAGCGGGGAGCGGGACCCCCGGAGCCCCCTGGAGCGGGGATCGGGACCCCGGAGTTCCCCAGAGCGGGATTGGGACCCTGCAGCCCCCGGAGCCCTCGGGATCAGGACCCCCGGAGCCCCCCGGGAGCAGGGATCAGGACCTCTGGAGCTCCCCAGAGCAGGGATCGGGACCCTGCAGCCCCCTGAGCCCTCCAGAGTGAGGATTGGGACCCCCGGGGCCCCCAGAGCGGGGATTGGGACCCTGCAGTCCCCCAGGATCGGGACCCCACAGCCCCGCTCCCTGCTGGCTCCAGGACCCCTCTGCATCATCATCCTCATCACCCTGGGCAGGGAGGAAGGCCCAGGGAGCCTCGGATCCGCCGGGAGCCGGAGCGGGAGCGCCGCAGGACAAATGGGAACGGCGGGGAACGATGGAAGCGACGGCACGGAAATAACCGGAGCTGCTTCAGCACAAGGGAGAACTAAAAATAATAAAGTTATAAATGATGGAATCAGGGAATGGTTTGGGATAGAAGGGACCCCCGAGAGACCCCAGTGCCCCCCTGCCATGGCAGGGACACCTCCCACTGCCCCAGCCTGGGGAAGGGAAGGATCCAGGGGGAGCTTCCAGAACATTCCAGGGCCCCTGAAGGGGCTCCAGGAGAGCTGGGAATGTTCCCCTGGAGAGGAGAAGGATCCAGGGAGAGCTGAGAGCCCCTGCAGGGCCTGAAGGGGCTCCAGGAGAGCTGGGAATGTTCCCCTGGAGAGGAGAAGGATCCAGGGAGAGCTGAGAGCCCCTGCAGGGCCTGAAGGGGCTCCAGGAGAGCTGCAGAGGGACTGGGACAGGGCTGCAGGGCCAGGAGCCAGGGAATGGCTGCCAGTGCCAGAGGCCAGGGCTGGATGTTGGGATGTTGGGAATTGGGAATTGCTGGCTGGGCTGGAATTGCCAGAGCAGCTGTGGCTGCCCCTGGATCCCTGGCAGTGGCCAAGGGCAGGCTGGAGCCTGGGGCTGGAGCAGCCTGGGCCAGTGGGAGGTGTGGGGGGCACTGGGGGGTTTGGGGGTCCCTTCCCTCCCAAACCATTCCAGGATTTTGTGATCCCAGCATTCCTGGCTGAGGAAGAACAGGGGAGGAATTCCCTCTCCGTCCCCAATCCCAAGGAATGACCGGGGGGAGCAGCGAGCCTGGCTCTGCCCATTCCCGGGGGATTCATCATCCCACAGCCCTGGGGCTGATGAGGAAATTGAGACATCCCAAAATATCCTCTCCTTCCACAGATCCCTGCACTTTTCCCTCCATCATTTCCCCGCTGCGGCGCTGGAATTCGCTGCTCTCCCAGCCCGACCTCCCCGGCAGCTCCGGGAGAGCCGAAATCCCTGGAAAAGCTGCGCCAGCATCTCCAGCAGGGCCGGGAGCGTTCCCTGCTCCAGGCATCTGCCCGGAAAAACGGGACACACGGCTCCGCTGCCACGGGAATCTTGTCCTGGAATTCATCCACCCTCAGCCTGTGTCCCCCTCAGCAATGAAGTGCCCGGGAAAAGGTGGAAATCACAGCAGGAAATTGGATTTGGGCTGAATTTCCCTTGGCTGCGGGAATGCAGATCCTCAGCAGCACCTGGAATTGGGGTACGGCATTCCAGGATCCCAAACCAGGCACCTGGAATTGGGGTACGGCATTCCAGGATCCCAAACCTGGCACCTGGAATTGGGGTACAACATTCCAGGATCCCAAACAAACACCTGGAATTGGGGGGTGCATTCCAGGATCCCAAACCTGGCACTGGAATTGGGGGGCAGATCCCACCCCTGCCATGGTTGGGAGATGTCGGTTCCAGGTCACCCCCGGCTGAACCCACGGAGCCCCCGGGACCCCCCTGGAGCCCCCGGGCAGAGCCGCCCCATTCCCGGCTCCCGAGGCTCCGATCCCAGCTCAGATCCCAGCTCAGATCCCAGCCCAGCTCAGCTCCCAGCCCAGCTCAGATCCCAGCTCAGATCCCAGCCCAGAGCCCAGCCCTGATCCCAGCTCAGCTCAGATCCCAGTTCAGATCCCAGCTCAGCCCTGATCCCAGCCCAGCTCAGATCCCAGCCCAGAGCCCAGCTCAGAGCTCAGATCCCAGCCCAGAGCCCAGCCCTGATCCCAGCTCAGATCCCAGCCCAGCTCAGCTCCCAGCTCAGATCCCAGCCCAGCTCCCAGCCCAGCTCAGATCCCAGCTCAGCCCTGATCCCAGCCCAGCTCCCAGCCCAGCTCAGATCCCAGCTCAGCCCTGATCCCAGCCCAGCTCAGATCCCAGCTCAGATCCCAGCTCAGATGCCAGCTCAGCTCCCAGCTCAGCTCCCAGCCCAGCTCAGATCCCAGCTCAGCCCTGATCCCAGCCCAGCTCAGATCCCAGCCCAGCTCAGATCCCAGCTCAGCTCCCAGCCCTGATCCCAGCTCAGATCCCAGCCCAGCTCCCAGCCCAGCTCAGCTCCCAGCCCAGCTCAGATCCCAGCTCAGCTCCCAGCCCAGCTCAGATCCCAGCTCAGCCCTGATCCCAGCCCAGCTCAGATCCCAGCCCAGCTCAGATCCCAGCTCAGCTCCCAGCCCTGATCCCAGCTCAGCTCAGATCCCAGCTCAGATCCCAGCTCAGCCCTGATCCCAGCCCAGCTCAGATCCCAGCTCAGATCCCAGCTCAGATGCCAGCTCAGCTCCCAGCTCAGCTCCCAGCCCAGCTCAGATCCCAGCTCAGCCCAGCTCCCAGCCCGGAGCTCAGCCCGGAGCGCTCCAAAGCCGCCGCACGTGACGGGAAGGAGGAGAAGCAGCTGTGGAAAAGTGGGACAGCGGGGCCGGGAGCCAGGGAAGAGCTCGGGAGAGCGGAGCTGCCTCCCCTCTGCAGGGGACAGGGACACACTGAGCTGGCATTGGCATTGTCACTGTCACTGTCACCAGCACTGTCACTGTCAATGTCACTGTAATTGTCACTGCCACTGTCAATGTCACTGTCACCAGCACTGTCACTGTCACCAGCACTGTCACTGTCACTGTCACTGTCAGTGTCACCGTCACCGTCACTGTCACTGTCACCATCACTGTCACTGTCACCAGCACTGTCATTGTCACTGTCACCGGCACTGGCATTGTCATTGTCACTGCCACTGTCAATGTCACTGTCACTGTCACCGGCACTGTCACCAGCACTGTCACTGTCATTGTCACCGGCACTGTCACCAGCACTGGCATTGTCACTGTCACTGGCATTGTCACCATCACTGGCACTGTCACAGGCACTGTCACCATCACTGTCACTGGCACTGTCATTGTCACTGTCACCATCACTGTCACTGTCATTGTCACTGTCACCATCACTGTCACTGTCACCCCAGCCCTGCCACAGGACACCCTCAGACCCCCTCAGCAGTCCCAGGAGCTGAACTGTGCCGATGGATCCAGGATCCCAGCACAGGCAGGATGGATCCAGGGATGGATCCAGGGACGGATCCAGGGATGGATCCAGGGATGGATCCAGGATCCCAGCACAGGCAGGATGGATCCAGGGATGGATCCAGGATCCCAGAACAGCCAGGATGGATCCAGGGATGGATCCAGGATCCCAGCACAGGAAGGATGGATCCAGGGATGGATCCAGGATCCCAAAACAGCCAGGATGGATCCAGGGATGGATCCAGGGATGGATCCAGGATCCCAGCACAGGCAGGATGGATCCAGGGATGGATCCAGGATCCCAGCACAGCCGGGATGGATCCAGGATCCCAGCACAGCCAGGATGGATCCAGGGATGGATCCAGGATCCCAGAACAGCCAGGATGGATCCAGGGATGGATCCAGGATCCCAGCACAGGCAGGATGGATCCAGGGATGGATCCAGGATCCCAGCACAGGCAGGATGGATCCAGGGATGGATCCAGGGATGGATCCAGGATCCCAGCCCAGCCCCAGCCCCTGGCACATCTCAGGTCACCTCCAGGACACCACGGTGACACCGGGGCCGTGCCGGGTGGGACCTTTCCCACCGCCAGGCCCTGCAGATCCAGGGCAGCTCCTCCATGGAAAATCCTTCCCAAGGCTCCCCACGGCTCTGCCGCTTGCTCTGGGAATTTTGGGAGGTTCTGAGGTGCCCCCGGTGTCCCCAGGGGTGCCCGGTGCCACCGGAGCACAGGAACTGGAGCCGGGGAGGGGCCGTTCCCAATCCATCCCCGCTCCATCCCATCCATCCCTCACGTCTCCAAACGTCTGGCACCAACCGCAGCCGGTGCTAACGGAGGGGGAATATTCATGATTCCCGATCCTGGGAGCTGCAGGAATGGGGGTGTTTGGATCAAACCCCCCGGCACTGCTGGGGCTGGGGAGGCTCCGAGCGGGGAGGGATGGGAGCCCTGGGATGAACAAACACGGAGCCCTGGGATGAACACGGAGCCCTGGGATAAACACGGAGCCCTGGGATGAACAAACACAGAGCCCTGGGATGAACACAGAGCCCTGGGATAAACACGGAGCCCTGGGATGAACAAACACAGAGCCCTGGGATAAACACGGAGCCCTGGGATAAACACGGAGCCCTGGGATGAACACGGAGCTCTGGGATGAACACGGAGCTCTGGGATGAACACGGAGCCCTGGGATGAACACGGAGCCCTGGGACGAACACGGAGCCCTGGGATAAACACGGAGCTCTGGGATCAACACGGAGCCCTGGGATAAACACAGAGAGCTCTGGGATGAACACGGAGCCCTGGGATAAACACGGAGCCCTGGGACGAACACAGAGCCCTGGCCCGGCTGGGACCGCTCTGAACTGGGAGCAGAACGGAACCGGGATGGGAGCCCTGGGATGAACATGGAGCCCTGGACCAAACACGGAGCCCTGGGATAAACATGGAGCCCTGGCCCGGCTGGGACCGCTCTGAACCGGGAGCAGAACGGAACCGGGATGGGAGCCCTGGGGCTCTGGGGCTGGAGCCGCCCTGTCCTGCCCGGGGGTGCCGGCACCGTGGGCCCGGCTCTGCCCCCTCGTCCCACACGGAGCAGAAGCTCCCGAGCCGGGAGCCGGGAACGGAGCCAGCGCAGGCTCATCCCACACTAAACCCAGGGATCGATTCCCGAGGCACGAGGGCCGGAGCGTTAATTGCAGAGCTCAGCTCTGTGCCAGCGCCGAGGCTCTGCTCCAATTCAGCGCAATTTTCCGTGCGCTGAGGAATTCCGGCAGCTCCCGAGGAGCTCAGAAGGTCAAAGCTCCGCTCTCCCGGCGGCGTTTCCACGCTCGTCCAGCGGAGCGAGAAACAGCCGGGGCTGGGCACGGAGCAAAGCTCTGGAGCGGCTCCCGGAGCAGCATTCCCGGGAATGTGAGCTGGCAGGTGCCGGGATCCCCTCGGAGCATCGGTGTCACAACAGCGGGCAGGGCTTGCGGAGCGGAACGCGAGCGCCTGGCGGGAGGAGGCGGCTGGGGAAGGATCTGGCACAGCCGGGTCTCCGGGGGCCGCTCCTGCCAGCGGCGGATCCAGCAGCAGATGGGCTGAGCGGGGCCGCAGCCTCATGGAAAAGCTGCTCCGTAATCGCTGGCAAAGCTCCTAAAGCTCCTGCCCGGCTCCTGCCCGGCTGCTCCGGCACCAGCCCCGCTCCTGCTGCCGCTCCCGCCCGGGGGCCGCTCCCGTTCCGCCGCTGCTCCCTGGGCCGTGAGCGATTTCCCGGGATGCCAGCAGCTGAAATCAATCCATTCAGGAGCCCAGCTGTGCCAGCTCGCAAATGAATCCCAGCCGGAGCGGGCCTGGGAGCTCCGGGGGGCGGCTCCGGACCCATCCCCGGGTCCCCCCCGGCGGATCCGAGCTCCCTGCGCTGCCCGGGATCCAACCCCGCTTCCAGAGCCGCTTCTCCAGCGGGGAGGACTCCGGCAGCTGCTGGGGAATCGAGGGAATCGCAGCTCTTGCTGCCCGCAGGGCACATCCCGGGCTCCCGGCACATTCTGACTGCGGCTCCCATTAAATATTGATCCGGGAACTCCGCTGCCCCCGCGCCTCCTCTGCGGCTCTGCCAATATTTAGAATCCATTAAAGTCGCGTGCGGAGCGCTCGGAGCCCGCTGTGTTCCACAAGCCCGGGATGAAGCGATCCCCGGAGCTGGGAGTGAGCGGCAGCGGCTCCGGATGAGTTCACGGCTTTGTTCCTCGTTAATCTTTCATGCTCGCTGAGTGCGGAGCGATTTGTGCACTACAAACCCCGCGGATCGCAGCCGCCACCGGCTCCGGGCGCATCCTGTCCCCGTTCCCAGCGGGAATTCCCGGCAGCGAGGCCTCGGATCCAACCCCCGGACCCCGGGAACGGCTCCGGGACCGAGCCCGAGGCAGGGACAGGGACAAGGGGGGGACACGGGGGGGCTCGGGCGAGCTGGGGATGCCCCGGTTCCTCCAGGATCGTTACCAGAAAAATCCCGGTATGGTTTGGGATAGAAGGGACCCCCAAACCCCCCCAGTGCCCCCCACACCTCCCACTGGCCCAGGCTGCTCCCAGCCCCAGGCTCCAGCCTGCCCTTGGCCACTGCCAGGGATCCAGGGGCAGCCACAGCTGCTCTGGCAATTCCAGCCCAGCCAGCAATTCCCAATTCCCAACATCCCAACATCCAGCCCTGGCCTCTGGCACTGGCAGCCATTCCCTGGCTCCTGGCCCTGCAGCCCTGTCCCAGTCCCTCTGCAGCTCTCCTGGAGCCCCTTCAGGCCCTGCAGGGGCTCTCAGCTCTCCCTGGATCCTTCTCCTCTCCAGGGGAACATTCCCAGCTCTCCTGGAGCCCCTTCAGGCCCGGGAATGTTCTGGAAGCTCTCCCTGGATCATCCTCATCCCAGTAAAGAATTTTTTCTGATATTCGGGATAAAATGAACTGGAAGCCCTCGGTGTTTCCAGCCTGGCCTGGGATCCAGGGGCAGCTGCAGCCCCGGCACCGCAGTCCCAGGGATTTGTGCCGGTGCCTCCATCCCCCCCAGGCTTTGGCAGATCCCACCGAGCCATTCCCGGCTGGAAAACGCCGCCCGTGGCAGCCCCTCCTCCCTGGCAGGGCTGTGCCATCAGCCTCTGCAGGGCCCCAGAACATTCCCAGCTCCCGGCACGGCGCTGCCAAGCCCTGCAGCCGCCCTCTTCCCAAAATCCAGCTGGCTGCTCCCTGGAAAAGCTCCCGGAGGACACCTGCGGACCATCTGGCAGCGGCACCCACGGGCCCCGGGCTCCCCGCGGGGATCCAGGGTGGCTCGGAGCCGGGAGCGGCGGCTCTTTTCCAGGGATGGAGCAGCTGGGATTGCTAAAAACGGGTGGGATGTGATCTTTCCCAGCTCCTCTCCCAGCTCCTTTCCCGGCTCCTTTCCCAGCTCTCCCGCAGGGTTATAAATCCAACTGGGTTTATAAATCCGACTGGAGCGGCCTCAAAGCGGAGCTGCCCTTGGCTCCAAGGTCGTTCCCTGCCCTGCCTCCGGCGAGGCTGGCGCAGCTCCAGGCTCGGAGCTCTCCCGATCCCGCGGGAATATCCCGGGAAGCGGCGAGGGACAGGGAAAGCAGCAGCTCTGAGGGGTTTGGATCAAACGTTCCCTGCGATCTGCTGGAATCCTGGATGAGCAGGGCGGCCACATCCACGCTCCTCTCCCGGGGAATGAGGGACACACAGCGGCCTCGACATTCCCGACATTCCTGGCACACAAAAATCCCAAATCCAGGAGTCCAGGCCTGGCACCTGCAGGAGCCCCGAAGCCCCTGGGATCTGCAGGACACGGGCACAGGAATTCCCCCGGAACACCCTGGAATGTTCCACATTCCAGCCAGGATGCCGATCCCCGGCTGCGAGGATCCCACAGGATCCCGGCCCGGATGATCCAGCAGCTCCCTGCCCTTGGAATGACAGCAGAAAGCCAAGGGAGCCGCAGGCAGCTCCTCTGAGAGCTGGGAAAAAACTCCCCGAGCCCAAATCCATCTGTTCTCCCTCTTCCCGAAGCCATTTCCAGCTCTCCGGTGCCGCCGGCCTTTCCCTGCCGGGGCGCTGGGAGAGCAGCAGGATCCCCCATCCCAAATCCCGGATCCCTGCTGGGGGCACAGCCATGGAAAACCGGGGAGCCTCAGCCTGGAGTCCTGGGAAAAGACCTCTGGAAGTGTCCCAGGGCTATCCCGATGTTCCCTGGAGAATCCCTCACCTCCAGGGCCAGGGGGTCCCGGGAAAGGAGCCGGGATATTCCCAGCGCTCCCGAGAGCTCCCGAGGGCCGGAGCTCCAGCTCCCCACGCCGCCTGTTCCGTCAGGATCCGCGCCTTCCGCTCCCCCTCCTCCACACAGCTCCCAGTTAATTAAGAGATCAATTTAGATAAATTGGGGATTGGAGCAGATCTGTGCTCCAGAAAATTCCGCCGGAGCGGCTGGCGGGGCTGGGAACGCGGCTGATCCGAGGGAAGGGGAACAGGGAACGGAGAGATCCCGAACTCTGGGAATGACACCCCGGGAAGCTCCGGGGCAGAACCGGCCCCGGTGGATCCGGCGGGTCCGAGCCCCTCTCGCTCTTCCCGGGAATCGGCTCCTCCTTCCATCCCGAGGAACTGGGATGGGATGAGACCTCCGGATGGATCCAGGGCCGGCAGACGGCTCCAGGGAGGATGGATCCATCTCCGGATCCGATGGATCCCAAACCCCGCCGCAGGCTCCAGGGGCTGAGCCTCGGGAATGGTTCCCTGCATCCACAGGCACCGGGAGCATCCCAAGGATTGGAGCAGCCCACACTGGCAGCCCCAGATGGGGATCCCTGGGAGATTCCAGCCTTCCCAGGGAGAGATTCCAGTCATCCCAGTGAGATTCCAGCCATCCCAGAGAGAGATTCCAGTCATCCCAGTGAGATTCCAGCCTTCCCAGGGAGATTCCAGCAATCCCAGTGATGTTTTCCAGCAATCCCAGTGAGTTTCCCGCTATCCCAGTGAGATTCCAGCCATCCCAGTGAGGTTTTCCAGCCATCCCAGTGAGATTCCCGCTATCCTGATGAAGATTCCAACCATCCAGGTGAGCTTTTCCAGCTGTTGCAGCAGCTGGAGCAGTGGGAGATCCGTCTCCATCCCGATCCGTCTCCATCCCGATCCGTCTCCATCCCGATCCGAGCTGTTCCCGGATGGAGCCGAGCACGGAGCCGGCGCTCCCGGGATTCATCCGACGCCTGGAGAGGAGAGGCTGGAGAGGAGAGGCTGGAGATGAGGAAAGGCTGGAGATGAGGAAAGGCTGGAGATGAGGAAAGGCTGGAGATGAGGAAAGGCTGGAGAGGAGGAAAGGCTGGAGATGAGGAAAGGCTGGAGATGAGGAAAGGCTGGAGAGGAGGAAAGGCTGGAGAGGAGGAAAGGCTGGAGAGGAGGAAAGGCTGGAGATGAGGAGAGGCTGGAGATGAGGAAAGGCTGGAGATGAGGAAAGGCTGGAGAGGAGAGGCTGGAGATGAGGAAAGGCTGGAGATGAGGAAAGGCTGGAGATGAAAAGCTGGAGAGGAAAGGCTGGAGATGAGAGGCTGGAGATGAGGAAAGGCTGGAGATGAGGAAAGGCTGGAGATGAGAGGCTGGAGATGAGGAAAGGCTGGAGATGAGGAAAGGCTGGAGATGAGGGGCTGGAGATGAAAAGGCTGGAGATGAAAAGGCTGCAGGATTCCATCGCTCCCTTTTCCATCTGTCACCTCCCGTCCCCTCCATGCGGAGCCATTAGCGCCCGGCAGGGCGGGATGGGATTCCCGACGGAGCTGCGACATCCCGGCGCTCCTGCTCCGATCAGAGGCTGGGAAGAGCCCACGGAGTGGGAAAAGCTTCCAGGGGAGCCTGGAATCAGCCCCAAATTGCCTTTCATGTGTTTTATATTTTGTATTAAATAAAGGGATGTATGTTCCTAGGATTTATATGGATCACAGAATCCCGGGATTCCTGGGGCTGGAAAAGCTCTCCAAGGTCACCGAGTGCCAGCTGTGCCTGATGTCCTCCTTGTCCCCTGAGTGCCACCTCCAGGAATTCCCTGGACACCTCCAGGGATGGGGACTCCAAAATTCCCCTTCCAGGCCCTGACCCCCTTTCCATGGGGAAATTCCTGAGGCCGTTCCCTCTCCTCCTGTCCCTGTTCCCGGGAGCAGAGCCCGACCCCTCCTCTGCTGATTTCCAATAAATGCTCAGATCTATTCAATATTCCCATGGATTTCCTGTAAATCCCAACACATTCCACATCCATGGAGAACATTCCACACCCATGGAACACATTCCACACCCATGGAGAACATTCCACACCCGTGGGACACATTCCACACCCATGGAGAACATTCCACATCCATGGAGAACATTCCACACCCATGGAGCACATTCCACATCCATGGAGAACATTCCACACCCATGGAGCACATTCCACACCCATGGAGAACATTCCACATCCATGGGACACATTCCACACCCATGGAGAACATTCCACACCCATGGAGAACATTCCACACCCATGGAGAACATTTCACACCCATGGAGAACATTCCACACCCATGGGACACATTCCACACCCGTGGGACACATTCCACACCCACGGAGCGCTGTCCCTGCCGACGTCTGATCCATAAAAAGTTGTGTCCGCGCTCCCTGAGCTCCGGATCCAGCTCTGGAATGGCGGCCGGGATGGGATCCCCACCCTGAGCCCCAGGGAGGAGGAATCCGGTCCCTTCTGGAATTCTTGGATGTTTTTTCCATCATTTTAAGTGCTGGGGTGGAAGGGGAGGGGTGGAGCTGGCGCTAATTGCACTGCCGGTAATTAACGACAGTGCCGGTAATTAACGACAGCGCCGTTAACGACAGGGACGGGAACGCTGAGGAGGATGAAACCCGGGGAGGAATAACCGGGATTGAACTGGAGCGGAACCAGGACCAGAACAGGACACGAAAGGAAATCCCGCTGATCCAGAGGAGATCCCATTGATCCAGAGGAGATCCCATTGATCCAGAGGAGATCCTGCTGATACTGAGGGGATTCCGCTGATCCTGAGGAGATCCTGCTGATACTGAGGGGATTCCGCTGATCCAGAGGAGATCCCACTGATCCAGAGGAGATCCTGCTGATACTGAGGGGATTCCGCTGATCCTGAGGAGATCCCGATGATCCAGAGGAGATCCTGCTGATCCAGAGGAGATCCTGCTGATACTGAGGGGATTCCGCTGATCCAGAGGAGATCCCGCTGATCTTGAGGAGATCCCACTGATCCAGAGGAGATCCCACTGATCCAGAGGAGATCCCGATGATCCAGAGGAGATCCCGCTGATCCTGAGGAGATCCCACTGATCCAGAGGTGATCCCACTGATCCTGAGGAGATCCTGCTGATCCTGAGGAGATCCTGATGATCCAGAGGAGATCCCACTGATCCTGAGGAGATCCTGATGATCCAGAGGAGATCCCACTGATCCAGAGGAGATCCCACTGCTCCTGAGGAGATCCCACTGCTCCTGAGATCCTGCTGATCCAGGAGATCCCACTGCTCCTGAGGAGATCCCACTGCTCCGGAGGAGATCCTGCTGATCCAGAGAAGATCCCGCTGATCCAGAGGAGATCCCGCTGCTTCTGAGGAGATCCTGCTGATCCAGAGGAGATCCCACTGATCCCGAGGAGATCCCGCTGATCCCAAGGAGATCCCACTGATCCCGAGGAGATCCTGCTGCTCCCCTCCAGCCCCCGGCCCGTGGCAGCTCCAGGCCGCGCGGAGCCGATGCCAGAGGAGCAGCGGGAAGAGGCAGCTCTGGGAATTGCTCCAGGATTCCGCGTGGCCGGAACAAGGCGCCATCCAGGAATTGCCAAATTCCCGTTGCCACAGCAACGCGGGGTCACCTCGGGAGCCGTCGCCCACCAGGCCGGCCCGTGGTGCTCCAGGGTGGAAAACAGCCGGGAAAAGGTGGGGTTAGAGCAACCCTGGCTCGGCCCCGTCGTGTGCACGGGCAGGAACATTCCCAGGAACCTTCCAGGAACCTTCCCATGAACATTCCCAGGAACCTTCCCAGAACCTTCCCAGGAACCTTCCCAGAACCTTCCCAGGAACCTTCACAGAACCTTCCCATTAACATTCCCAGGAACCTTCCCAGAACCTTCCCATGGACCTTCCCAGAACCTTCCCAGGAACCTTCATAGAACCTTCCCATGAACATTCCAGGAACCTTCCCGGAACCTTCTCAGAACCTTCCCAGGAACCTTCCCATGAACATTCCCAGAACCTTCTCAGAACCTTCCCAGAACCTTCTCAGAACCTTCCCATGAACATTCCCAGGAACCTCCCCAGGAACCTTGCTGGCATGTCCAGAGACACTGGAGGATGAGGATGAGGAAGGATGTGCCAGAACAAGGCAGGCTGTCCGAGGGTCTCGGGAGCTCGGTGATCCCACAGCTCCGAGCGCATCGGCCATGGAGGGAAAAGCAGCAGCACAGGGACAAATCCATGCCCTGAGGAGCCCCTGCTGGGCTGGGATCGCGGGACACAGCGGTGAGGGCCCGGCTCCCGCAGCCACAGCCCTGTCCTGGACAGGGACACCGGGATGGGAGCCTCATCCCGGCCCCTGGAGCAGCTCCGGAGCTGGGAGGGGATGAAGGAGGCTCTGTGGCACAGGCCCTGATCCCTGATCCCTGATCCCTGATCTGTGATCCCTGATCCCTGATCCCAGAGCTGTGAGGGGATGGAGTCTCTGTGGCAGAGGCCCTGATCCCCGATCCCCGATCCCCGATCCCTGATCCCAGTTTCCAGCCCAGCACCGAGCTCTGAGCAGAGTCAGGGACGCTCCGTGTGTGACACGGGGGCCGATCCCTCATCCCAAATCCTGGCACAGCTCCGGAGCTCAGAGCAGGATCAGGTGCATGGCATGGATTGGAGCCGTGTCCCGTTTCCCGCAGAGCTCCGGAGCTCAGAGCAGGGTCAGGGGCTCTCAGCACAGATTGGAGCTGTGTCCCGTTTCCCACAGAGCTCAGAGCAGGGTCAGGGGCACTCAGCACAGATTGGAGCCATGTCCCGTTTCCCGCAGAGCTCTGGAGCTCCGAGCAGGGTCAGGGGCTCTCAGCACACATTGGGGCCGTGTCCCGTTTCCCACAGAGCTCAGAGCGGGGTCAGGGGCTCTCAGCACACATCGGGGCCGTGTCCCGTTTCCCACAGAGCTCTGGAGCTCCGAGCAGGGTCAGGGATGCTCAGCACACATCGGAGCCGTGTCCCGTTTCCCGCAGAGCTCAGAGCAGGGTCAGGGATGCTCAGCACACATCGGAGCCGTGTCCCGTTTCCCGCAGAGCTCTGTAGCTCTGAGCAGGGTCAAGGGCGCTCCTGGTGCCCGATCCCGGCTCATCCCGGCACTTTCATGTCCCTTCAAACACAGAGCCAGGAGCAAACTGTGCGGGAACAATGCGGCGCTTCCCGGCGCTTCCCGGCGCTCCGGCTCCTGACGGCATCACGAGCTGCTCCGGGATGGGGCAGAGCTCCCCGAGCCCGGCCGGCCCCACGGCCCCGGGAGGGAATCCAGGGATTCATTCACCTGGAGCCATCTCCGGCACCTCTGCCGGGGCTGCCCCACGGCTGGGACACAAATCCCATGGGAATGTCCCGCAGCGCTCCGGAGCAGCCACGGAACAGGGGCAGGAAAGGAGGGACGGAGCCGCCTCCCGCAGCCACCAGAGCCCGTTCCAGCCCCTCCTGCATCCCACGGGATGGGATCCCACAGGAAGGGAACGGGGGGCTCGCTCACCCCAGATAGAGCAGGAGCCCCACGGGGAGGGGTCTCCACGCAGAGCCACTCCCGGCCCCCGGCTGGCCCCTCCCTGGCCCCTCCCTGGCCCTGCAGTGTCACCAGGCGCTGGCCCCTCCCTGGCCCCTCCCTGTCCCCACAGTGTCACCAGGCGCTGGCCCCTCCCTGTCCCCTCCCTGTCCCCTCCCTGGCCCCGCGGTGTCACCAGGCGCTGGCCCCTCCCTGTCCCCTCCCCATCCCCGCAGTGTCCCCAGGCGCTGTCCCCTGTGCCCTCCCCTGTCCCCTCCGTGTCCCGCAGTATCCCCAGGCGCTGTCCCCAGGCACTGTCCCCTCCCTGTCCCCGCGGTGTCACCTGGCTGCTGTCCCCCTCGAGCCGCGGGGGTCGGATGCTGGACAGGTGAATGGTTTTGTGGTCCCCGGAGTTGAGCTTCACCACGATGGCGTCGGCATTGAGCACCTGCATCACCTGGGGACAGAGACGGAGTGTGGGCACACCTGGGCACACCTGGACACACCCGGACACACCTGGACACACCCAAACACATCTGGGAACACCCGGGCACACCCAGACACACCTGGGCACACCTGGGCACACCTGGGCACACCAAGGGCCAGGTGCCCCCAGCGCTGCCAGCCGTGCCCAGCACAGAGAGCGGCCCCAGCTCCAGCCTGGCTGTCCCGGGGGTCCTGGGGGTCCCGGGATGGTGACGTGGTGACCCCCGGGCACTGCCAGCCGTGTGTGTCCTGTGCCAGGGCCCAGCCCCCTGCGGAACATTCCAGAGACAATTCCAGAGGGGCAGGAGCACCAGCCGGACACCGGGACAATGCTCAGGGAGGAGGGAGCAAGGACAGCCCTTGGTGGGAGCGAAATAATCAGGATCAGAAATTCCAGGAATCCCGGGATGGGTGGGTGGGAAGGGACCCCCAAACCCCCCCAGTGCCCCCCACACCTCCCCAGGCCCAGGCTGCTCCCAGCCCCAGGCTCCAGCCTGCCCTTGGCCACTGCCAGGGATCCAGGGGCAGCCACAGCTGCTCTGGCAATTCCAGCCCAGCCAGCAATTCCCAATTCCCAACATCCCAACATCCAGCCCTGGCCTCTGGCACTGGCAGCCATTCCCTGGCTCCTGGCCCTGCAGCCCTGTCCCAGTCCCTCTGCAGCTCTCCTGGAGCCCCTTCAGGCCCTGCAGGGGCTCTCAGCTCTCCCTGGATCCTTCTCCTCTCCAGGGGAACATTCCCAGCTCTCCTGGAGCCCCTTCAGGCCCTGCAGGGGCTCTCAGCTCTCCCTGGATCCTTCTCCTCTCCAGGGGAACATTCCCAGCTCTCCTGGAGCCCCTTCAGGCCCTGCAGGGGCTCTCAGCTCTCCCTGGATCCTTCTCCTCTCCAGGGGAACATTCCCAGCTCTCCTGGAGCCCCTTTAGGCCCTGCAGGGGCTCTCAGCTCTCCCTGCATCCTTCTCCTCTCCAGGGGAACATCCCCAGCTCTGGCTCCAGCTCAGGACACTCGTGTTTAACATTCCCGGTTCTGCAGCCCGGCCAAGTGGGTTGTTCTGGATGTTCCCAGTGGAGGACAGGGACCTTCCCCCGCTCCCAGCACAGCCCAGTTCCCCCAGTGCCGGGGCTGCAGGAGCTGTGGCTCATCCCGGATCCCACACCGCACATCCCGGGAGCCGCAGGCAGAGCTGGCCCCACTCCAGCCCCCTCTGCCCGGCAGGGAGAGCGGGATTTGAGGAATTCAGATCTGAGCAGACACCGAGGACCGGCGGCGCTCGGCAAAGCCGTCGGGATCGCCCCGGCCTCTCCCGGCTCCGGGATGTTCCCTCGGCAGGAGCAGCCCAAAGCCGAGCGGCTGCCAAGTGCGGTAATCCAATCTCACGCTCCAGGGCATCCAGGGCCGAGGAGGGAGCGGCCTCTCTCCTTCCTCCCGCCGAGACTCGGGAAAATCGGGATGCGAGCGGAGCCGCCGCGGCCGGGCCAGCTCCGGGGGCAGATCCCGCGCTCCGTTACACATCCAGCACACGGAGCCCCGGGAGCCCCGGGAGCGCCATCACATCGCATTTATTCCCTGGCAGGAGGCAGCAGCCGGCATTCCAGCGGCTCCCGGTGCCCCAGCAGCTCCCGGTGCCCCAGCGGCTCCCGGTGCTCCAGCGGCTCCCGGTGCTCCAGCGGCTCCCGGTGCTCCTGCGGCTCCCGGTGCCCCAGCGGCTCCCGGTGCTCCCAGTGCCCCAGCGGCTCCCAGTGCTCCAGAGGAGCTCTCTGTGCTCCCGGTGCCCCAGCAGCTCCCGGTGCTCCGGCAGTTCCCGGTGTCCCAGCAGCTCCCAGGGCTCCCGGTGCTCCGGAGGGGCTCCTGGTGCCCCAGCAGCTCCCGGCCCTCAGAGCCGTGCGGGAGCAGCAGCGGGGACCGGCCGAGCCCCTCGGGCCCCCAGAGCCCCTTCCCAGCAGGACGAACTCACGGGACCCCGAGCAGGGATGAGACGGCTGCCAGCGGGATACAGGACACGGATACACCGGGAAAGAGCGGGAAAGAGCGGGATAGAGCGGGATAGAGCGGGATATGGATACAGCGGGACATGGATACAGCGGGATAGAGTGGGATATGGGATAGAGTGGGATATGGGATAGAGCGGGATATGGGATAGAGCGGGACATGGATACAGCGGGATATGGGACATGGATACACCGGGAAAGAGCGGGATAGAGCGGGATATGGATACAGCGGGACATGGATACAGCGGGATATGGGACATGGATACACCGGGAAAGAGCAGGATAGAGCAGGATATGGATACAGCGGGACATGGATACAACGGGATAGAGCGGGATATGGGATAGAGCGGGATGCAGGACATGGATACACCGGGAAAGAGCGGGATATGGATACAGCGGGATACAGCGGGATATGGATAGAGCGGGATATGGATACAGCGGGATACAGCGGGATATGGATACAGCGGGATATGGATACAGCGGGATATGGATACAGCGGGATATGGATACAGCGGGATATGGATACAGCGGGATACAGGACATGGATACAGCAGGATATGGGATGTAGGACATGGGATGTAGCTGAAGGGACACAGGACACAGGGATACAGAACAGGGGACACAGGACACAGGACAGGGGACACAGCAGGACACAGGGACACAGGATGGGACACAGGACAGGGGACACAGGACAGGGGACGCAGGGACACAGCAGGACACAGGACACAGGACACAGCAGGACACAGGACACAGGACACAGCAGGACACAGGACACAGGACACAGCAGGACACAGGAACAGGGGACACAGGACACAGGGCAGGGGGACACAGGACACAGCAGGACACAGGACAGGGGACACAGGACACAACAGGACACAGGATAGGGGACACAGGACACAACAGGACACAGGACAGGGGACACAGCAGGACACAGGACAGGGGGACACAACAGGACACAGGACAGGGCACACAGGACAGGGGGACACAGCAGGACACAGGACAGGGGACACAGGGACACAGCAGGACACAGGACAGGGGACACAGGACACAGGACAGTGGTCACACAACAGGACACAGCACCCGGAGCCAGGGCTCCCAAGGGACGCCGGTGCCATCAGGACAGAGCAGGGTGGCACAAGAGACACCCACGGGTGCCCACCCTCCCCGGGCAGCCGCTGCCTCCTCCTGCGGGAGGCTCCCGGGGGTGACACGGTGCCAGCGCCGGTGCCACAGGACGGGTCCCTCGGTGTCCCCACGCTCCCAGCCCGCCGCATCCAATTCCCTGATCCAGGATTTCCTGTGGCCTCTCCCGCCCGCGAGAGCCCCGCTGCCAGCGGCTCGGGAGGAAGAGCTCGGCTTGTCCCAGCTCCCGGCAGAGCCAGAGCGCTCCGGGCCCCGGGAACGGCCCCGGGGCACCGGCCGGGCCCGGCCGCCCCCTCCCGCCGCCGCTCGGGGCACCGAGCCCGCAGCCCTGGCCTGATTCATCACGGAACGGTTCCTCCTGCGAGAGCCGATCCCAACAAAGCCTCCAATCACCCACCCCGGGCTCTGCCTGTCCCCAGTACCGGGGACACACAGGGCGGCACAACTGGGACCAGTACAGGACACGAGAGCTCCCAGTCCAAAGCCAGGAGCACAACTGGGACCAGTACAGGACACGAGAGCTCCCAGTCCAGAGCCAGGAGCACAACTGGGACCAGTACAGGACACGAAACCTCCCAGTCCAGAGCTGAGAGCACAACTGGGACCAGTACAGGACACGAAAGCTCCCAGTCCAGAGCCAGGAGCACAACTAGGACCAGTACAGGACATGAGAGCTCCCAGTCCAGAGCCAGGAGCACAACTAGGACCAGTACAGGACATGAGAGCTCCCAGTCCAGAGCTGAGAGCAGAACTGGGACCAGTACAGGACACGAGAGCTCCCAGTCCAGAGCCGGGAGCAGCCCGGCCGGAGGAGGAGGAGGAGGAGGAGGAGGAGGAGGAGGAGGAGGAGGAGGAGGAAGCAGCTCCGGGGCTCGGCTCTGCCTCATCCCGGCGAGCTCCGGGATGATCCGGCCGCGAGCAGAGCTCCGGGCAAAGGGAACAGGATCGGGACCGGGAGGAGGCGGCTCCAGCCCCATCGGGGGGTGCAGGACCCTCCCGGCAAAGGGAACAAGATCGGGGCTGGGAGGAGGCGGCTCCAGCCCCATCGGGGGGTGCAGGACCCTCCCGGCAAAGGGAACAAGATCGGGGCCGGGAGGAGGCGGCTCCGGGCCGGTCCCACCGGGGAGTGCAGGACCCTCCCAGGGAAGGGAACAGGATCGGGGCCGGGAGGAGAGCTCCGGGCAAAGGGAACAGGATCGGGGCTGGGAGGAGAGCTCCGGGCAAAGGGAACAGGATCGGGGCTGGGAGGAGGCGGCTCCGGTCCCATCGGGGGGATCCGGACCCCGAGCCCCGGGACTGCAGAGGATGCTCCCGGGCCGGCGCATCCCCGGATGCCCCAAATCCCGCAGCTCCCGGGAGCTGACGCAGCCGTTCCGGGAGCTCCTGCAGCCCCTCCGACATTTCCCATCCTCCGCTTTTCTCCTCTCCTCACCAGCCCCGAACCCCCCCGAGCGAGCCCGAGCCTCTCCCCAGCGCCCCCAGCCCAGCCCCGCGCCCCCAAAATCTGCCGGATTTGCCGCGGTCGATCGCTGCAAAGGCAGGTTGGGATCTTTCTCCTCCTCCTCCTCCTTCTCCTCCTCCTCCTCCTCCTCCTCCTCCTCCCCCTCCAGCAGCTCCTGCGGCAGCTCCGCCGCTTCCAGCGCTCCTCGCAGCGCCGAGCGCGGCTCCAGCCCGGCCCCAGCCCCGGGACACGCGCGGGGCCCCCGGGCTCCGGTCCCGCTGCTCACAAAAACCGGGATTTTTGGATAAAAACCCCAAAATAAAGCCCAAAGTGAGCCGGGATCGCGGGGGGGGGCTGCGGCTGCCCAAGGCCGAGCTCCAGAGCCCAGCGAGGAGCGGGATGGAGCCCGCGGGAGGAGGAGGAAGGCTCGGGTCCCCTCCCCAAAATCGGGACGCGGTGTTTGGGGGATCCCGGGGAATCCGGATCCTGCTGGAGCGGAACCGGGAGCGATCCCAGCCCGGGGGATCCCACAGAGCCGGGGGATCGGGGGATCCTGTGAAACCTGAGCCCAGCCCAGGGGATCCCACAGAGCCGGGGGATCGGGGGATCCTGTGAACTCTGCCCCGTAACCTGGGGGATCCCACAGAGCTGGGAATCGGGGGATCCTGTGAAACCTGCCCCTCAGCTCAGGGGATCCCACAGAGCCGGGGGATCGGGGGATCCTGTGAAACCTGCCCACAAACCTGGGGGGATCACACCCCACAGCACCGGGCCTCGATCCCCACGATCCCAGGGAAAGCTCCAGCCCTGGCACAGATCCTGGCACAGCCCTGGCACAGATCCTGGCACAGCCCTGGCACAGCCCTGGCACT
Organism: Poecile atricapillus; assembly: GCF_030490865.1. NCBI lineage: Eukaryota > Metazoa > Chordata > Aves > Passeriformes > Paridae > Poecile > Poecile atricapillus. Next base: position 827,513 of record NC_081288.1, read on the forward strand.
GATCTTGGCACAGCCCTGGCACTGATCCTGGCACAGATCCTGGCACTGATCCTGGCACTGATCCTGGCACTGATCTTGGCACTGATCTTGGCACAGCCCTGGCACAGATCCTGGCACTGATCCTGGCACAGCCCTGGCACAGATCCTGGCACAGATCCTGGCACAGCCGCCCGAGTGGGCACAGGAGCCATTCCCAACCTCATCCCAGCGGACTTGATCCCACAGGGTCAGTTTCCCATGGGATCAGCTCCCACAGGATCAGCTCCCACAGGATCCATTCCCACGGGATCAGCTCCCCATGGACAGGGCTGGAGCAGCTCCTGCTGTCCTGGCAGCTCCAGAGCTTTTCCATCCCTGCTCCATCCAACCCCAGCACCCAAATCCCCCCGGGATCTGCCAGGCCTGATCCCATTCCTGCTCTTCCCTGGGATCTGCCAGGCCTGATCCCATTCCTTCATCCCATGGATCTGCCAGGCCTGATCCCATTCCTGCTCTTCCCTGGGATCTGCCAGGCCTGATCCCATTCCTTCATCCCATGGATCTGCCAGGCCTGATCCCATTCCTGCTCTTCCCATGGATCTGCCAGGCCTGATCCCATTCCTGCTGCTCCCATGGATCTGCCAGGCCTGATCCCATTCCTTCATCCCATGGATCTGCCAGGCCTGATCCCATTCCTGCTGCTCCCATGGATCTGCCAGGCCTGATCCCATTCCTTCATCCCATGGATCTGCCAGGCCTGATCCCATTCCTGCTCTTCCCATGGATCTGCCAGGCCTGATCCCATTCCTTCATCCCATGGATCTGCCAGGCCTGATCCCATTCCTGCTCTTCCCATGGATCTGCCAGGCCTGATCCCATTCCTGCTGCTCCCATGGATCTGCCAGGCCTGATCCCATTCCTTCATCCCATGGATCTGCCAGGCCTGATCCCATTCCTGCTCTTCCCATGGATCTGCCAGGCCTGATCCCATTCCTGCTCTTCCCCAGGATCCCCGGACACGATCCCAATCCCGATCCCGATCCCGACAGGACCGGAGCAGCTGGAAGGAGGCCCCGGGGCCGGCTCTGACCCCGCACAGGGATCGGGTCGGATGCGGCTGCTGCGCATTCCCAGGAAATTCCAGCGGCTCCGGAGCTGCTGCCTGGGCGAGGCTGGAGCTCCATCTAGTGGGGCTGATCCACGGATCCCAACCGGATCCCGCAGCTCACGGATCCCAACCGGGATCATTCCAGCCGGGATCATCACAGCTGGGATCATCACAGCTGGGATCATCCCACCCTGGATCATCCCAGCCGGGATCATCCCACCCTGGATCATCCCACCCGGGATCATTCCAGCCGGGATCATTCCAACCGGGATCATCCCAACCGGGATCATCCCAACCGGGATCATTCCAGCCGGGATCATTCCAGCCGGGATCATCCCAACCGGGATCATTCCAGCCGGGATCATCCCACCAAGAACCATCCCAGCCGGGATCATCCCAACCTGGATCATCCCACGCAGCTTCACCTCCCTCTGGATCCTCCAGATTTGTGCTGGGACAAGGATCCCCACAGAATCCACAGACAGGGATCCCCACAGAATCCAGGGACAGGGATCCCCATGGAATCCACAGACAGGGATCCCCATGGAATCCACAGACAGGGATCTCCACGGAATCCAGGGACGGGATCCCCATGGAATCCATGGACAGGGAACACACCAGCACCCAGCAGGAGCGGGGCTCAGCAGCATCTCCAGACTTTGGGAACATTGGGAATGGATCCCTGGGCAGCCATTCCCCAGAGGATCAGGAATGGATCCCTGGGCAGCCATTCCCTGGGAACATTGGGAATGGATCCCTGGGCAGCCATTGCCTGGGAACATTGGGAATGGATCCCTGGGCAGCCATTCCCTCCCCTGGAGGATTGGGATCGATGCAGACCCGATCCCTGGTCCCGTGGCCGGTGTGAGGTGCCGGGACCCCCCCCGGATCCTGCCCAGAGCCAAAACCTCTCCCAGGGCTCCTCCTTCCCTTCTCCAGCCTCGAATGTCCTGGGATCCACAACTGGGATCCATCGCTGGGATCCATGGTGGGGATCCATGGCTGGGATCCATGGCCAGGATCCATATCTGGATCCATGGCTGGGATCCATGGCCAGGATTCATGGTGGGGATCCATCACCGGGATCCCTTGCTGGGATCCATGGTCAGGATCCATGGCTGGAATCCACGGCTGGGATCCAGCAGAGGGATCCAGCCAAGAGATCCAGTGGAGTTTGTCCCCCCTTGGAGCTGGGGACCCCGTCCTGTGCCCCAAAGGCCCCCAAAGGCCCCAAAGATCCCCAAAGATCCCCCCCAGCCCCCCCCACTCACCTTGGCCATGAACTGTTTGTCCTTCTGGTCCAGGTTTGCCGTGGGGGCCACGTAATCCCTCCAGATCCTCAGCTTGCGCTCCTTGGCAAACCTGGGTGGGGACAGGACACGGGGCTGGGACACACAGAACAGCCTTGGGAGAGATCCAGGGGATCCCAGGGGATCCCAGCAATCCCAGGGGATCCCAGCCCGGGTCAGCCACACGGGGCTGGGACACACGGAACAGCCCCGGGAGAGACCCAGGGGATCCCAGTGATCCCAGAGGATCCCAGCAATCCATGGGGATCCCAGTGATCCCAGGGGATCCCAGTGATCCCAGGGGACCCCAGCCCAGGTCAGCCACACGGGGCTGGGACACACCCGGGACAGCCCTGGGAGAGACCCAGGGGATCCCAGTGATCCCAGGGGATCCCAGTGATCCCAGCCCGGGTCAGCAACATGGGGCTGGGACACACCCACAACAGCCCCGGGAGAGATCCAGGGGATCCCAGGGGATCCCAGTGATCCCAGCCCTGAGGAGCCACACAGGGCAGGGGGGGCTGGAGTCGCTCTGGGCACCCCATGGATGCAACTGGGAGCACTGGGATCAGTGGGGTCAGAGGGATCAGCAGGGACCACTGGGATCAGCTGGGATCAGTGGGATCAGAGGGAACACTGGGATCACTGGGATCAGAGGGATCAGCAGGATCAGAGGGATCACTGGGATCAGAGGGATCACTAGGATCAGAGGGATCACTAGGATCAGAGGGATCAGAGGGATCAGCAGGATCAGCTGGGATCAGCTGGGATCAGCAGGATCAGAGGGATCAGCGGGATCAGCAGGATCACTGGGATCAGCAGGATCAGAGGGATCAGCGGGATCAGAGGGATCACTGGGATCAGCAGGATCACTGGGATCAGAGGGATCAGCGGGATCCCCTCCCCACCTCTCGGCCGCGCGCAGTTTGTCGGCGCCGCGGGTGTAGACGGCGATGGACCAATCCACACAGCGAGCAAAGCCCTCCCGCAGCAGCAGCTCCGTGATGTTCCCGTTCTGTGGGGAGCACGAGCACGGTCAGAGGATCCCCCAGGGTCAGCAGGATCCCCCAGGGTCAGCAGGATCTCCCCCCAGGGTCAGCAGGATCCCCCAGGGTCAGTGGGATCCCACCAGGGTCAGCAGGGTCCCCCTGGGGTCAGCAGCATGCCAGGGATCAGCAGAATCCCCCCAGGGGTCAGTGAGATCACCCAGGGTCAGCAGCATCCCCAGGACCAGAGGATCCCCAGGATCAGAGGATCTCTGGGATCAGCAGCACCCCCAGGGGTCAGCAGGATCCCCAGGATCAGAGGATCCCCTGGGTCAGCAGGATCTCTGGAATCAGAAGATCTCTGGGATCAGCAGCACCCCCAGGGATCAGCAGGCTCCCCAGGATCAGGGGATCCCCAGGATCAGCAGGATCCCCAGGATCAGCAGGATCTCTGGGATCAGGGGATCCCCAGGATCAGCAGCACCCCCTGGGATCAGCAGGATCTCTGTGATCAGAGGATCCCCAGGATCAGCAGCACCCCCATGACCCTGCAGCAGGCACCCCCCGTCCCTGGAGCGGCACTTGCCGGGTGCAGGATGGTGCCCAGGATCAGCGGATCTCTGTGATCAGAGGATCCCCAGGATCAGCAGGATCCCCAGGATCAGCAGGATCCCCAGGGGTCAGAGGATCCCCAGGATCAGAGGATCCCCAGGGGTCAGCAGGATCCCCAGGGGTCAGCAGGATCCCCGTGACCCCTGGCAGGCACCCCCTTGTCCCTGGAGCAGCACTTGCCGGGTGCAGGATGGTGCCCAGGATCAGCGGATCTCTGTGATCAGAGGATCCCCAGGATCAGAGGATCCCCAGGGATCAGCAGGATCCCCGGGATCAGCAGGATCCCCAGGATCAGAGGATCCCCAGGATCAGCAGGATCCCCAGGATCAGAGGATCCCCAGGGGTCAGCAGGATCCCCAGGATCAGCAGGATCCCCAGGATCAGCAGGATCCCCGTGACCCCTGGCAGGCACCCCCTGTCCCTGGAGCGGCACTTGCCGGGTGCAGGATGGTGCCCAGGATCAGAGGATCCCCAGGATCAGCAGGATCCCCAGGGATCAGCAGGATCCCCGTGACCCCTGGCAGGCACCCCCTGTCCCTGGAGCAGCACTTGCCGGGTGCAGGATGGTGCCCAGGATGTTCTGGTTGTGGCAGCTCTCCAGCACGATCTGCACGTCCCTCTGCAGCAGCCGCGACTCCGTGAAGAATTTGGCTTCGGCCGCGAACGGCTCCGGGACCTCGGCGTCGGCCTCGCGCTTGAACGTGGGGCACTGCGGGAATGGGAACGGGATGGCACCGGGAACATCGGGAATGGGAACGGGATGGGACCGGGAACATCGGGAACGGGACCAGGATGGCACCGGGAACATCGGGAATGGGACCGGGATGGCACCGGGAACATCGGGAACGGGAACAGGATGGCACCGGGAACATCGGGAATGGGAACGGGATGGGACCGGGAACATCGGGAATGGGAACGGGATGGGACCGGGAACATCGGGAATGGGAACGGGATAGCACCGGGAACATCGGGAATGGGCTGGGAAACCACAGGGGAGGAGAGACTGCCCCCATTCCCCGGCTCCAGGGGGGCTTCAGGGGCTGAAATCCGGGAATTTGTGAAAGGACAGAGCCCTCGGAATGCCCCGGGAAACGGGAACCAACTCCAGCCCTGGGAACCTGGAGAGGAACCTGGAGCTGCTGGAGAGAGCCCAGAGGAGACCCCGGAGCTGCTCCAGGCCTGGAGCCCCTCAGTTCCCAGGGATCCAGCCTGGGAGAGCTGGGAATGTTCCCCTGGAGAGGAGAAGGATCCAGGGAGAGCTGAGAGCCCCTGCAGGGCCTGAAGGGGCTCCAGGAGAGCTGGGAATGTTCCCCTGGAGAGGAGAAGGATCCAGGGAGAGCTTCCAGAACATTCCAGGGCCCCTGAAGGGGCTCCAGGAGAGCTGGGAATGTTCCCCTGGAGAGGAGAAGGATCCAGGGAGAGCTGAGAGCCCCTGCAGGGCCTGAAGGGGCTCCAGGAGAGCTGCAGAGGGACTGGGACAGGGCTGCAGGGCCAGGAGCCAGGGAATGGCTGCCAGTGCCAGAGGCCAGGGCTGGATGTTGGGATGTTGGGAATTGGGAATTGCTGGCTGGGCTGGAATTGCCAGAGCAGCTGTGGCTGCCCCTGGATCCCTGGCAGTGGCCAAGGGCAGGCTGGAGCCTGGGGCTGGGAGCAGCCTGGGCCAGTGGGAGGTGTGGGGGGCACTGGGGGGGTTTGGGGGTCCCTTCTATCCCAAACCATCCCGGGATTCCTGGACATTTTGATCCTGATTAGTTTGTGGGAATGGGGCAGCAGGAATTAGGCAGAGGGAATTGGGCAGGAGGGAATTGCACAGCGGGAATTGCACAGCGGGAATTGCACAGCGGGAATTGCACAGCGGGAATTGCAGCGGGAATTGCAGCGGGAATTGCAGCGGGAATTGCAGCGGGAATTGCAGCGGGAATTGCAGCGGGAACTGCACAGCAGGAATTGCAGCGGGAATCGGGAATGGGCTCACCTTGATCCCCGAGAGCATGACAGTGACCAGGTAGAAGTCGGGCAGCAGCAGAGCTCTCACCACGCTGCCGTCACGAACGTGCTCGATGATGGCTGCGGACACAGGAGATCATCCCAACGGGGACATGGGGACACGGGACATGGGGATATGGGGACACGGGGACACGGGGACACGGGGACATGGGGACACGGGGACACGGGGACATGGGGACATGGGGACACGGGACGTGGGGACATGGGGACACGGGACGTGGGGATATGGGGACATGGGAATATGGGGACATGGGGACATGGGGACATGGGGACACTGGGATATGGGGACACTGGGATATGGGGACACGGAGACATGGGGACACGGGGACATGGGGACATGGGAATATGGGGACACAGGGACATGGGGACACAGGGACATGGGGACACTGGGATATGGGGACACTGGGATATGGGGACACGGAGACATGGGGACACGGGGACATGGGGACATGGGAATATGGGGACACAGGGACATGGGGACACAGGGACATGGGGACACAGGGACATGGGGATATGGGGACACGGGAATATGGGGACACGGGGACACGGGACATGGGGACATGGGGACATGGGAATATGGGGACACGGGAATATGAGGACACGGGGACACAGAGAATATGGGAATACAGGGACACAGTACACAGGGACAAGGGACACAAGGACATGGGACATGGGGACATGACACAGGAATACAGGGACACAGGGATGTGAGGACACAGGGACACAGGAGAACGGGACATGGGGACAACACAGGGACACAGGACCATGGGACAGGGGGACACAGGAACACAGGGATATGGGACACAGGGATATGGTGACACAGAGACATGGTGACACAGAGACACAGGGATATGGTGACACAGGGCCATGGGGATATGGTGACACAGGGACACAAGAACACAGGGATATTGTGATACAGGGACACGGTGACACAGGGACACAGGAACACAGGGACACAAGAACACAGGAATATGGTGACACAGGGACATGGTGACACAGGGATATGGTGACACAGGGACACGGTGACACAGGGACATGGTGACACAGGGACATGGTGACACAGGGACACAGGGACATGGTGACACAGGGCCACAGGGATATGGGACACAGGGCCATGGGGATATAGTGACACAGGGACACAGGGACATGGTGACACAGGGACATGGTGACACAGGAATATGGTGACACAGGAATATGGTGACACAGGGACACAGGGACAGGGTGACACAGGGACATGGTGACACAGGGACATGGTGACACAGGGACACGGTGACACAGGGACATGGTGACACAGGAATATGGTGACACAGGGACACAGGGACAGGGTGACACAGGGACATCGTGACACAGGGACACAGGGCCATGGTGACACAGGGCCATGGTGACACAGGGCCATGGTGACACAGGGACATGGTGACACAGGACACAGGGCCACGGGGATATGGTGACACAAGGACACAAGAACACAGGGACAGGGTGACACAGGGCCATGGGGATATGGTGACACAGGGACATGGTGACACAGGAATATGGTGACACAGGAATATGGTGACACAGGGACACAGGGACAGGGTGACACAGGGACACAGGGCCATGGGGATATGGTGACACAGGGACACAAGAACACAGGGACAGGGTGACACAGGGCCATGGGGACATGGTGACACAGGGACATGGTGACACAGGGACATGGTGACACAGGGCCACGTTACCATTGACAGGTTTCTGGTGCAGGGAGTCCACGAAGTGCCGGGGGTTCTCCAGGCTGTACTTGAGGTCGCGCACGGTGTGCGAGCCCGAGCCCTCGCTCCACATTCCCTTCTTGGCGCTGCGGGCCTGCTCCTCCAGCTCTGCCAGCCGGCTCTGCTCGGGGCTGCGGCACACCGAGCCTCCGTCCCCATCCCCATCCCGAGCCTCCATCCCAACCCCTGCCAGCCGGCTCTGCTCGGGGCTGCGGCACACCGAGCCTCCGTCCCCATCCCCATCCCGAGCCTCCATCCCAACCCCTGCCAGCCGGCTCTGCTCGGGGCTGCGGCACACCGAGCCTCCGTCCCCATCCCCATCCCGAGCCTCCATCCCAACCCCTGCCAGCCGGCTCTGCTCGGGGCTGCGGCACACCGAGCCTCCGTCCCCATCCCCATCCCGAGCCTCCATCCCAACCCCTGCCAGCCGGCTCTGCTCGGGGCTGCGGCACACCGAGCCTCCGTCCCCATCCCCATCCCGAGCCTCCATCCCAACCCCTGCCAGCCGGCTCTGCTCGGGGCTGCAGCACACGGAGCCTCCATCCCCATCCCCATCCCGAGCCTCCATCCCAACCCCTGCCAGCCGGCTCTGCTCGGGGCTGCGGCACACCGAGCCTCCGTCCCCATCCCCATCCCGAGCCTCCATCCCAACCCCTGCCAGCCGGCTCTGCTCGGGGCTGCGGCACACGGAGCCTCCGTCCCCATCCCGAGCCTCCATCCCAACCCCTGCCAGCCGGCTCTGCTCGGGGCTGCAGCACACGGAGCCTCCGTCCCCATCCCGAGCCTCCATCCCAAACCCTGCCAGCCGGCTCTGCTCGGGGCTGCGGCACACCGAGCCTCCGTCCCCATCCCGAGCCTCCATCCCAACCCCTGCCAGCCCAGCCCGGCTCCTCCCGCCCCCTGGAACAGTGGGAACAAAGTGGGAACACGGGAAAACCTTCACGAGGAACTCGGGGAACCCAAGGAACCCTTCCCGAGGAACCCGAGGAACCCTTCATGAGGAACCCAAGGATCCCGGGGAACCCGAGGAGCCCCAGGAATCCTTCCCAAGGAACCTGAGGAACCCTTCCCGAGGAACCCAGGGAACCCGAGGAACCCTTCCCAAGGAACCCGGGGAACCCTTCCCGAGGAACCCAAGGAACCTGAGGAACCTGAGGAACCCGAGGAACCCGAGGAACCCGAGGAACCCCAGGAACCCTCCCCAAGGAACCCAGGGAACCTGAGGAACCCGAGGAACCCTTCTGAGGAACCCAAGGAACCCGGGGAACCCTTCCCAAGGCTGCAGCGTTCCCGACTCCCAGCAGGGCACAGCAAGTTTGGGAGAGCGGGGAAGGCACATTCCATGGGAATCCATGGATCATCCCACCCTGCACACCCTGAAAGGCCACCAGAGTGACCACAAGCCCATCCCAGTCCTGCCACAGCAAATCCAGGGATTCTGAACAGGGTGCCCAGAGCAGCTGGGGCTGCCCCTGGATCCCGGGAATGGCCAAGGAAAGCTTGGAGCAGCCTGGGATGGTGGGATTGGAATGGGATGGGATTGAAGGTCCCTGGATCCCATCCCAAACCATTCTGGGATTTGGGAGGCTCTGAATCCATCCCGAGGGATTTTTCTGGAAGTTGGGGCTGGAAAAGGGAAGGGAGACCCTTCCTGCAGTGCTGAGATTCCCAGGGAAACCCCTGGATCCCAAAATTCCTTCCTGGAGCGGAGCCGGGGCAGGGCTGGAGAGAGGGAATGGAGGGAATTCCCTGGGAAAGGGGAGATGGGGGTGGGATGTTGGGAATTGGGAATTGGGAATTGCTGGCTGGGCTGGAATTGCCAGAGCAGCTGTGGCTGCCCCTGGATCCCTGGCAGTGGCCAAGGGCAGGCTGGAGCCTGGGGCTGGGAGCAGCCTGGGCCAGTGGGAGGTGTGGGGGGCACTGGGGGGTTTGGGGGTCCCTTCTATCCCAAACCATCCCAGGATTCCCTGGCCCCACAGACGAGGCTGAGTGTCCTGCACCCTCTGGCTCAGGGTCCCCGTCCCCATGGATGTCCCTTTCCCGGGATGTGGGGGAGGCTGGGAACAGCCTGGGCTCTGCTGGGATCACCCAGCCACGTCCCAGCCCCTCCTCTCCAGCGGGAATTCCGGGGATTCACCCCCCAGCTGTGACTGGAGGGGCTCCACAGCCCAGGGACACCCCGGGACAGGAGACCCTGGCCCCAAATCCACGGAACACCCTGGGACAGGAGACCCCGGCCCCTGCCCAGCCCCAAAGCCACAGAACACCCTGGGAAAACCCATGGAATGTGGGAGCTGAGGAGCAGGAGCTGCTCCAATGGCTGAGCCCCTGGAGCCAGGGATGGGGATTGGGATGGGGATCAGGATGGGGATGGGGACCAGGATTGGGATTGGGATGGGGATCAGGATCGGGATTGGGATGGGGATCAGGATCAGGATTGGGATGGGGATCAGGATCGGGATTGGGATGGGGATCAGGATCAGGATTGGGATGGGGATCAGGATCAGGATCAGGATGGGGATCAGGATCAGGATCAGGATGGGGATCAGGATCAGGATTGGGATCAGGATCAGGATTGGGATCAGGATCAGGATTGGGATCAGGATCAGCATGGGAGCTGTGCACGTACTTGTTGGCTCGGATCCCCTCCCGGCGGGACGCCAATCCTTCGGCCACCAGGGACTCGGCGATGTTCTCACCACTGGTGTCTGGGAAAGAGGAGCACGAGGGTGAGAGGAGCAGGAGAGACACGGGAATCGGGCAGAATTCCCAGTGATCCCAGCAAAGCAGTGCTGGAACAGCCCCAGAGCTCTCCTGGGGACACCACTGACCCCAGCCTGGGCTCCCTGGGCACTTCCAGGGCCTGACCCCCTTTCCATGGGGAAATTCCTGCTGCTGCCCACCCTGAGCCTGTCCTGGCCCACCCTGAGCCTGTCCTGGCCCATCCTGAGCCTGTCCTGATCCACCCTGAGCCTGTCCTGGCCCATCCTGAGCCTGTCCTGTGCCACCCTGAGCCTGTCCTGGCCCACCCTGAGCCTGTCCTGGCCCACCCTGAGCCTGTCCTGGCCCATCCTGAGCCTGTCCTGGCCCATCCTGAGCCTGTCCTGGCCCATCCTGAGCCTGTCCTGGCCCATCCTGAGCCTGTCCTGGCCCATCCTGAGGCCGTTCCCTCTCCTCCTGTCCCTGTTCCTGCCAGCACAGCCCGACCCCCCGGCTGTCCCCTCCTGCCAGGGACTTGTGCAGAGCCACAAGGTCCCCCTGATCCCCCTTTGCTCCAGGCTGAGCCCCTTCCCAGCTCCCAGAGCTCTTCCTGGGGCTCCAGAACCTTCCCAGCTCCCAGAGCTCTTCCTGGGGCTCCAGAACCTTCCCAGCTCCCAGAGCTCTTCCTGGGGCTCCAGAACCTTCCCAGCTCCCAGAGCTCTTCCTGGGGCTCCAGAACCTTCCCAGCTCCATTCCCTGGACACCTCCAGCCCCTCCAGGGCTCTCCTGGCAGGAGGGGCCCGGAGCTGTCCCCAGGATTCCAGGGGGTCCCTCAGCAGGGCCAGCACAGGGGACAGTCCCTGCCCCGGGCTGTGCCCACCCTGGGGCTGCCCCAGCCCGGCTCCATCGGCCTCCTGCCCCCCTGGCCCCTCTGGGCTCGTGTCCCCCCAGGGCCTTTCCCAGTTTCCAGCCCCTGTGCCCAGCCTGGAGCGCTCCAGGGCAGCTCCTGCCCCTCGGCCTGGCCGTCCCTCACCCTGTGGCCTCATCCCAGGTCCCCATCCCGCAGCTGCTGCAGGGAACCTGTCCCAGCATTCCCACGTTAATGGAGTTTAAACCCTGATAAATTCCAGCAGGAAACGTTTCCAGCCTCATTTCTCCCACCAGCGCCGCTCCCGGCTGGGCTGGAGCAGGGAGGGACGGGGACGGCACCGGGAGAGGCCCCGGCAGGAGCCGATATCCAAACCCATCCCAACATCATTCCCAACATCCAAACCATTCCCAGCCTCATTCCCAACATCCAAACCACTCCCAGCCTCATTCCAAACATCCAAACCCATCCCAACATCCAAACCATTCCCAACATCCAAACCATTCCCAACATCCAAACCCATCCCAACATCCAAACCATTCCCAGCCTCATTCCCAACATCCAAACCATTCCCAACATCATTCCCAACATCCAAACCACTCCCAGCCTCATTCCCAACATCCAAACCATTCCCAACATCATTCCCAACATCCAGACCCATCCCAACATCATTCCCAACATCCAGACCCTTCCCAGCCTCATTCCCAGACCCAACTTTTCCTGGGAATCCTCCCATCCCTGAATTTCCCAGAAAACCTCCCATCCCAGCTTTTCCCAGGAAACTCACAGCCTTGCCTTTTCCTGGGAAACCCTCCCATCCCGGCTTTTCCTGGGAAACTTCTCATCCCAACTTTTCCCAGGAATCCTCCCAGACCCAGCTTTTCCCAGGAATCCTCATCCTCACCTTTTCCCAGGAATCCCCATCCCAACTTTTCCCAGGAATCCCCATCCTCACCTTTTCCCAGGAATCTCCATCCCAGCTTTTCCCAGGAATCCCCATCCTCACCTTTTCCCAGGAATTCCCATCCTCACCTTTTCCCAGGAATTCCCATCCTCACCTTTTCCCAGGAATTCCCCCATCCTCACCTTTTCCCAGGAATCCCCATCCTCACCTTTTCCCAGGAATTCCCCATCCTCACCTTTTCCCAGGAATTCCCCCATCCCAGCTTTTCCCAGGAATCCCCCCATCCTCACCTTTTCCCAGGAATTCCCATCCTCACCTTTTCCCAGGAATTCCCATCCTCACCTTTTCCCAGGAATTCCCCCATCCTCACCTTTTCCCAGGAATTCCCCCATCCTCACCTTTTCCCAGGAATTCCCCCATCCTCACCTTTTCCCAGGAATTCCCCATCCCAGCTTTTCCCAGGAATCCCCATCCCAGCTTTTCCCAGGAATCCCCATCCTCACCTTTTCCCAGGAATTCCCCCATCCCAGCTTTTCCCAGGAATCCCCATCCTCACCTTTTCCCAGGAATTCCCCCATCCTCACCTTTTCCCAGGAATTCCCCCATCCTCACCTTTTCCCAGGAATTCCCCCATCCTCACCTTTTCCCAGGTACACCATTCCGTACTCTCGGCCCTGGGGGGTTTTGTACTCCACGGTGAAGCAAACCTCCTTCCCGATCAGCTTCTTCCGCAGGAATTCCCGGGCCGGGAAGCCCCAGGGCTGTGGGAGGGAAGAGCCCTGAGCCTCGGGATTCCCAAATTCCCGGCAGATCCCGCTCTCCTCCCCAGGAACCAACTCCCCCCCAGAGGGATCCCGGGAGCTTTCCCAGCTCCCCAAAACCGGGAAAGCTCCGGGAGCGGCCCCAATTCCCTGGATGTGCCGAGGGCAACTTCCCGGGAGCTGCTGGGGCTGGGAGGGAAAGGGATGAGAACAGAGGGAGCAGAGGGGTGGGAAAAGAGGGATGGGAACAGAGGGGTGGGAAAAGAGGGATGGGAACGAAGGGAACAGAGGGATGGGAACAGAGGGATGGGAGCAGAGGGATGGGAGCAGAGGGATGGGAGCAGAGGGATGGGAGCAGAGGGATGGGAGCAGAGGGATGGGAGCAGAGGGATGGGAGCAGAGGGATGGGAGCAGAGGGATGGGAACAGAGGGATGGGAGCAGAGGGATGGGAGCAGAGGGATGGGAACAGAGGGATGGGAACAGAGGGATGGGAGCAGAGGGATGGGAGCAGAGGGATGGGAGCAGAGGGATGGGAGCAGCCAGGAGCAGAGGAATGAGCCCAGTGGGAGCAGCAGGATGATCCCGGCAGGATGGGAGCAGAGGGATGATCCCAGGGGGATGATCCCAGCAGGATGGGAGCAGAGGGATGGGAACAGAGGGAGCAGCAGGATGATCCCAGCAGGATGATCCCAGCAGGATGATCCCAGCAGCAGGATGATCCCAGCAGCAGGATGATCCCAGCAGCAGGATGATCCCAGCAGCAGGATGATCCCAGCAGGAGCAGCAGGATGATCCCAGCGGGATGATCCCAGCAGGATGGGAGCAGAGGGATGGGAGCAGCCAGGAGCAGAGGGATGAGCCCAGTGGGAGCAGCAGGATGATCCCGGCAGGATGATCCCGGCAGGATGATGATCCCACCCGGATGATCCCAGCCGGATGATCCCAGCCGGATGATCCCACCCGGATGATCCCAGCCGGGAGCTGCGTGCTCTCCCAGCCCCACGCCGGGCACGGGAGGCTCCGGAGCGGCTCCGTTGGTTCCCGGTGCGCGCTCCCGGGCGCGCTCCCGCTGCAGCGCGGGTGGGCGGGAGCGCGGCCGGAGGTGGGAACATGACGCGCTCATAAACAATTAGCACAATTAGCGGGGCTGACAGGCGTCACTTTGGCACAGAGTGACATTTAGAGGCTCTTTGGAAGACAAAACTCCCCAGGGAGAGCAATTATCTGTCAGCGCTGCTCCCGCCGCCCCCGGCCCGCGGGAGGGGGAACCGGGTGGGACCGCCCCGTGTGCCCCAAACCATCCCCCAAAACATCCCACATGTCCCAAAACATCCCCAAACCATCCCAAAACCATCCCCAAACGATCCCCTGTGCCCCAAAACATCCCCCAAAACATCCCACATGTCCCAAAACCATCCCAAAACCATCCCCAAACCATCCCCCAAAACATCCCACATGTCCCAAAACATCCCACATGTCCCAAAACATCCCACATGTCCCAAAACATCCCACATGTCCCAAAACATCCCCAAACCATCCCGTGTGCCCCAAATCATCCCCCAAAACATCCCACATGTCCCAAAACATCCCCAAACCATCCCAAAACCATCCCCAAACGATCCCCTGTGCCCCAAACCATCCCCCAAAACATCCCACATGTCCCAAAACATCCCCAAACCATCCCCCAAAACCATCCCCTGTGCCCCAAACCATCCCCCAAAACATCCCACATGTCCCAAACCATCCCACATCCCCCAAAACCATCCCCAAACCATCCCACATGTCCCAAAACCATCCCCCAAAACATCCCACATGTCCCAAACCATCCCCAAACCATCCCCAAACCATCCCCTGTGCCCCAAACCATCCCCTGTGCCCCAAACCATCCCGTGTGCCCCAAACCATCCCCCAAAACCATCCCCCATATCCCAAACCATCCCACATGTCCCAAAACCATCCCCAAACCATCCCACATGTCCCAAAACCATCCCCAAACCATCCCACATGTCCCAAAACCATCCCCAAACCATCCCCAACCCATCCCCTGAGCCCCCCCGAGCCCCCCGTCCCCCCCAGGTGAAGAAGGAGAGGATTCCCCCAAATCCCCCCTGGGGCTGGGGCAGCACTGGGGGGGTCCCAGGACAGCACT
Organism: Poecile atricapillus; assembly: GCF_030490865.1. Lineage (NCBI taxonomy): Eukaryota > Metazoa > Chordata > Aves > Passeriformes > Paridae > Poecile > Poecile atricapillus. Next base: position 842,619 of record NC_081288.1, read on the forward strand.
GGGGGGAGTCCCGTGGCACTGGGGGGGTCCCTGGCAGCACCAGGGGGGGGGTCCCTGGGGGGTCCCATGGCACTGGGGGTCCCTGGCAGCACTGGGGGGGTCACCGGGGGGTCCCATGGCACTGGGGGGTCACCGGGGGGGTCACCGGGGGGTTCCATGGCACCGGGGGTCCCAGGGCAGCACTGGGGGGGGTCCCAGGACAGCACCGGGGGGGTCCGGGGGGGGTCTGGGCAGCACCAGGGGGTCCTGGGCAGTACCGGGGGGGTCACCGGGGGGGTCACCGGGGGGGTCCCATGGCACCGGGGGGGTCACCGGGGGGGTCACCGGGGGGGTCACCGGGGGGGTCACCAGGGGGGTCACCGGGGGGTCACCGGGGGGGTCACCGGGGGGTCACCGGGGGGGTCACCAGGGGGGTCACCGGGGGGTCACCGGGGGGGTCACCGGGGGGTCACCGGGGGCGTCACCGGGGGGGGTCACCAGGGGGGTCACTGGGGGGTCACCGGGGGGGTCACCAGGGGGGTCACCGGGGGGGTCACTGGGGGGTCACCAGGGGGGTCACTGGGGGGTCACCGGGGGGGTCACTGGGGGGTCCCGGTCACACTCACCTCGTCAGGGCTGTCCCTGGCCTCGGGCTGGCTGGGGGCCGCACGCCGGGCCAGGCTCCCCGCACGGATGTTGCTGAGGTTGATCTGACGCTCGGGGGGGGGACCCCCACGGGGCTGACCCCGAACGATGATGGCACAGCCAGACAGCACCTGGGGGGACAGGGGGGGACACAGGGGGGTCACAGACTGTCCCCAATGGTGGCACAGCCAGACAGCACCTGGGGGGACACAGAGGGGACACAGGGGGGTCACAGACTGTCCCCAATGATGGCACAGCCAGACAGCACCTGGGGGGACACAGGGGACAGGGGGGGGTCACAGACTGTCCCCAATGGTGGCACAGCCAGACAGCACCTGAGGGGACAGGGGGGGACAGGGGGGTCATGGGGTGTCCCCAATGGTGACAGGAGGGTCACAGACTGTCCCCAATGGTGACAGGAGGGTCACAGACTGTCCCCAATGGTGACAGGAGGGTCACAGACTGTCCCCAATGGTGACAGGAGGGTCACAGATTGTCCCCAGTGGTGACAGGAGGGTCACAGACTGTCCCCAATGGTGACAGGAGGGTCACAGACTGTCCCCAGTGGTGACAGGAGGGTCACAGACTGTCCCCAGTGGTGACAGGAGGGTCACAGACTGTCCCCAGTGGTGACACAGCTCCAGGCTGGGCACCCCCAGGGCTCCCTCACCCCCCCAGCCCCAACATTCCCCCAGCAGGACCGGGATCCGGGCCAGGAGCCGGAGATCCCCCTGATCCTGGGATCTCCCCGGAGATCTCCCCAGAGATCTCCCTGATCCTGAGGATTTCTCCGGGATCTCCCTGGGATATCCCTGAGGATCTCCCTGTTCCTGGGATCTCCTTGCTCTGGGGATCTCCCTGTTCCCTGAGGATTTCCCAAGGATCTCCATGAGGATCTTCCTGCTCCCGGGGATCTCCCTGCTCCCGAGGATTTCTCCGGGGATGTCCCTGGGATCTCCCTGTTCCCTGAGGATTTCCCTGGGCTCTCCCTGCTCCTGGGATCTCCCCAGGGATCTCCCTGGGATCTCCCTGGGATCTCCCTGCTCCCAGAGCTGTTTCCAGCCCCTGTCCTGGCTCCCCACACCCTGGAACCCCCAGGGACGCTCCTGGGGTCCCCAACCCCTCCAGCCCCGTTCCCAGGACACCGGATCCCCCTGGAATGAGCCCCCCGGAGCCCACCCCGAGCTCTGGGTGCTCCCTGAGCCCACCCCGAGCTCTGGGTGCCCCCCGGAGCCCACCCCGAGGTTCTGGGTGCCCCCCTGAGCCCACCCCGAGGTTCTGGGTGCCCCCCCGAGCCCACCCCGAGGCTCTGGGTGCCCCCCGCACCCCCTGGAGCCGTGGCAGAGCCCCAGGCACCCCCAGAGCGCTCCCAGCGCTCTGTAATTAACGACTCGGGGGTCTCCTGGCTGTAATTAACCCCGAGCTGTAACGAACCAGGCACGGGGGGTGCTGGAGCCCGGCCCCTGGAGCCCCCCTGGGATCCCTGGAGGAGCTGCTCCGTGTTTTGGGGTCACTGGGGTGCTCTGGGGGGATTTTCCATCCCCCAGGACTCCCTGCTCCATGTTTTGGGGTGCTCTGGGGGGATTTTCCATCCCCCAGGACCCCCTGCTCCATGTTTTGGGGTCACTGGGGTGCTCTGGGGGGGATTTTCCATCCCCCAGGACCCCCTGCTCCGTGTTTTGGGGTCACTGGGGGGATTTTCCATCCCCCAGGACCCCCTGCTCCATGTTTTGGGGTCACTGGGGGGATTTTCCATCCCCCAGGACCCCACGGAGGGGTCCCAGGCCCCCGAGTGCCACCCGCACATGTGGGGACACCGGCCCCGCTGTCCCTGTCCCACCCCAGGTGCCACCTGCCCCAGGCAGGGCTCCAGCAGAGAAATTTGGGTTTAAACCAGGCTAAATTGGGTCTGGAGAAGGGAGGGGACACAGGGCACAGGGACACGGCACCGGAGCAGGGAACCCAAACCCCACACCCAGAGCTGCCCCTGGGGGCACAAAGGGTTAAAAATCCTGACAGGAGAAGGGGGAAAATTCCTGGGGAGGGATCTGAGCACCCCAAAATCACCCTGGGGACCCCCCTGGGGCACAAAGAGCCAGGGGAGGGTTCTGAGCACCCCAAAATCACCCTGGGGACCCCCATGGGGCACAAAGAGCCAGGGGAAGGATCTGAGCACCCCAAAATCCCGCTGGGGACCCCCCTGGGGCACAGCCAGGGGAGGGGTCTGGACACCCCAAAATCCGTGGGATCCATCCTGACACCCCCGTGCTGCCATCCCGGACTCGCAGGGTCCGTCCCCGGTGTCCCCAGCCCGGTGACAGCCGGGACAAGGGCTGGGATCCCCCCGGATCCGGTGACAGCCGGGACAAGGGCTGGGATCCCCCCCGGATCCGGTGACAGGAACCCCGCAGGCTCCGGGGACACGGCAGGGACCGGGCTGGGGCGGGACACGGCACCGGGACACGGGGGACGGACCGAGCCCGACCGACCTTCGCTCTCCCGGGCCCCGCTGCCGGCGCACGTGGGGACCGGACCGGGGACACCGGGGGGACCCTTCCCGGGGACACCGGACGGGCCGGGGGTCCCCATCCCCGCGCTCTGCCCGTGCGGACCCGGGCCGGGGCTCGGGGATCCCGCCCGGCCCGCGGGGATGTCCCGGGAAGGGGAAGCACGTGCGGCACCCCCGGGACGGCCCCGCCCGGGACACCGAGCCCGTCCTGCCCCAGCCCGGTACCGGGACGGTTCCGGGACAGCGGGGGGAGCCGAGCCCGGTACCGGGACGGCGGGGGGAGCCCAGCCCGGTACCGGGACGGCGGGGGGAGCCCAGCCCGGTCCCGGGACAGCGGGGGGAGCCGAGCCCGGTCCCGGGACAGCGGCGGGGGGAGCTGCGCGGGGCCCGCGGGCTGCGGGCGGTAACGGGTCCGTAACGGCCGCGGGAAGAGACCCGGGAGCACCGGAGGGGCTGCACCGGAGCCGGGGCACCCGGGCACCGCGGGGAACGGACGGGCTCCCGGCTCCCGAGCAGCGAGGCGGGGGAGCGGAGCGCGGTCCCGGAGCAGCCAGCGGGAGCCGGGGGTCCCCGGTGAGCGGCGAGCGGCGGGGCCGGTGAGAGGAGCGGCGGGCACAGCCCTTACCATCTTGACGATGCCGCGCTGGACGACGGGCGGCGGCGCGGAGCCGGGCTGGCCGGGGTTGGCCGCGGAGGCCATGGCGGGGCCGGGCGGGCTGCGGGGCCGGGTCGGGCCGGGCGCGGGCGGCGGGAGCGCGGCGGGGCCCGGGGCGAGCGCGGAAGGGACCGCGGGGCGGGGCCGGGGCGGCGGGAGGGGGGGCGTGGCCTCCGCTCGGCCCCGCCCCCCTCGCGGCCGGCGGCCAACGGGCGGCCGCTCCCGCCGCGCGCGCCGCCCCGCCCCCCCGCCCCTCGGCCAATAGCGGCGCGCGGGCCGTGACGTCACGGGCGCCGCGGCCCCGCCCGGCCCGGCGCGCGGGAGGGGGGCGGGACTTCCGGGGCGCGCGGCGCCAGGGACACGTCGGCAAAGGCCGCCCGCGCGCACACGTGGCCTCGCGCCGCGCCGGGGGCGGGGACACACGGGGACACGCCCCCTTCCTGGCCATGAGGGCGGGGACACACGGGGACACGCCCCCTTACTGCTCCTGGGGGCGGGGACACACAGGGACACGCCCCTTACTGCTCCTGGGGGCGGGGACACACAGGGACACGCCCCCTTACTGGCCATGAGGGCGGGGGCACACAGGGACACGCCCCTTTCCTGGCCATGAGGGCGGGGGCACACAGGGACACGCCTCCTTCCTGGCCATGAGGGCGGGGACACACAGGGACACGCCCCCTTCCCGGCCATGAGGGCGGGGGCACACAGGGACACGCCCCCTTCCTGGCCATGAGGGCGGGGGCACACAGGGACACGCCCCCTTCCTGGCCATGAGGGCGGGGACACACAGGGACACGCCCCCTTACTGCTCCTGGGGGCGGAGACACACAGGGACACGCCCCTTACTGCTCCTGGGGGCGGGGACACACAGGGACACGCCCCTTTCCTGGCCATGAGGGCGGGGACACACAGGGACACACCCCTTACTGCTCCTGGGGGCGGGGACACACAGGGACACGCCCCTTTTCCGGCTCATGAGGGTGGGGACACACAGGGACACGCCCCCTCCCTGCTCCTGGGGGCGGGGACACACAGGGACACGCCCTCTTACTGCTCCTGGGGGCGGGGACACACAGGGACACGCCCCCTTCTTCTCCTGGGGGCGGGGACACACAGGGACACGCCCTCTTACTGCTCCTGGGGGCGGGGACACACAGGGACACACCCCTGACTGCTCCTGGGGGCGGGGACACACGGGGACACGCCCCTTTTCCGGCTCATGAGGGCGGGGACACACAGGGACACGCCCCCTTCCTGGCTATGAGGGCGGGGACACACAGGGACACGCCCCCTTCCTGGCCATGAGGGCGGGGGCACACAGGGACACGCCCCTTTCCCGGCTCATGGAGGGCGGGGACACACAGGGACACACCCCCTTCTTCTCCTGGGGGCGGGGCCACACAGGGCCACACCTCCTTTCCCGCCCTGGGGGCGTGGTCACGGCGGGACACGCCCCCTTTCTTGCCCTGGGGCGGGGCTTGTCTGGGACACGCCCCTTTTGTCACCGGAGCGCCCAGAGGGGACCCCCGGGACCGGGCTGGGCTGGGGCTGGGGGCTCGGGGGAGCGGGAACACCCCCAGGACATTCCCCGTGGGATTTGGGTTCCCCCTGGACAGTTCCATGGGATTGGGGATCCCCCTGGACATTCCCGTGGGATTGGGGATCCCCCTGGACAGTTCCATGGGATCGGGGATCCCCCAGGGCACCTGGGGAGGGATCAGGGCACACCTGAGGGGATCAGGGCACACCTGGGGAGGGATCGGGGCACACCTGAGGGGATCGGGGCACATCTGGGGAGGGATCAGGGCACACCTGAGAGGGATCGATTCCCCCCGGTCCCCTCGGGACCATCCCCGGGACATCCCGGCTCATTTCCCCCGATCCCTGCGGATTTTCCGATGTTTCCCCACCCCCGTTCTCTGTGTCCCGAGGCAGCCCCCGCCCCTTTCCCGGGGGTCCCGGGGGTCCCGGGGAGTTCCGGGGGTCCCGGGGGTCCCGCTCCAGGATTTCTCTGTCCTGGCCGTGCCAGAGTCTCCCGATCCACCAGGATTCCCCTTCCCCCTCTCTCCCTGCCCTCCACAACCTCCCGCCGCTCCCCCTCCTCTCCTGCTTTTCCCTCATCTCCCGCTTTTTGATGCTCATTTATTCATTTCTGGGATTTCTCCCCGTTTTTAACACCCGGCCCCTGACTGGGGACAGGAAATCTCTGCCAAAACCCTGCCGGGGGCAGCTGGATTCCTCCTTTCCTTCTTTCCTCCTTTCCTTCTTTCCTCCTTCACTCCTTCCCTCCTTCACTCCTTCCCTTCTTTCCTCCTTTACTCTTTTCCTATTTTCCTATTTTCCTCTTTCATCTTCCCTCTTTCCTCCTTTCTTCCTTTCCTCCTTTCCTTTTTCCTCTTTCCTCCTTTCCCCCATTTCCCCGTTCTCATTTATTCATTTCTGGGATTTCTCCCCGTTTTTAACACCCGGCCCCTGACCGAGGACAGGAAATCTCTGCCCAGACCCTGCCGGGGGCCGCTGGATTATCCCAATCCATGGAATTCCCGGGCCAAATCCTCACCGTGTCCCGCCTGGCAGCTGCATCCCACCGGGATGAATCCTCCAAACCCCCGAATTGCCTCTTTTAGCCCGAATCCCTCAATAATCATCGTTTTGATGGAGAGGAGCCTGGGATGGTGGGAGGGAGGGAGGGGATAAATTCCGTTCCCTCGCTCGGCTGAGTCACCCGGGATGGATTTGAGCTTCCAGAGGAATTTCTGCAGCGGAGCAGAGCGGGAATCCCCGGGGGCTCAGCGAGGAGCAGGGACAGAGCCCCGGATGGTCCCAAACAGCCCCGGGCGTGCGGGGAGGAGGGAAATGAGGGAAAGGCGGGATGGGTTTGGGTGGGAAGGGACCCCCGAGACCCTCCAGAGACCCCCCCAGAGCCCCCCCAGAGCCCCCCTGAGCCTCTCAGAGCCCCCCAGAGACCCCCAGCACCCCCAGAGCCCCCCAGAGCCCCCCCAGAGACCCCCAAAGACCCTCAGATCCCCCCAGAGACCCCCAGAGCCCCCCAGAGCCCCCCAGCCAGGGCAGGGTCACCTCCACTGGCCCAGCCCGGCCTGGGGCTCTCCAGGGATGGGAATTCCCTGGAAATGCTGGGAATGCTGAAATCCCTGGGAGCTGCCCCTCATCCCGCTGCGTTCCCGGGAGCCCGGAGCTGGCCCTGGGATGAGCAGAGGGAACAGCGGGAGCTGCCCGGGGGTGGCAGCGAGGCCTCCTCTGGACAGGGATGGGAATTCCCAAATCCGGGGATCCCGGAACCCGTCCCTGTGCGCAGCTGGGAGAGCTCGGAGCGTGTCCTGGGACAGGGGGAGTCCTGATCCCAGCTTGTCCCTGATCCCAGTGGATCCCTGATCCCATCCTGTCCCTGATCCCAGCGTGTCCCTGATCCCAGTGGATCCCTGATCCCATCCTGTCCCTGATCCCAGCCTGTCCCTGATCCCAACATGTCCTGGGACTGAGTGTGCTCCTGATCCCAGCATGTCCTGGGACAAGGGGTGTCCTGATCCCATCCTGTCCCTGATCCCAGCGTGTCCTGATCCCAGCGTGTTCCTGATCCCAGTGGATCCCTGATCCCAGTGGATCCCTGATCCCAACATGTCCTGGGACTGAGTCCCTGATCCCAGCATGTCCTGGGACAAGGGGTGTCCTGATCCCAGCAGATCCCTGATCCCAGCATGTCCCTGATCCCAGCATGTCCCTGATCCCATCCTGTCCTTGATCCCATCCTGTCCTTGATCCCAGCGTGTCCTGACCCCAGCGTGTTCCTGATCCCAGCATGTCCTGGGACAGGGGGAGTCCTGATCCCATCCTGTCGCTGATCCCAGCAGATCCTGATCCCATCCTGTCCCTGATCCAATCCTGTCCCTGATCCGATCCTGTCCTTGATTCCACCGTGTCCTGATCCAACTGTGTCCTGATCCCAGCGTGTCCCTGATCCCAGCACGTCCTGGGACTGAGTGTGTCCCTGATCCCAGCGTGTCCTGATCCGATCCTGTCCCTGATCCCATCAGATCCCTGATCCCAGCGTGTCCCAGCGTGTCCCTGATCCCAGAGTGTCCTGGTCCCAGCGTGTCCCTGATCCAATCCTGTCCCTGATCCAATCCTGTCCCTGATCCGATCCTGTCCCTGATCCCAGTAGATCCCTGATCCCAGTAGATCCCTGATCCAGTCATGCCCCAGGACCGGGCATTCCCCGTGTCCGGGTTCCTTTGAGCCCCTGGCTGATGTTCCCTGTGGGATGGGGGCTCTGCCGCTCCTGCTCCCACCAGCGCCTCTCCGGGAACGCAAACACAATTCCAGATAAAATCCCAGGAATGAGCTGCTGTGCTTTGACAGCTTTACCTTGCTGCGGGAATCTCCTGGGATAATTCCCTCTTCTCCTCCCTCCGTGTCTCTTCCGCTCCCTCTGTGGCCCTGCTCCCATTCCTGTTTCCCTCCATCTCCCCATTCCTGTTTCCCTCCCAGTTCCCATTCCTGTTTCTTTCCATCTCCCCATTCCTGTTTCTTTCCATCTCCCCATTCCTGTTTCCCTCCATCTCCCCATTCCTGTTTCCCTCCCAGTTCCCATTCCTGTTTCCCTCCATGTTCCCATTCCTGTTTCCCTCCATCTCCCCATTCCTGTTTCCCTCCATGTTCCCATTCCTGTTTCCCTCCCAGTTCCCATTCCTGTTTCCCTCCCAGTTCCCATTCCTGTTTCTTTCCATCTCCCCATTCCTGTTTCCCTCCCAGTCCCCATTCCTGTTTCCCTCCATCTCCCCATTCCTGTTTCCCTCCATCTCCCCATTCCTGTTTCCCTCCCAGTTCCCATTCCTGTTTCCCTCCATGTTCCCATTCCTGTTTCCCTCCATGTTCCCATTCCTGTTTCCCTCCATGTTCCCATTCCTGTTTCCCTCCATGTTCCCATTCCTGTTTCCCTCCATCTCCCCATTCCTGTTTCCCTCCATGTTCCCATTCCTGTTTCCCTCCATCTCCCCATTCCTGTTTCCCTCCATCTCCCCATTCCTGTTTCTTTCCATCCCCCCATTCCTGTTTCCCTCCCAGTCCCTGTCCCTCAGCCCCTCCGTGTCCCTGTTCCACCTTCTCTGTTTTCCCAGTCCCGTGTCCCTCCACATCCGTGTTCCATGCTGTCCCTGTTCCCGTGTCCCCTCCATGTCCCTGGAACCGTGTTCCTCCCTGTCCCTGTGTCATTCTGTGTCCCGTTCCCGTGTTTCCCCATGTCCCTGTCCCCATTCCCGTGTCCCCCCCGTTCCTGTCCCATTCCCGTGTCTCTCCCTGTTCCCATTCCCGTGTCCTGTTCCCGTGTCCCGTTCCTGTGTCTCTCCCTGTCCCCATTCCCGTGTCCCGTTCCCATGTCCCTGTCCCCATTCCCGTGTCCCGTTCCGTGTCCCATTCCTGTGTCTCTCCCTGTTCCCATTCCCGTGTCCCGTTCCCGTGTCTCCATGTTCCTGTGCTGTTCTGTGTCCCATTCCCATGTCCCTGTCCCCATTCCCGTGTCCCCCCCATTCCTGTCCCATTCCATGTCCCGTTCCCATGTCTTTCACTGTTCCCATTCCCGTGTCCTTCCCACTCCTGTCCCCATTCCCGTGTCCCTCCCTGTCCCTGTTCCCATTCCCGTGTCCCTCCATGTCCCTGTGCTGTCCTGTGTCCCATTCTCCTGTCCCTGTCCCCATTCCCGTGTCCCCCCTGTTCCTGTCCCCATTCCGTGTCCCATTCCCGAGCCGTGCTGCTGTCCCTCTGGTCCCCTCCTTGCTCCCAGCTCCTCCCCCCTGTCCCTGCAGGGTCCCCTCAACTCTCCCGTGTCCCCTCCCAGCCCAGGACCCCAATCCCGGCCCGTTCCCATTCCCATTCCCATTCCCGTTCCCATTCCCGTTCCCATTCCCATCCCCGTTCCTGTTCCCATTCCCATTCCCATTCCCATTCCCGTTCCCATTCCCGTTCCCATTCCCATTCCCGTTCCCAATCCCATCCCCATCCCCATTCCCGTTCCCATTCCCGTTCCCATTCCCATTCCCATTCCCGTCCCCATTCCCGTTCCCATTCCTGTTCCCTTTCCCGTTCCCAGCTCCAGCCGCGCTCCCGGGGTGGGAGAGGCTCAGCTCCCCCTCCCTGGAGCGGCTCCAGAGGGAAAAACCTCCCGGAGATCTCCGGTGGGATCAGGATGGGACCCTGGAGAGCCCCGGGGCCTGCACAGGACACTCCCGGAACCCTCTGGAACAGCCCGGAGACACCGGGATGGGGATGGGAGGGGTTTGGGAATTGGGATGGGATGGAGACAGGATGGGGATGGAGACAGGATGGATGTGGGGATGGGGATGGAGACGGGATGGATTTGGGGATGGGGACAGGATGGGGACAGGATGGAGGCCGGATGGATGTGGGGATGGGGATGGGATGGGATGGGATGGGATGGGATGGGATGGGATGGGATGGGATGGGATGGGATGGGATGGGATGGGATGGGATGGGATGGGATGGGATGGGGATGGAAATGGGATGGGGATGGAGACAGGATGGATTTGGGGATGGGGATGGAGACGGGAGGGATTTGGGAATTGGGATGGGATGGGGATGGAGACGGGATGGGGATGGAGACAGGATGGATGTGGGGATGGGGATGGGGATGGAGACAGGATAGATTTGGGGATGGGGATGGGGATGGAGACGGGAGGGATTTGGGGATGGGGATGGGGATGGAGACAGGATAGATTTGGGGATGGGCATGGGGATGGAGATGAGAGGGATTTGGCGATATGAATGAGATGGGATGGATTTGAGGATGGGGATAGGGATGGAGACAGGGATTGGATTTTGGGATGGGAATGGATTTGGGAATGGGGATGGGATGGGGATGGAGACAGGATGGATTTGGGAATGTGAATGGAGATGGGATGGGGATAAAGATCAGATGGAAATGGGGATGAAGATGGGAAATGGGATTGGGAATGGGGATGGAGATAAAGGTGGAGATGGAGGCAGAGATGAAAGGAGAGGAAAAGAAAGGATACAAAGATGGAGACTGCGGATGGAGATGGAGACTCAGACACAAATACAGAGGCAAAAGAAATGATGGAAAGAGAATTGAAGATGCAGATGAAAATGGAGATGAAGGTGGAGATGATGGCTCTGCTCAGTTGGATCCCTGTCCCCTGCAAAGTCCCCGGGAGAGCCGTGGGGGACACGGCTGAGCTGCTGCCACCAGCGCCTTTCCTGGGACACCCCGGCTTTGTGCTCCCCTCCACAGCCCCCGGTGACCCCAACACGCCCCTGATCCTGCCTGGGGACAGAGGGGACCGGGTTCTCCTTTCCTCCTTTGCCCCTTTCCTCCTTCCCTCCTCCATTCCTTTCCTCCTTTCCTCCTTTCCTTTTTCCTCTTTACCCCTTTCCTCCCTCCCTCCTTTCCTCCTTTCCTCTTTCCTTTTTCCTCTTTGCTCTTTCTTCTTTTCCTCCTTTCCTTCTTTCCTCCTTTCTCCTTTCTTTCTTTCCTCCTTTCCCCTTTCCTCCTTTCCTCCTTTCCTCCTTTCCTCCTTTCCTCCTTTCCTCCTTTCCTCCTTTCCTCCTTTCCTCCTTTCCTTTTTCCTCTTTCCCCCTTTCCTCCCTCCCTCCCTCCTTTCCTCCTTTCCTCCTTTCCTCCTTTTCCCCTTTCCTCCATTCCTCCTTCCCTCCTTTCCTCCTTTCCTTCTTTCCCCCTTTCCTCTTTTCCTCTTTTCCTCCTTTCCTCTTTCCTTCTTTCCTCCTTTCCTCCTTTCCTCCTTCCCTCTTTTCCTCCTTTCCCCCTTCCCTCCTTCCCTCCTTTCCTCCTTCCCTCTTTTCCTCCTTTCCCCCTTCCCTCCTTCCCTCCTTTCCTCCTTTCCTCCTTTCCTCTTTTCCTCTTTTCCTCTTTTCCTCCTTTCCTCTTTCATCTTTCCTCCTTTCTTCCTTTCCTCTTTCCTCTTTCCTCTTTCCTCCATTCCTCCATTCCCCCATTTCCCCGTTTCCCCTCTCCCCCATTTCCCCATCCCTGTTGGAGTTCCCATCTTCCCAGGCAGGAGCGGCCACTCGTGTCCCCAGCACCCCCCGATGCCGAATGTGCCACTCCCGGCCTTTCCAAAGGAATCATCCCCGGGTATCCTGGGATGTTCAGCATCCTCAAACCCCTGCAATTCCCGGCCTTTCCAAGGGAATCATCCCCGCGGGGTCCCGGGATGTTCAGCATCCTCAAACCCCTGCAATTCCCGGCCTTTCCAAAGGAATCATCCCCGCGGGATCCCGGGATGTTCGGCATCCTCAAATCCCTGCAATTCCCGGCCTTTCCAAGGGAATCATCCCCGCGGGATCCCAGGATGTTCGGCATCCTCAAATCCCTGCAATTCCCGGCCTTTCCAAAGGAATCATCCCCGCGGGATCCCGGGATGTTCGGCATCCTCAAATCCCTGCAATTCCCGGCCTTTCCAAGGGAATCATCCCCGGGATCCCGGGATCTTCGGCATCCTCAAATCCCTGCAATTCCCGGCCTTTCCAAAGGAATCATCCCCGGGATCCCGGGATGTTCAGCATCCTCAAATCCCTGCAATTCCCGGCCTTTCCAAGGGAATCATCCCCGCGGGATCCCGGGATCTTCGGCATCCTCAAACCCCTGCAATTCCCGGCCTTTCCAAGGGAATCATCCCCGGGATCCCGGGATCTTCGGCATCCTCAAATCCCTGCAATTCCCGGCCTTTCCAAAGGAATCATCCCCGCGGGATCCCAGGATGTTCAGCATCCTCAAACCCCTGCAATTCCCGGCCTTTCCAAGGGAATAATCCCCGGGATCCCGGGATCTTCGGCATCCTCAAACCCCTGCAAAGGTCACAGGAGCACAAGCGCCGCTCCACGGCGGCTCCTGGATGTGCTCTCCACCTCTCCGGAGCTCCGTGCCCACCTCTCCGTGTCCCCAGCTCTGTCCCCATCTCTCCGTGTCCCCAGCTCTGTCCCCACCGCTCCAGCTCTGTCCCCATCTCTCCGTGTCCCCATCTCTCCGTGTCCCCAGCTCTGTCCCCATCTCTCCAGCTCTGTCCCCATCTCTCTGTGTCCCCACCTCTCTGTGTCCCCAGCTCTGTCTCCACCTCTCCGTGTCCCCAACTCTGTCCCCACCACTCCAGCTCTGCCCCCACCTCTCTGTGTCCCCCGTTCTGTGTCCCCACCTCTCCATCTCCGTCCCCAGCTCTCCGTGTCCCCAGCTCTGTCCCCATCTCTCCGTGTCCCCAACTCTGTCCCCAGCTCTGTCCCCACCTCTCCATGTCCCCACCTCTCTATGTCCCCATCTCTCCGTGTCCCCAGCTCTGCCCCACCTCTCCAAGGCTCTGTCCCCACCTCTCCGTGTCCCCAGCTCTGTCCCCACCACTCCAGGGCTCTGTCCCCATCTCTCCGTGTCCCCATCTCTCCGTGTCCCCACCTCTCCAGCTCTGTCCCTGCGCCTCCCCTGATCCCCCCCCACCTCTCCTTCCTCCCCCTCTCCATCACCCCGTGTCTGCACCCCTTCAGCTCTGCACCTTTCCATGGCTCCGGAATTCTGCCTCCATCTCTCCATCATCTGTCCATCTGTCCATCTGTCCATCCCTCCATCTGTCCATCCCTCCATCTGTCCATCCCTCCATCTGTCCATCTGTACATTCCTCTATCTCTCCATCTCTCCATCCCTCCATCTGTCCATCCCTCCATCTGTCCATCCCTCCATCTGTCCATTCCTCCATCTGTCCATCTCTCCATCTGTCCATCTGTCCATCTCTCCATCCCTCCATCTGTCCATCTCTCCATCTGTCCATCTCTCCATCTGTCCATCTCTCCATCCCTCCATCTGTCCATCCCTCCATCTGTCCATCTCTCCATCCCTCCATCTGTCCATCTCTCCATCCCTCCATCTGTCCATCCCTCCATCTGTCCATCTGTACATTCCTCTATCTCTCCATCCCTCCATCCGTCCATCTCTCCATCATCTCTCCATCTGTCCATCTGTCCATCCCTCTAACTCTCCATCTGTCCATCTCTCCATCCCTCTATCTCTCCCTCTCTCCATCCCTCCATCTCTGCATCTCTCTCTCCATCTCTCCTCATCTTCTCCTCTCCATCTCTCCATCCCTCCATCTCTCCATTTGTCCATCTCTCCATCTGTCCATCTGTCCATCCCTCCATCTGTCCATCTGTCCATCCCTCCATCTGTCCATCCCTCCATCTCTCCATTTTAGCATTTCTCCACCTGTCTTCTCACCTCTCTGTGTCTCCATCTCTCCCCTCTCCACATCTTCACCTCTCCGTGTCCCCACAAGTCCCCCCGCTCCTCCTCTCCTCCTCTCCTCCTCTCCTCCTCTCCATCTCTCCATTTCAGCACCTCTCCATCTCCCTCCACCTCTCCATCTCCCTCCAGCTCTCCACATCCCCACAACTCCAGCTCTCCACATCTCCTGTCCCCACCTCTCCACCTCCCTCCCTTCCCGATTCCATCTCTCCATTTCACCCTCTCTCCATCTCTGTGTCCGTCTCTGCTCTCCACGGGTCCATCTCTCTTTCCACCTCCCTCCATCTCCCCATCTCCACATCTCCCTGTTCCCCTCTCCTCTCCTCTCCTCTCCTCTCCTCTCCTCTCCTCTCCTCTCCTCTCCTCTCCTCTCCTCTCCTCTCCTCTCCTCTCCTCTCCTCTCCTCTCCTCTCCTCTCCTCTCCTCTCCTCTCCTCTCCTCTCCTCTCCTCTCCTCTCCTCTCCTCTCCTCTCCTCTCCTCTCCTCTCCTCTCCTCTCCTCTCCTCTCCTCTCCTCTCCTCTCCTCTCCTCTCCTCTCCTCTCCTCTCCTCTCTCTCCCCCGTTTTTTCCCGTTCCGTTTTCCCGGTTCCCGAGGCCGCCGCCGCCGCCGCGCCCGATCCTCTCCCGGTACGCACGGTCCTGTGCCCTCCGCCGGGGCTCCCCCCGGCCCGCGGGGCTCCCCCGGGCTCCCCGAGCTCCGGGCGGCTCCGGGGGCTCCTCCGGGTCCCGGCGGGTCCGTCCCGGGAGCGGCGAGGCTGCGGCCGGGGCCGTGCGCTCCGGAGCCCGGCGCGCCCGGTCCCAGCGCGCACGGCCCCGGGGGCGGCCCCGCGGCTCCAGGGCCTGCCCGGAGCCCCCCCGGGTGCCGCCCCCCGCCCGGGCCCGGGGACAGGGGCCCGGGGACGGGCCCGGTGCTCCCGCCCGGTGCCGAGCCCCGCTGCCCGCGGCCCCCTCCCCGCGTTACGCACGGGGCTCGCCGGGGCCGGGGGCTCCGCCGGGGATCCCCCGCGGCCGGAGCGGAGCTGGGGGGGGTCCCGGGCGGCCGGGGCGGAGCGGGGGGATCCGGGCCCGGGTTCCAGCGCTCCCCGCGCCGCCGGGAGCCCGAGGCCGAGCGCGGGGTGCGGCACAGCCGGGGCGCCCCGGGGGCGGCGGGGGGCGGCGCGGAGGCTCCCCGGGGGCCGGGGCCGGGCCCGGGCCCCGCAGGGCTGTGGTTAATGTGTAATTCGGAGCATATGGTATTTTCCAAAGGCGGGCGGTTGTGCGGAGCCGGGGGCCGGGGCCGGGGTGCAAATAACGCCGGATGACTCGCGGGGCCGGGCGCGGAGGGCCACGGTGATGGGCTCCTCGCTGGCTAATATTTGCTCTTCAAATATTTTACTTGAAAGGTTTACAACGTTGTTTTTTTTTTTTAATCTTCCAAGAAGGGGCCATCTGTGCCGGTGGCTCGTCTGGAACACACCGGGGAGTCCCCGCCGGGGCCCAGCCGCCACCCCGGGGGCCGCCTTCTATTTGTTCAGCACCCAAAATAAATCAAATCGATGTAATAAAAGCGAAGCTGGATTTATGATTGAATCCCATATGTCCCTGTTTGCTTTGCGGGAGAGACGCGGGAGCGCAGCCCCTCGGGGGGCTCGGCCGGGGGCTCCCCGGGGATGCTCCGGGGCGCGGGGCCGCGCTGTCCGCCGACCGCAGGTGCTGAAACACCGGCGCTCCCCCGGCACCGACTCCGTGCCCGGCCCGGGGGGGGGCTCCGAGCGCCCCCGAGTCCCGACGGAGCCCCCCCGGGCGCGGTCACATCGGGCCGCCCCTTCCTCCCCGTGCTCCTCTCCCTCCTGCCGTGACATCACGGCCCCGCTCCCGGCACCGAGCGCCCGCCCGGCTCCCGGCACGACCCGCTCCAGCCCCGCCGAGGCTCCTCAGGTACCTCCCTGCGCCGCTCCGGCCATTCCCGCTGGCCCGAGCCTCCTTTCCCCGGGCGAAAGCCGCAGGAATTCGCTGTAGGAGCTGGAGCCGAGGGCGCTCCCACCTGGAGAAGTTTTGGGGTCCCGGGGGTCTCCGGCCCCGGGCCGCTGCTCCCGCTCCTTCCTTGTCCCGGTTCCGCACGGGGACCGAGCTCCCCCCGGGCCCGGGGATCCTCGGCACCATCCAGGACGCACCGAGAGCTCCCGGCTCGGCTCTCCCGGCGCTCCCGGCTCGGCTGTCCCGGCGCTCCCGGCTCGGCTGTCCCGGCGCTCCCGGCTCGGCTGTCCCGGTGCTCCCGGCTCGTCTGTCCCGGCGCTCCCGGCGCTCCCGGCTCGGCTCCCCCGGGGCTCCTGGCTCGCCTTTCCCGGGGCTCCCGGCTCGGCTGTCCCGGCGCTCCCGGCGCTCCCGGCTCGGCTGTCCCGGTGCTCCCGGTTCCCTGCGGGGACAGAAATCCCCGTGTCACCTCCGGGCACGGCACGGGCGGTGCCGGGGGTGCTGCCCGAGGGAACTCGGGTCCTGTTCCCCCTTCCCCGAGCATCGCTCCAGGGCCATCCATCCCTCTCCGAGCAGAGGGACGGGGGATGCGCCTCGGCATTCCCGCTCACCTGCGGGAACCCTGCGGGAAACCTGCGGGAAACCTGCGGGGAACCTGCGGGAAACCTGCGGATTCGTCCCTCTTGTTGGATTTATTTCGCTTTTCCTGAGTTTCACCGAGGGTCGGTGTCGCCAAACAACTCCCTCGGGCTGTGCAGGAAGAGGCGAGGCGGGATTTGGGGATTGTGGCAGGGAGACCCCCGCACTGGGGGTGTCCGGGGGGTTTTGGGGGTGTTCCGGGTGAAATCCCGGCTGAACTGGGGGCTCTGGCGAGGCTCCGTGGCTCCGCTGGTGCTCAGCGATGCCCGAGGTGTTGAGGGGAGAGAGGCACCGGCACCGGTGTCCCTGCGGGAATCCTGCCGGGAAATCCTCTGGAGCCAGCCTGGGAGAGCTGGGAATGTTCCCCTGGAGAGGAGAAGGATCCAGGGAGAGCTGAGAGCCCCTGCAGGGCCTGAAGGGGCTCCAGGAGAGCTGCAGAGGGACTGGGACAGGGCTGCAGGGCCAGGAGCCAGGGAATGGCTGCCAGTGCCAGAGGCCAGGGCTGGATGTTGGGATGTTGGGATGTTGGGAATTGGGAATTAGGAATTGGGAATTGCTGGCTGGGACGGTGCTGGCCATGGGGAACCCTCCATTCCCTGTGGATGCCGGCACTGGGCCGGGTCGGGGTGGGCGTGGGGACCCCGCTGTCCCCCGTGGGGTGCCCAGGGGAGCTCTGCGGCCGCTGGGACGCGGCTCCGTTCCGTGCCCGTGGCCGCGGGCAGCACGGGCAGCGCTCCCGGCGTCTCCCGAGCCTCTCCAGAGCCCTGTGATCTCTTTTCCGGGTCTTTATCCCCTGCGCCTGGAGCGGGATTTTTTCCCAAGCTGCCCTCGAGTGTTTCCAGCCCGCTCCCGGATTCCTGCCCGTGTCCCTTCCCCTCGCAGCAGGGTCGCGCCTGAGCCCTGGACACCGGAGCTGATTTATCCCATCCCGGAGTGTCTCCCTCATCCCACTGGGAATTCCCAGGCACCCACAGCCCCCCGAAGCCTCTCCACGATGCAACACCGAGGTGGGAACGGGGGATGTGCCGCGCCGCCGTTCCCTGCTCCGGCACAAACGCGTCCAGCCCGGCTCCGATTCACCTCCCGCCCCCTTGCCCTTCCCAAATTCTCCCCTCTTTCCGTTTCTCCAGCTTCCTGGGGCCGGTGCCCCCACTCCCGGCCTGCACCCACCCCCCAGCATCGAGCCCCACGTCCCTCCGAGCCCCAGCTCCCCCTCCCCAGCCCCTCGGCTCCCGCCCCCTCCCCGCTGCTGTCCCGGCAATTCGGGAGGGCAGAGCCGGCAGCCCCCGCTGCCCCCCAGCCCCGTCCCCCTCCCCAGGGCCCAGCGGGGTGAACCAGCTCGGGGGGCTCTTCCTGAACGGCCGCCCCCTCCCCACGTGCAAGAGGCAGAGAATCATCGCTCTGGCGGCGAGCGGCGCCCGCAGCTCCGACATCTCCCGCAGCCTCAAGGTGCGGCCGGGCCGGGGTCGGGGGGCTCCTTCCCCCTTCCCAAAGCCCCCCCGAGGCTGAAGTGGTGTCCGCAGGTGTCCAACGGCTGCGTCAGTAAAATCCTGCGCCGCTATTACCGGACGGGCGCCGTGGGGCCCAAGGCGGCGGGGGGCAGCAAGCCCCCCATGGCCACCCCCGCCCTGGTGGCCCGGATCGCGAGGATGAAGCTGGAGCGGCCCGGGATCTTCGCCTGGGAGATCCGGCGGCAGCTGCACCACGAGGGAACCTGCGGCAGCAGCGCCATCCCCAGCGTGAGTCCTGCGGGAATCCCGGGAATGCCGCAATTCCCAGCGCCGGGGAGGGCAGGGGGGTCCCGGCCCACGGCGGGGGGCGGCAGGGCGGGGGGAGGAGGGAATGAGAGCCCGGGAGGGTCTCGGGATATGGGAATGATGTCCCGGGAAGGGCTCGGGATATGGGAATGAGGGCCCGGGAAAAGCTCGGGATATGGGAATGACGGCCCGGGAAAAGCTCGGGATAAGGGATGGGTGTCCGGGAAAGGCTCGGGATATGGGAATGAGAGCCCGGGAGGGTCTCGGGATATGGGAATGAGGGCCCGGGAAAGGCTCGGGATATGGGAATGATGTCCCGGGAAGGGCTCGGGATATGGGAATGATGTCCCGGGAAAGGCTCGGGATATGGGAATGAGGGCCCGGGAAAGGCTCGGGATATGGGAATGATGTCCCGGGAAAGGCTCGGGATATGGGAATGAGGGCCCGGGAACGGCTCGGGATATGGGACGGGTGTCCCGGGAAGGGCTCGGGACAGTGGGAATGATATCCCAGGAAGGGCCGGGAGTGATGGAAAGGGTTCGGCTCCGTGGGAAGGACTCGGGAATGGGAAGGATCCACAGGGAAGGGCTCGGTGCTCGCTGAGACGCGGAGCAGGAGCAGGCGGGGAGGGGAAGGCAAATCGCTCCTTCCCAGGGGAAGCAGAGCCCCGAGCGCCGCCCCCGAGCCCGGCTGCCTCCCCGGGACACACCGGGACCCCCGTGCCCCGTTAGGTTCGGTCAGTCCCGGGCGTTCCGGGATCACGGGCAGGGATCAGCCCCGGGCCGGAGGATCCCAGAGACAGCTCCGGGCCCGCCGCCTCCCCCCGTGTCCCCCCGGCTCCCCTCCCGGCACATCCCCTCTCCCCTGCCCAGGTCTCCTCCATCAACCGCGTTCTCAGGACCCTGCCCAGCGACCTCCGGCTGGCGGCCGAGCCCCGGGAGCCGCGGCCACGGCGTGAGCCTCGCCCCAAAGCCCGGAGCCCTCCCGACCCCTCCCGGGCCCTCCGGGGAGCCCCCGGCACCGGCTCCGCCTCCAGCCCCCGCCCTCCTGTGCCCGCAGCGTCCCCCCGGACCGCGACCCCCGGCCCGCAGCCGCCCCCGGCCCCGGGCAGCCCCCGGGAGGGGAGCGGGAGCAGGAACGGGAGCAGGAACGGGAACGGGAGCAGGAACGGGAGCAGGAGCAGGAGCAGGACCGTGTTCTCCCGGCAGCAGGCGGAGGCTCTGGAGAGAGGTGCGCTCCCCACGGGAGCGGGGCTGTTCCCAAGGTTGGGAATTGCCGCTTTCGGGATGGGCTCCTGCCCCTGGGGGTGGCCCGGCCAGCGCTGCGGGGCCCCAAAGCAACCCAGAGAGCCTCAAAGTAACCCAGAGAGCCTCAAGCCAACCCAGAGCGCCCCAAAACTACCCAGAGCGCCCCAAATCAACCCAGAGCAACCCAGAGCACCCCAAAGCAATCCAGAGCACCTCAAACCAACCCAGAGCGCCCCAAATCAACCCAGAGCGCTCCAGAGCAACTCAAACCACCCCAGAGCACCCCAAACCAACCCAGAGAGCCCCAAAACTACCCAGAGCGCCCCAAACCAACCCAGAGCGCCCCAAACCAACCCAGAGAGCCCCAAAACTACCCAGAGCAACCCAGAGCAACCCAGAGCGCCCCAAAACAACCCAGAGCGCTCCAGAGCAACTCAAACCACCCCAGAGCACCCCAAACCAACCCAGAGCGCCCCAAACCAACCCAGAGCGCCCCAAACCAACCCAGAGAGCCCCAAAACTACCCAGAGCGCCCCAGAGCAACCCAGAGCGCCCCAAAACAACCCAGAACGCCCCAGAGCAACTCAAACCACCCCAGAGCACCTCAAATCACCTCAAAGCACTCCAAACCTTCCGGGAGCTCTCCAAACCTCCCCGGAGCTCTCCAAACCTCCCGGGAGCTCTCCAAACCTCGCCGGAGCTCCCCAGAGCACCACAAACCACCTCAGAGCTCTCCAAACCTCCCCGGAGCTCCCCAAACCACTCCAGAGCACTCCAAACCTCGCCGGAGCTCCCCAGAGCACCACAAACCACCTCAGAGCTCTCCAAACCTCCCCGGAGCTCTCCAAACCTTCCCAGAGCACCCCAAACCTCCCCAGAGCACCCCAGAGCAACTCAAACCACCCCAGAGCACCTCAAATCACCTCAAAGCACTCCAAACCTCCCCAGAGCTCTCCAAACCTCTCCGGAGCTCCCCAAACCTCCCCGGAGCTCTCCAAACCTCCCCATAGCACCCCAAACCTCCCCATAGCACCCCAAACCTCCCCGGAGCTCCCCAAACCTCCCCGGAGCTCTCCAAACCTCCCCGGAGCTCCCCAAACCTCCCCGGAGCTCCCCAAACCTCCCCGGAGCTCCCCAGCTCGCTGCCCCGGGCTCTGGCTGCAGACACTGCCCGGATCCGGGGGTGGCTGCCCGGACCCCCCCGGGTGACCCCGATCCCCTCGCAGAGTTCCAGCGGGGACAGTACCCGGACACCGCCACCCGCGAGAGCCTGGCCGCGGCCACCCGGCTCCCGGACAGCACCGTCAGGGTGAGAGGGGTCCTGGGGCAGGGGGGACCGGGGCCCTCCTGCCCCCGGGGACAGCTCCGTGACCCTCACAGGGCTGGGGACAGCTCCGCACAGGGGTGGGGACAGCTCCGTGACCCTCACAGGGCTGGGGACAGCTCCGCACAGGGTGGGGACAGCTCCGTGACCCTCACGGGGGGGGGGGGACAGCTCCGCACAGGGGTGGGGACAGCTCCGTGACCCTCACAGGGGTGGGGACAGCTCCGCACAGGGTGGGGACAGCTCCGTGACCCTCACAGGGCTGGGGACAGCTCCGCACAGGGGTGGGGACAGCTCCGTGACCCTCACAGGGTGGGGACAGCTCCGCACAGGGTGGGGACAGCTCCGTGACCCTCACGGGGGGGGGGACAGCTCCGCACAGGGGGGGGCTCCCCAGGGCAGGGATTGTCCCGGGATCGGGGGGCTCTCCCTGGCACAGCTGGCACAGCTGGCACATTCCCTGGCACACTTGACACAGCTGGCACACTTGACACACTCCCTGGCACACCTGGCACACCCCTGGCACACCTGGCACACCCCTGGCACACCTGGAACCCGTGGCACATTCCCTGGCACAGCTGGCACACATCTGGCACACCTGGAATCCCTGGCACCCCTGGCACACCTGGAACACTTCCTGGCCCCCGTGGCACACTCCCCTCATGTTCTCCCCAGCAGCTGCAGCCCCACTGCCCTGTGCCGCTGCCGAGCCTCTCCCGGTGCCCGCAGCCCCTTCCCCTCGGGCCCCGGCAGCCCCGGTAGCCCCGGCAGCCCCGGCAGCCCCGGTAGCCCCGGCAGCCCCGGTAGCCCCGGCAGTCCGGGCAGTGCCAGCAGCGGGTCCCCGGTGCCAGGGCAGCCCTGCCCGGGAAATGCCGTGCCCTGTGCCGGGGCGGGATCCGAGCCCTTGTCTCTGTCCGCGTCCCTGTCCCTGTCCGTGTCCCTGTCCGTGTCCCTGTCCCTGTCCCTGTCCCTGTCCCCTGTCCCTGACCCTGACCCTGTCCGTGTCCCTGTCCCTGTCGGTGTCCACGCTCGGGATCAGGACCCTTCCTCTGTCCGTGGCCATGTCTGGGACCGAGCCCCTCTCTCTGCCTGTGTCCCTCGCGTGTCCCCGGTCACTCCCGGGGTGTCCCGGGGCTCGCGGCAGTGCCAGGCCCGTGTGGGACGGGCGGGGGGCGGCCTCAGCTCCCGGCTCTCCCCAGGTTTGGTTCTCCAACCGCCGAGCCAAGTGGCGCCGGGAGAACGAGCAGCAGCAGCCGGAGCCCGGCGGCGCAGGTGACAGCCCGGGGACCGAGGGGACACCCAGGGGTGGCCCTGGGAGGGAGCGCGGCTGAAATCTGGGGCTGGGAGCTGGGCAAGGACACGGCCGCTGTCCCACCGGTGAGCCAGGACATTGTCCCCTCCCGTCCCCACGCAGGCTCCTGGTGCCACTGGACCCCGGCCGCTCTCGGTGCCGCCGCCGCCGCCGCCGCCCGGGTAGGACACGGCCGGCACCCGCTGGAGCCCCGGACCCTCTGCCGGAGGTCCCGGAGCACCCCTGTGACCCTCTGGTGTCCCCGCAGCCCCTCCAGGACCCCCCCTCGGGCTCTGCGCGGCCCCTCCCCGGCCTCGCCCCGCACCCGCGGCCCCCGGCCCCGCTGCACCTCTGCGCCTCCGGCCCCTGCGCCTGGGACGAGGCTTGCTGCGGTACGAGGGGCCGGGACCCCCGGGCTTCTGGGGCTGCGGGTCCCGGGGACGCCGCCCGAGCCCCGTGTCCTTCCCGCAGGTTCGGTTCCCGGTGGGAGCCCCGCTCCATCGCCCTGGCAGCCCCTGGAGAGCCTCCCCCTGGCCCTGCTGCCCCCCGGGCTCACCCCGCTGCCAGCCTGGGGCCCGGAGCCCCTCTGAGCCCCGGTGCCACCGTCCCCCGAGCTCCCTGAGCCCCCCGAACCCCCGAACCCCTCTGAGCCCCGGTGCCACCGCCCCCCGAGCCCCCCGACCCCTCTGAGCCCCCCGAGCCCCCGGTGCCACCGTCCCCCCGAGCCCCCCGAGCCCCCCGAGCCCCCCGCCCGCCCCCACGGCTCGAGGGGTCCCGGCAGGACGGGGGTCCCGACAGCGCCGGAGCCTTGAGGGTACCCGTGAAGGGCGAGCTCCGCTGGCAGCCGGGCGAGCACGGCCGGGCCAGCCCGAAGCACCTCCAGGCACGGGCGGATCGCGGAATGCGGGGTCCCGGAGCCGTCCCGGGGGTGCCCCGGGGCTGCAGCGCCTCGTCCCGAGCCAGGACAGCTCTTTGGAGCAGCGACCCCGCCGGAGCAGAGGGAATGTCCCGGGGGCCGGGGTCCCAAATGCGCACGGGGGAACGGGATGGGGGTCCCGGCAGCCCCCGAGGCCGGAGCTGCCGGCAGAGGGGACGGCCCCGGGTGGCCCCTGGGTGGCACCCAGCTCAGGGTGGCACCTCCCGCACCTCCGCGTCCCTCGGGGCTCCCGGCTGGAGCCGCTCCGCTCCCGGGCCGCTCGGGCATTAAAGCGCTTTCCCCGCTCCTCCCCGGCTCCGCGCTCGTCTCCTCGCACGTTCCCCGCTCGTTCCCCTCCCGGCTCCCGGCCCGGGCCCTCCCTGCCCTGCCCGGGAGGCCGAATCGCGCCGAGACCGCGGTGAACACGAGCACGAGCAGCGTTATTCCAACAACAAACTCAGCTCCGGCCTGGGGTGGGCGCGGGGGAGGGCGGGGGGCGCCGGAGCGGCCCCGGGCGCTGCGGCTGCCCCGGACCCCGCGGGCGCGGCTCCGGCTCGGAGCAGCCACAGGCGGCTCTGCTCATCCTCCGGCTCAGCCCAGCTGCTCCCTCAGGAACCGCAGGAAATTCCTCAGCAGCTCACACAACTTCAGCAGGCTCTGGTACGGCACCGAGATGAGCAGGAGCCGGTCCGCTTCCCGTGTCGGCACCGGCTCCTCGGGCTCCAGGGCCGCGTCTGCCTCCGGGGCCGGCTCTGCCTCCGGGGCCGGCTCTGGCTCTGGCATTGGCACTAGTGTCGGTTCTGGCACTGGCACTGGCTCTGGCACCAGCTCTGGCTCTGGTTCCAGCTCTGGTTCCAGCTCTGGCTCTGGCATTGGCACTAACGTCGGCTCTGGCACTGGCACTGGTGTCGGCTCTGGCACCAGCTCTGGCTCTGGTTCCAGCTCTGGCTCTGGCACTGGCACTGGTGTTGGTTCTGGCACCATCAGCTCTGGCTCTGGCTCTGGTGTTGCCTCTGGCATTGGCACTAGTGTCGGCTCTGGCACTGGCAGCGGCTCTGGCACCAGCTCTGGCTCTGGTTCCAGCTCTGGCTCTGGCACTGGCACTGGTGTCGGCTCTGGCACTGGCACTGGTGTTGGTTCTGGCACCAGCTCTGGCTCTGGTTCCAGTTCTGGTTCCGGCTCTGACTCTAGCGTTGGCTCTGGCACTGGCACTGGTTCCGGCTCTGGTACCAGCTCTGGTTCCGGCTCTGGCTCCGGCTCTGGCTCTGGCTCTGGCTCCTCCTCTGGCTCTGGTTCCAGTTCTGGTTCCGGCTCTGGCTCTGGCGTTGGCTCTGGCACTGGCACTGGTGTTGGCTCTGGCACCAGCTCTGGTTCCGGCTCTGGCTCTGGCTCTGGTTCCAGCTCTGGTTCTGGTTCCAGTTCTGGTTCCAGTTCTGGTTCTGGTTCCAGCTCTGGTTCTGGTTCTGGCTCTGGCTCTGGTTCCAGCTCTGGTATCGGGGTCTCTGCAGAAGTCGGGGTGCAGTTTGGCTCCGGTGCTGGTCCGGATATGTCAGCTGGGCTCAGGCCCGTCTGGAGCAGGATCCAGTTGTAGAAGTGCTGAGTGGAGGTGTAGACCCCGGGGTGCCTGGCTCTGTCACAGCCTTTTCCCCAGCTGCTCACTCCCACAAGCCAGAAGTAGTCGGCTCTGTTGTCCTTGCAGATGAGAGGATTCCCGCTGTCCCCCTGTGCCAGGAGAGAAGATCAGAGGCTGTGGTGGGCTGCTGCCATCCCCAGGGCTGCCTCCTCCCTCCCATACCCAGGGTTTGCTCCTCCCTCCCATCCCCAGGGTTTGCTCCTTTCTCCCATCCCAGGGTTTTCTCCTCTCTCCCATCCCCAGGGTTTGCTCCTCTCTCCCATCCCCAGGGTTTTCTCCTCTCTCCCATCCCAGGGTTTTCTCCTCTCTCCCATCCCAGGGTTTTCTCCTCTCTCCCATCCCAGGGTTTTCTCCTCTCTCCCATCCCAAGGTTTTCTCCTCTCTCCCATCCCCAGGGCTGGCTCCTCTCTCCCAGCCCCTGCCAGCTCTGCATTCCCAGCCTGGGAAGGTTCATCTCAGGGTTCAGAGCTCTCCCATCTCTCCCAGATGTGTGGGGGACAGATGTTCCAGGGTCACATCCCTATTTTTGGGGCTCCCACGGGACAGGCTGGGCTGTGTGTGGGGGCTCCTACCTGGCAGGTGTCGATGCCACCCTGCGGGTACCCAGCACACAGGTTGTCAGCATGAACGGCCCCCGAGTACCAGCGGCTGCTGTTGCAGAGCTCCGTGTCCATCAGGTGGACCTTGGACTCCTGCAGAACCATTCCTGATCCCGGAACCGCGGGAATGAGCCCCCAGCAGCTCCCGGGACCCGTTCCTTCCCGTTCCCCGGGGTTCTGCCCCCTTCCCCGGGCCCGGTTCTGCCCCTTCCCCGGGGCTCTGCCCCTTCCCCAGGGTTCTGTCCCTTCCCCGGGGTTCTGTCCCTTCCCCGGGGCTCTGCCCCATCCCCGGGGCTCTGCCCCATCCCCGGGGCTCTGCCCCATCCCCGGGGTTCTGCCCCTTCCCCGGGCCGGGCTCTGCCCCATCCCCAGGCCCGGCTCTGCCCCTTCCCCGGGCCCGGTTCTGCCCCTTCCCCGGGGTTCTGCCCCTTCCCCGGGCCGGGCTCTGCCCCTTCCCCTTCCCCGGGCCCGGTTCTGCCCCTTCCCCGGGGTTCTGCCCCTTCCCCGGGCCCGGCTCTGCTCCTTCCCCATCCCCAGGCCCGGCTCTGCCCCATCCCCGGGCCCGGCTCTGTCCCTTCCCTGGGGTTCTGCCCCTTCCCCGGGCCGGGCTCTGCCCCTTCCCCTTCCCCGGGCCCGGCTCTGTCCCTTCCCCGGGGCTCTGCCCCTTCCCCGGGCCCGGCTCTGTCCCTTCCCCGGGGCTCTGCCCCTTCCCCTTCCCCGGGCCCGGCTCTGCCCCTTCCCCACGGAGCGATGCTGTCCAGCTGTGTCCCAGTTGTTGGTCCCGGGAGGAACCGGAGCCATCTCTGCAGAGGCTTCTCGGGGCCAGCAGGAATTGTTTGGCTGAGAAGGAACCTCCCAGCTCATCCCAGCCTCCCCCCAGCCCGGGCTGCTCCGAGCCCCGGCCCTGCTGCCATCCCGCAGCTGGACTCTGTCTGTGGCCACTCCACGTCCCCAGGGTGCCCAGCCTGTGTCCCTGGCATGCCCAGCTCTCCCTCAGGGCGCACATCCTGCATGGGAACTCACCTCTGGCAAAGTTCCAGCCGGCGATGTAGCAGGATTTCAGCTCCGAGACCCTGAGCGAGGCGTCGGGCACGCAGCCCAGCTGGATGTAGTCGCTGCACTCCACGGGCTGCTCCAGCTCCAGCAGGGCGATGTCATTCCTCGCCGTGGCAGGCACGTAGTGCCGGTGTACCAGGAGCCTCTGGATGTGTCTCACCGCAGCCTCGGGGCCCGGCTGGCTCAGGTCTGTGGCCCCCATCACCACCTCCCACGTGGAGATGTCCCTAGAGAGGGGACAGGGGCTGTAATTTCCCTCTCCTTGCCTCCTTTGGGCTGAATTCTCTGTGGATTTAACTTTTCTCTCTCTCTCTCAGCCTCCTTTGGGCTGAATTCTCAACTTTTCTTTCTCTCCTTGCCTCCTTTGGGCTGAATTCTCAACTTTTCTTTCTCTCCTTGCCTCCTTTGGGCTGAATTCTCAACTTTTCTCTCTCTCTCTCAGCCTCCTTTGGGCTGAATTCTCTGTGGATTTAACTTTTCTCTCTCGCTCTCAGCCTCCTTTGGGCTGAATTCCTCTGGGATCCTCCCTCCTGGGGAGTCCCACTTATCTCAGTCCTTATGATTCAAAGAAAACTCCCGAGCTCGTTAGAATCTTATTTCTCCTGTTTATTTATTAACAGGTGATCACAAAACTTAACAGCTCTCTCCAGGCTGGCTACACAAATTTAATCTTTGCAATTTGGTACATTTCTTTCTTCTGATGGTACAAACAAGGCCTTGTGGCTCACTTTGTGTTTGATGCACAAAATGGCCCCGAAATACGCAGTTCTTTTATCTTTATACCTATTTTTACCCAATTAACAATAGACACGAATATTATTTTTCTTAATGACCCAATGACCCATCACCTCTGTGATGCACTGTGGCATTCTCTATCCAATCACTGACTATTACCTAAAAACCTCCAGGAGAAGAAGATGAAGAAGAAAGAAGAAGGGACAAGAGACAACACCTTAAATCCTCAATCTCGTCTCCTGTTCTCTAAACTAACTTTTTCACCCAGTGATTAAAAACCTTTCTAATCTACACACTTACATTTTCAGCTTTTCCTATCTAACTTTACCATTTGTTCTCATGCATCACCATGAAAACACGCTCATGAATTTCATATTCTATGAAACTCGGTGTTTTTCTGGATCTTATAACTGAGTATCAGAAACAAGGGCACACACTCTGGATTCCAGACAGGGTGACAGGGGTGACAGAGCCACGGGCTGGCAGTGGCCCAGCATTTCCCTGCCTTCCTCTTCCCAAGGCGGACAGGGAAGTGTCCGAGGTGAGTTTTACCCTTGGGAGATACCAGGATTTTTAGATGCACTACAAGAGGGAAGCAGAGAGGAAAGAGCCGGGGTGAAAGTGGCACCTGGTGCTGTCACCTGGGCACCTGGCTGTGCTCTGGGGACATCTCTGTCCCTGCTGGTTTGTTGGGGAGGGTGAAACAGGGAAACCTTATGAACGTGATGGGCAAAAGATTCTAAAAATACGAAGGCTGGAATCGAAGTAGCAATGAAAGCCTGCTTTGAGTCTCAGGATACTGAGCACTGGTTAACCAAAGAACAGTAGCCTAGAACAATTCTCCTAGAGGAGAATCCCTGTTGATAAAACAATGTCCTTCTGCTGATCGAAAAGCACAAAGGTCCAGAAGCAAGGGAAGAACTCGTAAGGTTTTGTAGAATCTAAAATGCAACACTGTATGTTAATATAGGGAAGCGCATAGGCTGGATGTAAATTCTTTAGTGGGTGTGTCTCATGGTGATTGGTTACTGAGAATTAGAATATTCACGATAGAAAAAGATAGATTGGATTGTAACAAGAACTTCGATCTCTTAACTCTTATCTCTTAGCCTTTCCCTCTTACCCCCTTACCCCTCTCCCCCCCTCTTAACTCTCAGCCCCCTCTCCCTGCTCCTACCCCCTAATCTTCCCTGCTTTCTCCCTTTGCTTTTTCCCTCTTTCCCTCTGTTCTCTCTCCCTTCTTCCCCTTTTCCAACCTCTCCTCCCCTTCTTTACCTGTTCTCTCTCCCCTTCTCCCCTTTTCCAACCTCTCCTCCCCTTTTCCAACCTCTCCTCCCCTTCTTTACCCGTTCTCTCTCCCCTTCTCCCCTTTTCCAACCTCTCCTCCCCTGCTCTACCAACTCTTTCTCCCCTCCTTCCCTTTTCCAACCTCTCCTCCCCTTTCCCAACCTCTCCTCCCCTTCTTTACCCGTTCTCTCTCCCCTTCTCCCCTTTTCCAACCTCTCTTCCCCTTTCCCAACCTCTCCTCCCCTTCTCTACCTGTTCTTACTCCCTCCCTTCCCTTTTCCAACCTCACCTCCCCTTCTTTACCTGTTCTCTCTCCCTTCCTCCCCTTTTCCAACCTCTCCTCCCCTTCTCTACCTGTTCTCTCTCCTCCTTCCCTTTTCCAACCTCTCCTCCCCTTTTCCAACCTCTCCTCCCCTTTTCCAACCTCTCCTCCCCTTTTCCAACCTCTCCTCCCCTTCTCCACCTGTTCTCTCTCCCCTCCTCCCCTTTTCCAACCTCTCCTCCCCTTCTCTCCCATCTCTCTCTCCCCTCCCCTGGCCCATGGGGATGCCGAGGCTGGTGGCAGACACGGCTCTCCCCTCTTTTTACCCTTATAATAAATCGCTTATCCTTGAACACCTTGACCCTGGAGAAGTCTCTCACCGCGAGCGAGCGTTTTTTACACACCAATTTTAGGAGTCTGGAATCCAGAGTGTGTGCCCTTGTTTCTGATACTCAGTTATAAGATCTAGAAAAACACTGAGTTTCATAGAATATGAAATATAATATAATATATAATATATAATATATAATATATAATATATAATATATAATATATAATATATAATATATATAATATAGTATATATATTATATATAATATAATATATAAAATATTTTTAAAAATATATAATATATAGTATATATAATATATATACTATATATAATATATATAACATATATAATATATATAAATATAATATATTATATAATTATAATATAATAATATATATTTCATAGAATACGAAATTCATGAGCGTGTTTTCATGGTGATACATGAGAACAAATGGTAAAGTTAGATAGGAAAAGCTGAAAATGTAAGTGTGTAGATTAGAAAGTTTTTTAATCACTGGGTGAAAAAGTTAGTTTAGAGAACAGGAGACGAGATTGAGGATTTACGGTGCTGTCTCTTGTCCCTTCTTCTTTCTTCTTCATCTTCTTCTCCTGGAGGTTTTTGGGTGATTAGATAAAAAATGCAGCAGTGCAGCACAGAGGTGATGGGTCATTGGGTCATTAAGAAAAATAATATTCGTGTCTATTGTTAATCGGGTAAAAATAGGTATAAAGATAAAAGAACTGCGTATTTCGGGGCCATTTTGTGGATCAGACACAAAGTGTGCCACAAGGCCTTGTTTGTACCATCAGAAGAAAGAAATTTGCCAAATTGCAAAGATTAAATTTGTGTAGCCAGCCCGGAGAAAGCTGTTAAGTTTTGTGATCACCTGTTAATAAATAAATAGGAGAAATAAGATTCTAACGAGCTCGGGAGTTTTCTTTGAATCATAAGGACTGAGATAAGTGGGAGTCCCCAGGAGGGAGGATCCCAGAGGAATTCAGCCCAAAGGAGGCTGAGAGCGAGAGAGAAAAGTTAAATCCACAGAGAATTCATCCCAAAGGAGGCAAAGACAGAGAGAGAAAAGTTGAGAATTTAGCCCAAAAGAGGCTGAGAGAGAGAGAAAAGTTGAGAATCCAGCCCAAAGGAGGCAAAGAGAGAGGGAGAAAAGTTAAATCCACAGAGAATTCAACCCAAAGGAGGCTGAGAGAGAGAGAAAAGTTAAATCCACAGAGAATTCAACCGAAAAGAGGCTGAGAGAGAGAGAAAAGTTAAATCCACAGAGAATTCAACCCAAAAGAGGCTGAGAGAGACGGAAAAGTTGAGAATTCAGCCCAAAGGAGGCTGAGAGAGAGAGAAAAGTTGAGAATTCAGCCCAAAGGAGGCTGAGAGGGAAAAGTTGAGAATTCAGCCCAAAGGAGGCTGAGAGGGAAAAGTTGAGAATTCAGCCCAAAAGAGGCAGAGAGAGAAAAGTTGAGAATTCAGCCCAAAAGAGGCAGAGAGAGAAAAGCTGAGAATTCAGCCCAAAAGAGGCAAAGAGAGATAAATGACACCAATATTTTTTCTTACCCGCCCCTGGCGAAGCAGTGTGCGACCGTGAGGACCCACCGGGAGCTGAGGAGGACACCGGTGCACATGTGCCACGTGCCGTTCGCCCAGGTGGCCTGGATGCTGACAATGCCAGGCCAGGAGCCCGGGGGGACCCCGGTGCCACCCAGGAAGCGGGAGGTGGCAGCGGCTGAGCTGTGGTCGGAAGCCAAGGGACGGAGCCCGCAGGTCCCTCTGGAAGGACAAAGCCATTGGTGACCTGCTTGGGGACAGCGGGGACAGCGGGGACAGGGACCCCCCGAGGGGCTCATCCGTGCCAGGACAGTGGGGACAGTGGGGACAGTGGGGACAGAGGGGACAGCGGGGACAATGGGGACAGTGGGGACAGGGACCCCCGAGGGGCTCATCCCTGCCAGGACAGTGGGGACAGCGGGGACAGTGGGGACAGAGGGGACAGGGACCCCCCGAGGGGCTCATCCGTTCCAGGAGAGTGGGGACAGTGGGGACAGTGGGGACAGTGGGGACAGTGGGGACAGAGTGGAACAGAGGGGACAGAGGGGACAGAGGGGACAGTGGGGACAGTGGGGACAGAGGGGGACAGAGGGGACAGAGGGGACAGTGGGGATAGTGGGGACAGCAGGGACAGTGGGGACAGTGGGGACAGCGGGGACAGCGGGGACAGCGGGGACAGTGGGGACAGCGGGGACAGTGGGGACAGTGGGGACAGTGGGGACAGCGGGGACAGCGGGGACAGTGGGGACAGTGGGGACAGCGAGGACAGTGGGGACAGGGACTCCCCCCCAGGACAGCGGGACACAGGGACCCCCGAGGGGCTCATCCCTGCCAGGACAGTGGGGACAGGGACACCCCCCAGGACAGTGGGGACAGGGACCCCACCCAGGACAGTGGGGACAGGGACCCCCCGAGGGGCTCATCCGTGCCGGGACAGTGGGGACAGCGGGGACAGCGGGGACAGTGGGGACAGTGGGGACAGCGAGGACAGTGGGGACAGGGACTCCCCCCCAGGACAGTGGGGACAGGGACCCCCGAGGGGCTCATCCCTGCCAGGACAGCCCCGAGTGTCCCCAAGCCCCTGGGGACACCGACCTGCAGGTGTCCCACGTGCCCCCCACGGGCCCGGCCAGGGCCAGCAGGACGAGCAGGGCCAGCAGAGCCATCGGTGCCAGCGCAGGTGGCAGAGGCGGAGCGCTGCTGTCACCTCTGGTGGCCCTGGCGGTGCCACCGGCCCGGGCTGATGTCACACAGGGGCCGGTTCCAGGGACACAGGGACAGCTCGGTGTCACAGAGATGTGGAACGTTGTGAGCACCAGCACGGGCTGAGACCGGGCAGAACCTTCTGGAACCGGGCTGGGCACGAGCCTGGGACAGGGATTTGGGGGGGGCTGGGGGTGAGAGCTGGGAATGTTCCCCTGGAGAGGAGAAGGATCCAGGGAGAGCTTCCAGAACATTCCAGGGCCTGAAGGGGCTCCAGGAGAGCTGGGAATGTTCCCCTGGAGAGGAGAAGGATCCAGGGAGAGCTGAGAGCCCCTGCAGGGCCTGAAGGGGCTCCAGGAGAGCTGCAGAGGGACTGGGACAGGGCTGCAGGGCCAGGAGCCAGGGAATGGCTGCCAGTGCCAGAGGCCAGGGCTGGATGTTGGGATGTTGGGAATTGGGAATTGCTGGCTGGGCTGGAATTGCCAGAGCAGCTGTGGCTGCCCCTGGATCCCTGGCAGTGGCCAAGGGCGGGCTGGACACAGGGACAGAGAGAGGTGTCCCTGCCCAAGGAAGAATTCAGTAATCAGCAGGTGACCGATGCTAATTAATTAATTTTTATTTAATTCAGAACCAGATTTGTTTCTTTGTGGCTCAGGATGTACAAACAGGGGCCAAAGTTTTGTCCCGGGGTCTTTGTGGAGGTCACAATTTTGTTGGCCCCTGGCAGAGCCAGACTCGGTGGCACCAGAACGGCTCCAGAACGGGGGGGACACTGGGGGGACACTGGGGACACGGGGGGGACACTGGGGGACACTGGGGGACATGGGGGGACACTGGGGACACGGGGGGGACACTGAGGACACGGGGGGGACACTGTGGGACACAGGGGGACATGGGGGGACACTGGGGACACGGGGGGGACACTGGGGACACGCGGGGGACGCGGGGGACATGGGGGGACACGGAGTGACACGGGGGCGGACACGGGGGGGGACACAGGGGGACACGTGACACTCCCGGAGGGGGACACTGGGGACATGGGGGGACATGGGGGGACACTGGGGACATGGGGGGACACTGGGGGGGCATGGGGGACACGTGACACTCCCGAAGGGGGACACTGGGGACACGGGGGACACGCGGCAGTCCCGGGGGGGGACACGGGGGGCACGGAGGGGACACAGAGCACACGCGGCATTCCCGGAGGGTGACACGGGGTGACACGGAGGGACACGGGGGCGGACACGGGGGCGGACACGGGGGGGACACAGGGGGACACGTGACACTCCCGGAGGGGGACACTGGGGACACGGGGGGACACGCGGCACTCCCGGGGGGACACTGGGGACACGGAGGGGACACGGGGGACACGGGGGCGGACACGGGAGAGACACGGGGGGGACACAGAGGACACGCGGCATTCCCGGGGGGGGACACTGGGGACACGAAGGGGACACAGGGGACACGCGGCACTCCCGGGGGGGGACACAGGGGACACGCGGCATTCCCGGGGGGACACAGGGGACACGGAGGGGGACACGGGGGACACGGGGGGACACAGAGGACACGCGGCATTCCCGGGGGGGCACTCGGGACCCCCGGGCCGTCCCCGCCGTGCTGAGCCGGGCCGGAAGCCCCGCCCCTCCCGTTGGCCACGCCCACGGCGGGGACCACGCCCCTCACCCAGACCACGCCCCCAGCGCTGAGGCCACGCCCACTCCAGGCGCCGAGGTCACGCCTACTTCAGGCGCCGAGCCACGCCCACTCCTGCACTGAGGCCACGCCCACCCCGACATTGAGGCCACGCCCACTTCGGCACTGAGGCCACGCCCCTCACAGCAAAGCCACACCCACAGCGCTGAGCAGCCCCTTTAGCCACGCCCACTCATCTCCTTATATGGTGCGAGGCCACGCCCCTCCCCGTGGCCGAGCCATTGCCCCGCCCCTACCGGCAGCTTCCGGCGGAAGTGGCCGCGCGGCGGAACCGGCCGGAGGTGAGGGGAACGGGGGGGACCGGGGGGGACCGGGGAGGACGGGAGGGGACGGGAGGGGACCGAGGTGGGCGGAGGGATCGGGAGGGGGTCAGGGTGGTCCTGAGGGGATCAGGGTGGGGGTCAGGGTGGTCCTGAGGGGGTCAGGGGGGTCCTGAGGGGGTCAGGGGGGTCCTGAGGGGGTCAGGGGGGTCCTGAGGGGGTGACAGTGGGGGTCAGGGGGGTTCTGAGGGGGTCAGGGGGGTCCTGAGGGGATCAGGGTGGGGGCCAGGGTGGTCCTGAGGGGGTCAGGGGGGTCCTGAGGGGGTCAGGGGGGTCCTGAGGGGGTCAGGAGGGTCCTGAGGGGGCCAGGGTGGTCCTGAGGGGGTCAGGGGGGTCCTGAGGGGGTCAGGGGGGTCCTGAGGGGGTCAGGAGGGTCCTGAGGGGGCCAGGGTGGTCCTGAGGGGGTCAGGGGGGTCCTGAGGGGGCCAGGGGGGTCCTGAGGGGGTCAGGGGGGTCCTGAGGGGGTCAGGAGGGTCCTGAGGGGGTGACGATGGGGGCCCAGGGGACCCGGGGGGGTCAGGATGGGAATCTGGGGGGTCAGGGTGGTCCTGAGGGGGGGACTGTGGGGGGCCAGTGGTGTCCAGGGGGGTCAGGGTGGTCTGGAGGGGTCAGGGTGGGGGTCAGGGTGGTCCTGAGGGGGTCAGGATGGTTTGGGGGGGTCAGGGTGGGGGTCAGGATGGTCCTGGGGGGGTGACGAGGGGGGCTCGGTGGTGTCCGGGGGGGTCAGGGTGGTCTGGGGGGGTCAGGGTGGGGGTCAGGGTGGTCCTGAGGGGGGGACTGTGGGGGTCAGGGTTGTGTCCAGGGGGGTCAGGATAGTTTTGGGGGGTCAGGGTGGGGGTCAGGGTGGTCCTGGAGGTCAGGGTGGGGGTCAGGGTGGTCCTGAGGGGGTGACGATGGGGGCCCGGTGGTGTCCGGGGGGGTCAGGATGGTTTGGGAGGGTCAGGGGGGTCCTGAGAGGGTGACAATGGGGGCCCAGGGGGTCCGGGGGGGTCAGGGTGGTCTGGGGGTTCAGGGTGGGGGTCAGGATGGTTTGGGGGGGTCAGGGGGGGAGTCAGGGTGGTCCTGAGGGGGTGATGAGGGGGGCTCGGTGGTGTCCGGGGGGGTCAGGATGGGAGTTTGGGGTCAGGATGGGAGTTTGGGGGGGTCGGGATGGGAATTTTGAGGGGGGTTCAGGAGGGTGGGCCAGGGTTTGTGATTTTTGTGATGTTTGTGATGTTTGTGATGTTTGTGATGTTTGTGATGTTTGATTTTTGTGATCTTTGTGATTTTTATGATGTTTGTTAGTGAT
Source organism: Poecile atricapillus (assembly GCF_030490865.1). Lineage (NCBI taxonomy): Eukaryota > Metazoa > Chordata > Aves > Passeriformes > Paridae > Poecile > Poecile atricapillus. Next base: position 877,813 of record NC_081288.1, read on the forward strand.
GTTCATGTTTGTTTGTGATGTCTGTGATGTTTGATTTTTGTGATGTTTGATTTTTGTGATGTTTGTGATTTTTATGATGTTTATGATGTTTGTGATGTTTCTGATGTTTCTGATGTTTGTTTGTGATGTTTATAATTTTTATGATGTTTCTGATGTTTGTTTGTGATGTTTATGATGTTTGTGATTTTTGTGATGTTTGTTTGTGATGTTTATGATGTTTGTGTGATTTTTTGTGATGTTTATGATGTTTGTTCGTGATGTTTGTGATGTTTATGATGTTTGTTTATGATGTTTCTGATGTTTGTTAGTGATGTTTATGATTTTTATGATGTTTCTGATGTTTGTTCTTGATGTTTGTGATGTTTATTATGTTTCTGATGTTTGTTTATGATGTTTCTGATGTTTATGATGTTTGTTTATGATGTTTCTGATGTTTGTTAGTGATGTTTATGCTGTCTGCTGCCCATTTTCCATCCCGTGTGTGCCCAGACCTCTTCCCCTGCCCATCCCAAGGTTCCTTTCCTCCCCATCCCTCTCTCCCCAGATTCCCCACCATGGAGAAGTTCGGGATGAACTTCGGTGGCGGCCCCAGCAGGAAGGAGCTGCTGGAGACCATCGAGACGCAGAAACAGCAGCTCCAGCGCTTCCAGGCGCGCCTCAAGGACGTCGTCCTGGCCTACAAGAGCCTCCTGAAGGAGAAGGAAGCTCTGGAGTCCAGCCTGAAGGTGCTGTCCGTGTCCCCCGAGGAGAACCCGGCGGTGTCACCGCCCGGGGAGCGCCGGGGTGAGGACAGCGACAGCGAGGAGGAGAAACCCTCGGCCGCCCCTTCCCGGGGAGCAGAGGATGCGAGCGGCTCCGAGAGCGGGGAGCCGTGTCCCGGTGACGCAGAGCGGCGCCCGCAGCAGCTGCAAGCCCAGCTGGCCACGCTCACGGCCGCGCTGGCCACGCTGACGCAGGAGAAATCCCGCGTGGAGGCCTCGTACCGGGCGGAGCGGCTGCAGATGAGGCGGGAGCTGGAGGAGGCGGCCGGGAGGGACGCGGAGCTGCAGGAGCAGCTGGCCCAGACCCGCGGGCGCCTGGCGGAGCAGCAGCGGGAGCGGGAGCGCGAGCAGGGCGACCACGGGCTGATGCTGCGCGAGCTGCAGGAGCTGCTGCGCGCCGAGCGCGAGGCGCGCCGTGCCGCAGAGCTGCAGCTGCAGCAGGCCAGGGATGCATCGGCCGGCAGCGCCGGAGCCGCCGAGCGAGCCCAGGGCCACCAGGAGCAGCAGCTGAGCCGGGAGCTGGAGGAGCTGCGGAGGGAGCTGCAGGGACTGCGGGAGGAGAACGGCAAAGCCGACCCGCGCATCCAGGAGCTGCAGGAGGAGATGGCCGCCCTCAAGAACCACTTCCAGCTGCAGCTGGTGCAGGAGATGAAGAAGGTGATTCCTGGATGGGAATGAGGGACTGGGGTGGGGTTTGGGGCTGGAGGAGCCAAATTCCCACTCCCAGTCTGAGTCCAAAGCGTCCTGGCTTGGATTGATGGGGTGACAATCCTGGGGAACAGCTGGAGGTGGGAGGTACCCGGGAAGTGAGACTGGAGTGGGACAAATTCCCCTTCCCAGTGCCTCAGATTCCAGGAGGTTTGAAATAAATGGCTCAGAGCAACTGTGGATGCCCCTGGATCCCGGGAATGGCCAAGGAAAGCTTGGAGCAGCCTGGGATGGTGGGATTGGAATGGGATGGGATTGAAGGTCCCTGGAGCCCATCCCAAATCATTCTGGGATTTGGGAGGCTCTGGGTCCATCCCGAGGGATTTTTCTGGAAGCTGGGGCTGGAAAAGGGAAGGGAGACCCTTCCTGCAGTGCTGAGATTCCCAGGGAAACCCCTGGATCCCAAAATTCCTTCCTGGAGCAGAGCCGGGGCAGGGCTGGAGAGAGGGAATGGAGGGAATTCCCTGAGAAAGGGGAGATGGGGGTGGGATGTTGGGATGTTGGGAATTGGGAATTGCTGGCTGGGCTGGAATTGCCAGAGCAGCTGTGGCTGCCCCTGGATCCCTGGCAGTGGCCAAGGGCAGGCTGGAGCCTGGGGCTGGGAGCAGCCTGGGCCAGTGGGAGGTGTGGGGGGCACTGGGGGGCTCGGGGGTCCCCTCTATCCCAAACCATCCCAGGATTTTAAACACACAAATCCCCAAAGAGCCAGGGCAGGGAGATGTTTCAGGCAGGATTCCAGGGGTGGGGAGGGCCCCTTGTTTGGAGCAGAGCAGGGCCCAGGTGTGACCCAGCTGTGACCCCAGGTGTGACCCCAGGTATAACCCCAGCTGTCACCCAGCTGTCACCCAGCTGTGACCCCAGGTATAACCCCAGGTGTGACCCCAGGTATAACCCCAGCTGTGACCCCAGGTATAACCCCAGATATGACACAGCTGTCACCCCAGGTGTGACCCAGCTGTGACCCCAGGTATAACCCCAGCTGTGACCCCAGCTGTGACCCCAGCTGTGACCCAGGTGGGACCCCAGGTATAGCCCCAGGTGTGACCCCAGCTGTGACCCAGCTGTCCCCCCCTGTCCCCCCGCTGTCCCCCCGCTGTCCCCCCCTGTCCCCTGCGCTGCCCTGACCCCGGCGTGTCCCTGCAGACAGCGCAGGCGGAGGAGCAGCTGCGGCAGCGCTCGCAGCGGGAGGAGCAGCGCGTGGCCGAGCTGGAGGCGCAGGTGGCGCAGGTGTCCGAGCTGCTGGGCACCTACGAGAGGACCAAGCAGAGGGACCAGGCCACCATCCAGAGGCTCAAGGACCGCCTGCTGCAGCTGGACCTGGAGAACAAAACCTTGGCCATCGCCGCCTCCAGCCGCTCCCTGGGCGAGGAGGCCGTGGAGGAGACCACCCTGGACGTGTCCGTGCTCAAGGAGAAGATGGAGAAGCTGCGGAAGCTCCTGCAGGCGGCGGCCGGGAAGGGCCCAGAGCCGGAGCCGGAGGAGCCGCGGGAACCAGAGGAGCCACCGGAGCCAGCGGAGCCAGCCCCGGGCAGCGGTGACGGGGACAAAGGCACGGGCGGGCACTGCCAGCAGGAGCTGAGGCAGCTGAAGGAGGAGTTTGAGCGCTACAAGGTGAGGGCGCAGCAGGTGCTGAAGAGCAAGGCCAGCAAGGACGTGGGGCTGGCCAAGGAGCTGGAGGAGGCGCGGGAGCAGCTGGCGGAGCTCCGGGACAAGCAGGTGCTGCTGCAGCTGGCGGCGGACGAGGCGCAGGAGCGGCAGCGGCAGGAGCTGGAGGCCAAGCGGCAGGAGCTGCAGCAGCTGCAGCAGCTGCACCGGCAGGAGCTGGAGCGCTGCCAGCTGCAGTTCCGCGAGCGGGCGCTGCGCCTGGAGGAGGAGATGCACAAGCAGCGGGACCGGGCGCTGGCCGTGCTGGCCGAGAAGGAGCGGGAGCTGGAGCGGCTCCGCGCCCCGGCGCCGCCCCACGGCACCAAGAGCTCCCGGGACGGCGCCTCCGGGGACGTTCCCGGCCGGGATTCCTCGGAGATCCTCCCGCAGGAGCTGCAGCCCTGCTCGGGCTCCGAGCCCACCTTCTTCCTGTACGCCGAGCAGCTGGCGCGCAAGGAGGTGGAGATCGCGGCGCTGCGCAAGCACAAACACCGGCTGGAGGTGCAGCTGCACCAGCTCCAGGGCAGGGCCCTGGCCGAGGAGGACAAGCACCGGGAGGAGGTGGAGGCGCTGCGGGGAGAGATCCAGAAGAATTGCCGGGATAAGAGCAGGGAAGGAGCCAACCTGGAGTACCTGAAGAACGTGGTGTACCGCTTCCTGACGCTGCCGGACGCGCGGGGCCGGCAGCAGACGCTCACCGCCATCCTGGCCATCCTCCACTTCAGCCCCGAGGAGAAGCTGAGCATCGCCAAGAGCTCGGCACACGGCTCCTGGTGGCTCCACGGCAAGAGATGAGGGCTGGAGTTGGTTCTGTTTTCCATAAGAGTCGTTCCTGAGGACTGCCCAAAACCTCATCCCGGGAGCTCTCCAGGGTTTGGGCTCCAGTCACTGTTTTTGCAGTGGGATTGTGCCAACTTTTCCAGCCCCAAAGCCTCTGCAGGGAGAATTCGCTCCGAGTTGGGACTTGATCTGAAAGCCGTGGAATTGAAGGTGCTGAGGTGTTCTAAAGGCGATTTAAAAACAATCCCTACCTCTCAGGCGTGGGATCGAGTGGAATTCACTTGGATCTTCAAGCTCCAGCCAGGCTGGTGACTCAGGATATGAAAGGGAAGGTGGGAAGCACTTTAGGTGGAGCTAAAAAGGCACCAGGCCATGGAAGGCTCGGGAAGATGGGGATCAGTGCAGGAAATCCTGGGAATTTCCCCCTCAGGTTCTTTTCCAGAGCCAGATTTGAGCAGTGGATGCAACTGCAGGCTCAGCCAGGGGCTCAGGCCCTCCCTCCCTCCCGCTGAAATGAGTGCCCTGCTCCTGCTTCTGGAAGGTTCCAGGGAAGTCTGGCTGCTCTGGGGGGGAAGGGGCTGCTCCTGCTGGGATGGGACAGGACCCTGGGGACAGGGACAGCCTGGCCAGGGCTCAGGAACCTTGAGGTTCTTCCCGGATTTCTTGGGAATCGGTGAAAGAAGGAAGCCAGGATATCCTGGAATGGGCTGGGATGTTCTGCTGCATCCCTGGATTTGGCTCTTCCCAGCTCTGCTCCCCTGGATCCTCCAGAGCCCCTCTGGGTGTTGTTCCCTGCCAACTGGAATTCCAATTGGAATTCAATCCTGGCTGCTAAAGCTGGGCCCAGACTCGGGGATGGCTCTGGATTAACCCCCAGGGTGTCCTGGAGCCCAGCCAGGAGCAGGTTTGGGAGCAGCTCCTGGGGAAGGATCCTGGGACAGGGACCTGCAGCTCCCCTCCTTGGCTGTTCCCGGTCCTGTCAGTGGCCAAATTCCCTGGATTCCGGTGCCAATTTCTCCTCCAAAAAAAACCCTCAGGGAAAACGTGTCCCAGGCTCTGCCCTGCTGGGAGGGGGACACAGCTGAGCCCTTCCTGGGGCTGCAGCCAGGGATGTTCCCACTGGGATCCGGGTGCTCCCTGGTGGGGGGAACGGGGTGGGAGTGGGAGAGTTTGTCCCAGGAATGTTTGAAACTCTCCTTAAGGATGAAAGTTCCGGCTCAGCCAGGGGAGAGTTCAGCCCCTGCTCCCAGTTTGGAATCAAGGAGAGCCTCTGGAATGGCAGGGGTGGCTCCAGCTCTTTCCCCGGAGCCATTCCCACAACTCCAGAGGGAGACGGAGCCTCCTCCTGCCCTGGCTGCTCAGGCTGAGGGTGGATCCCTGCTCTCCCTCTGCTCCTGTGGGATGGAGCGACCTGGAATGGATCCCAGGGGTGGTGGGGACCCCTGTGGGATCCAAACTGGGAGCAGGGAATCGGTGTGGGATCAAACTGGGAGAGGAGGGAATCGGTGTGGGATCCAAACTGGGAGCAGGGAATCGGTGTGGGATCCAAACTGGGAGCAGGGAATCGGTGTGGGATCCAGCTGGGAGCAGGGATCAAACTGGGATCAGGGAATCACTGTGGGATCCAGCTGGGAGCAGGGAATCGGTGTGGGATCCAACTGGGAGAGGAGGGATAAGGCAGGATCCAGCTGGAAAAGGAGGGATAAGGCAGGATCCAGCTGGGAGAGGAGGGATAAGATGGGATCCAGCTGGAAAAGGAGGGATAAGGCAGGATCCAGCTGGGAGAGGAGGGACAAGGTGGGATCCAGCTGGATAAGGTGGGATCCATCAGGCAGGACACGGATCCATCCCGGTGCCTCCGTCTGTTCCTGGCAGAGGAAGATGAAGCTGCTGCAGGGGAGCATCTCCAGGAGTGCCCAGCTCCGTGTCACCGTCACCTCCAGCCCCTCTCCCTCCTTCCCTCGGAGCCTCCCCCACATCCCTCCCTCTTCCCTCTCCCTTCGGCCAAATATCCCTGGAATAAACACAAAATTCCTGTTTGAGGGGGCTCCGGTGGCTCCTGGGGACGGGATTGCTTGGGGGGTTTTTGCTGGATATTGAAACATCCTTGGGTTTAAAATTAGCACCAAATTGCTGAATCCCGTGATTTCCTGAAGTTCCTGGGAGTGTGAGAACGGGAATGGTTCATTCCTGCACCTGCAGTCGTGTGGCAGCCGAGTGAATGGAGAGGAGCTTTCCCTTCTCCAGGGGAACATTCCCGGCTCTCCTGGAGCCCCTTCAGGCCCTGGAATGTTCTGGAAGCTCTCCCTGGATCCTTCTCCTCTCCAGGGGAACATTCCCAGCTCTCCCAGGCTGGATCCCTGGGAACTGAGGGGCTCCAGCCCTGGATCAGCTCCAGGAGCTCCCGGCTGCTCTCCCTGCACTGTTCCCTCATTCCCGGTGTGTCCAGGGACATCCGAGCGCTCCTTTGGGCTCTCCCTCGCCGGGGGCTGATCCCTCCCCGCCCGCGGGGCTGGCGCCGGCTGCTCCTCTGGGAAACAAAACCTCCGGGAGTTGTGGGAAACAAAACTTCCAGGAGCTCTGGGAAGCTCCTGCTGCCCCGGCCGGGCCGGTTCCTCCGGCTGCGCCGCGGCCGCGTCCCAGAGCTGGGCGTGGAGCGAGCCCGGGCACGGCAGGAGCTGCTTCCATCGCTTCCATCCCTTTCCATCGCTTCTGTCCCTTCCTTCCATCGCTTCTGTCCCTTCCTTCCATCGCTTCTGTCCCTTCTGTCCCTTCCTTCCATCACTTCTGTCCCTTCCTTCCATCGCTTCTGTCCCTTTCCATCGTTTCCATCACTTCTGTCCCTTCCTTCCATCACTTCTGTCCCTTCTGTCCCTTCCTTCCATCGCTTCTGTCCCTTCTGTCCCTTCCTTCCATCGCTTCCATCCCTTTCCATCGCTTCTGTCCCTTCCTTCCATCGCTTCTGTCCCTTCTGTCCCTTCCTTCCATCCCTTCTGTCCCTTTCCATCGTTTCCATCACTTCTGTCCCTTCTTTCCACCCCTTCTGTCCCTTCTGTCCCTTCCTTCCATCCCTTTCCATCCCTTTCCATCCCTTTCCATCCCTTTCCATCCCTTTCCATCCCTTTCCATCCCTTTCATCCCTTCCGTCCCTTCCATCCCGGGACAGCCGGGGTCGCTCCGGGCTCCGTTTGCCGCCCATGGCCACCGCCCAGGAGCTGCCCCCGGCCCTCTCGGATCTCCAGGTAAAGGCGGAGCGGGAGAGGCTCCAGCTGAGCGCTGGATTCCAGCAAATCCTTCCCAAGGCAGAGCGGGAGAGGCTCCAGCTGAGCGCTGGATTCCAGCAAATCCTGCCCAAGGCAGAGCGGGAGAGGCTCCAGCGGAGCGCTGGATTCCAGCAAATCCTGCCCGGGGCAGAGCGGGAGAGGCTCCAGCTGAGCGCTGGATTCCAGCAAATCCTGCCCGGGGCAGCTCCCCCCAGGCGGGGTTTGGGGCAGCGCGTTGGGACCGGCCCAGGGTGGCCAGGGCCACCCCAAGGAGAGGGGACAGCCGGGCAGGGATTCCTCTGGGACCGGAGCGGCTCCTACCGGGCTCTGCCCCGCTGTTCCCGGCTGAGTCCCGGGCCCGGGACGCGGCTTCTCGGCCCTCCCCAGCCCCGGGAAACCTGGGAGGAGATCCCAGCGGGAAAAGCCGGGAGGAAGAAACAGGGAAATCCCAGCGGGAAAAAACGGGAGGAAGAAACAGGGAAATCCCAGCGGTTCCCGGGAGGAAGGAACAGGGAAATCCCAGCGGTTCCCGGGGGGATCCCGGCCGTGCCCAGGGTGCGCTCGGGGCGGCCCCGCTCCCTCCGTGCCTCCCGCAGGTCCTGGCGCTGAGCGGTGTCACCCTCCCGGCCGCGCTGCTCAGGTGCGTCCTGTCCCTGTCCCCCGCCCTGGGCTGGCACCTGCGGGTGGCTCTGGGGGACATTCCTCATCCTCCCTGTCCCCTCCAGCCTCCTGGGCAGCGGAGCCATCCTGGCGGTCACCTCCTGGCAGGGGCGCTGCTGTCACCTCCCGGTGAGTGCCACCAGCCCCTGGCAGTGTCACTGCTGTCACCTCCCGGTGAGTGCCACCAACCCCTGTCACCTCCCGGTGAGTGTCACCAACCCCTGGCAGTGTCACTGCTGTCACCTCCCGGTGAGTGCCACCAACCCCTGGCAGTGTCACTGCTGTCACATCCCGGTGAGTGTCACCAACCCCTGTCACATCCCTGTGAGTGCCACCGGCTCCTGGCAGTGTCACTGCTGCCACATTCCGGTGAGTGTCACCAACCCCTGTCACCTCCCGGTGAGTGCCACCAACTGCTGCCACATCCCTGTGAGTGCCACCAGCCCCTGGCAGTGTCGCCGTGTCCAGCTGAGTGTCCCCGGCTCCCAGGGACACAGAGCTGGGTCTGGCCCAGCTAAGCTCGGATCAAAGCCGGGCCAGCACCGGGTTTAAGGCCCGGGAGGGGAGCGGGAGGTTCGGGATGCCCGGTACCGGCACCCGGCCCGGTCCCCGGGAGCCGCCGGTCCCCGGGAGCCCGGGGAGGGCGGTGGGAGCTCCCGGGGGTCGGGGCTGATGCCAGCGGTGTCCCTGTCCCCAGCTGCGGCCGCTGTTCCTGCTGGCCCTGGCGGATTTCCTGGGTGCCAGCGCCGTGCTGGGCACGGGAACCATCCCGGTGCTGCCGGCCCCGCTCTCCGTGCCCGCCTTGGCCGCCTGCCCCTACGGGAGGATGCTCGCCACGGTACCGGGACACTGCTGGGGACAGCGGGGACCTGTCCTGGGGGTGTCCTGGGGTGTCCTGAGGTGTTCTTGGGGTGTCCTGGGGGTGTCCTGGGGTGTCCTGGGGGTGTCCTGGGGACCCTGGGGGTGTTCTGGGGTGTCCTGGGGACCCTGCCCGGGGTGGGGACAGCTCTGCCGGGGGCTGGCGGGTGTCGGGCTGCGGAGCACGGGGAGGGAAGGGCGGGGGAACGGGGGAATTCGGGGGGCAGAGTGCAGGGTTGGGGGGCAGAGGGATACCGGGGGGTGCCCTGGAGGCGCTGGACCCAGCAGGATCCCCCGTTCCTCTCCCTCTCTCCCTCCCAGACCTCCTACTCGGTCTCGCTCCTCATGCTCGTTGTTTACGCGTACGAATCGCACCGAGCCGTCCTCGGGGGGCGATCCCGGCCCCCGGCAGCGCTGCAGGTCCGTGACTCCCCCGGTAACACCGGGGAACCGTCAGGGAGCCACGGGCAGATCCAGGGCAGCCCCTTCCCCCGGGAATTCGGGGCTCCCCTCGGTCTCGGCCGCCGCTCCAGCCGCTTCTCCCGGGAATTCGAGGCTTCCCTCGCCCGGTAACACCGGGGAACCGTCAGGGAGCCACGGGCAGATCCAGGGCAGCCCCTTCCCCCGGGAATTCGGGGCTCCCCTCGCCCGGTAACACCTGGGAACCGCGGCCGGTCCAGGGCAGCCCCTTCTCCCGGGGATTCGGGGCTCCCCTCGGTCTCGGCCGCCGCTCCAGCCCCGGTTCAGGGCTCTTCTCCCGCAGGAGCGGAGCCGCTGCCCGGAGAGCGCCCGGCAGGGAATTCCCTCGGTCCTGGCCTGGTAGGAGCCCCCGGGGGAGCTCGGCCCGGTCCTACCGGGGGTCCCGGGACTCACACCCCTCCCTTCCCGAGGCTGCTGCCGGTGCTGACCCTCCTGGCCCAGCTGCTCGCCCGAGGCTCCGCCGACACCGAGCCCGTGGTGCCCCGAACCGGCTCCAACGGCACCTTCAGCCTTTACTGCTCCAGGTACGGCCCCTCCGCTCCCCTCCGGTCCCCTCCGGTCCCCGGGACACCGGGGGAAGGATCCGGGACCACCGGAACCGCTCTGTCCTTGCAGCTGCCTCCTCCTGATCCACCCCAGCCGAGACATCTGCACCCAGGTGGGCGCTGCTCCCCCTGGCCGGGGGGATCCGGGGGGGTTCCGGGAGCCTCCGGGGGGCTCCGGGGGTCGCTTCCCCATCCCCGCTCATCTCCCGTTGCCTCCCAGTCCGGCGGGAGGAAGAACGCGGGGCTGGAGGAGAAAATCATCCTCCTGCTGTACCTGCTGCTGGTGTTCGGCTGCTGCTCGGTGAGAGCCCGGCCCGGGGGGAGGAACCGGGGGTCCCCAGGGCTCCGCTGACCCCCGGTGCCCGCAGCTCCTGTACCGGGGGGAGGAACCGGGGGTCCCCAGGGCTCCGCTGACCCCCGGTGCCCGCAGCTCCTGTACCGGGGGGAGGAACCGGGGGTCCCCAGCGCTCCGCTGACCCCCGGTGCCCGCAGCTCCTGTACCGGCGGGTGCGGCTCCGGTACCGGGGGAAGGCGGCGCTGCCGCTGCTGGGCCCGGACGGAACCGGAGGGTTCGGGGGCGGCAGCGTCAGAAAAGCCTCGCTGAGCTTCCAGCTCGTGTTCCTGATCTGCTGGACACCAGGCAAGGCTGGGGTGGGGTCACACCGGGGGTGTCCCATTGTCCCCCAGCTCTTCAGGGTCACACTGGGGGTGTCACACTGCCCCTGAACCCCCGGGTCACACTGGGGGTGTCCCCAGCCCTATGAGGGTCACACTGGGGGTGTCCCCAGCTCCCCCAGCCCTGCACGGTCACACCGGGGGTGTCCCCCTGCTCCTGAACCCCCAGGGTCACACCGGGGGTGTCCCATTGCCCCCCACCCCTGCAGGGTTACACTGGGGGTGTCCCCAGCCCCCCAGGGTCACACTGGGGGTGTCCCCAGCTCCCCCAGGGTCACATTGGGGGTGTCCCCAGCCTTGCAGGGTCACACCGAGGGTGTCCCACCAAGGAATGTCCTTGTGTCCCACCCACAGCCTTCCTCCTCACCATCCTCTCCTTCAGCAGCATCAGCCCTGCCTCGCTCTTTGTCCTCTACGTGTCCACAGTGAGTCAGAGCCCCTTTGCCAGGCCTGGACATTTGTCCCCACCCCACGTGGGAGCCCTTGGGGACACCCGGGCAGGCTGAGGACACAGCCCTGGACACAGCCCGGCTCTTCCCGCTGGTTTTTGGCTTGGGATTTCAGCATTTCCCGGGTGCTGGGTGTGCTTTAATCGGCCACAGCCGGAGGGAAGGGCCCGGTGTGCGGTGCCAGCCGGAGCCCTGACCCTGTCCTCGTGTCCCCGTGTCCCCCCAGGCTCTGAGCGTGTCCCTGAGCCTCTGTCCCCGTGTCCCTGCAGGGTCCCGGAGCCCTGAGCCTCTGCCCCGTGTCCCTGAGCCTCTGCCCCGTGTCCCCGCAGGCTCTGAGTGTGTCCCTGCAGGGTCCCGTGTCCCTGACCCTGTCCCCGTGTCCCTGCAGGGTCCCGGAGCTCTGAGTCTCTGTCCCCGTGTCCCTGAGCCTCTGTCCCCGTGTCCCTGACTCTGTCCCCGTGTCCCTGAGCCTGTCCCCGTGTCCCTGACTCTGTCCCCGTGTCCCTGAGCCTCTGTCCCCGTGTCCCTGACTCTGTCCCCGTGTCCCTGAGCCTGTCCCCGTGTCCCTGACTCTGTCCCCGTGTCCCTGAGCCTGTCCCCGTGTCCCTGACTCTGTCCCCGTGTCCCTGACTCTGTCCCCGTGTCCCTGAGCCTCTGTCCCCGTGTCCCTGACTCTGTCCCCGTGTCCCTGACCCTGTCCCCGTGTCCCTGAGCCTGTCCCCGTGTCCCCGCAGGCTCTGAGCCTGTCCCTGACTCTGTCCCCGACTCTGTCCCCGTGTCCCTGACTCTGTCCCCGTGTCCCTGAGCCTGTCCCCGTGTCCCTGAGCCTGTTCCCGTGTCCCTGAGCCTCTGTCCCCGTGTCCCTGAGCCTGTCCCCGTGTCCCCGCAGGCTCTGAGCGTGTCCCTGCAGGGTTTCCTGCACAGCCTGGCCTATGGCTGGATGAGGGAGAATTTCCGCAGGGATGTTCTGCTCCGGAGCCGCTCCCGGCACAGCCCCGAGGGGCTCAAGGCGTTCTACGACCTCTCCCTGGGGGCTGCTCCGTGAACTCCGACCATTCCCATTCCCACTCCCTGGGGGCTGCTCCTTGAACCCCCAGCTCATCCCATTCCCACTCCCTGGGGGCTGCTCCCTGAGCTCCGAGCTCATCCCATTTCCATTCCCGGGGACTGTTCCCTGAGCTCCGAGCTCATCTCATTCCCATTCCCATTCCCATTCCCACTCCATGGGGACTGTTCCCTGAGCTCCGAGCTCATCCCATTCCCAGGGGCTGCTCCCTGAGCTCATCCCATTCCCACTCCCTGGGGGCTGCTCCCTGAACTCCAACCTCATCCCATTCCCTGGGGGCTGCTCCTTGAACCCCCAGCTCATCCCATTCCCTCTCCCTGGGGGCTGCTCCCTGAGCTCTGAGCTCATCCCATTTCCATTCCCGGGGACTGTTCCCTGAGCTCATCCCATTCCCTGGGGCTGCTCCCTGAGCTCCAACTTCATCCCATTCCCATTCCCTGGGACTGCTCCTTGAACTCCAACCTCATCCCATTCCCTGGGACTGCTCCTTGAACTCCAACCTCATCCCACTCCCTGGGGGCTGCTCCCTGAGCTCTGAGCTCATCCCATTTCCATTCCCAGGAGCTGCTCCCTGAGCTCATCCCATTCCCAGGAGGGATTTGCACATTCCCAGCAGCTCAGGGAATCCCGGGATGGTTTGGGATGGTTTGGGATGGTTTGGGACCCCCGAGCCCCCCCGGTGCCCCCCTGCCATGGCAGGGACAGTCCCCGGTGTCCCCCAGGGTCGCTGGGTGTGGCCCCTCGTGCCTGGAGCCGTTTGGGGGGGGCACAGCTGGGGCTGGGCTGGAGACCCCCAAATCCCACCCCCTGCAGATCCACAGGGATGGAGCCCCTCAGTTCCCAGGGATCCAGCCTGGGAGAGCTGGGAATGTTCCCCTGGAGAGGAGAAGGATCCAGGGAGAGCTTCCAGAACATTCCAGAGCCTGAAGGGGCTCCAGGAGAGCTGGGAATGTTCCCCTGGAGAGGAGAAGGATCCAGGGAGAGCTGAGAGCCCCTGCAGGGCCTGAAGGGGCTCCAGGAGAGCTGCAGAGGGACTGGGACAGGGCTGCAGGGCCAGGAGCCAGGGAATGGCTGCCAGTGCCAGAGGCCAGGGCTGGATGTTGGGATGTTGGGAATTGGGAATTGCTGGCTGGGCTGGAATTGCCAGAGCAGCTGTGGCTGCCCCTGGATCCCTGGCAGTGGCCAAGGGCAGGCTGGAGCCTGGGGCTGGGAGCAGCCTGGGCCAGTGGGAGGTGTGGGGGGCACTGGGGGGTTTGGGGGTCTCTTCTATCCCAAACCATCCCGGGATTCTGGGATATTGGAGTTGCAGGAGACGGGGTCCAGCCTCCTTGGGAGGAATGCAAAGGTGGAAATTCATCCCTGAGGAGAATTCCAGGAGGGATCTCCAAGCCCTGGGATGTGGCACGTGGGGACACCAGCAGGGCTGGCACTGCTGGGACTCCGTGGGATCCAAGGTTTTCCCACCCAAATGCCCCCGGATTCCGAGCCTTGGGAAGGACAGAGGGACACAGAGCACCCACAGCTGCTGGGCTGGACTCTGGGAACCTTCTGGAAAACCGGGATGGCCACGAGTGACCACGAGCAGGGACAAACCCCCCAAGCCAATAAACCTCCCCAGCCTCCAAAGCTCATCCCAGTTTGGCTCCAGGGGTTTTTTAACTCAGATTTCCCAGCTCACAGAGGGGTTTGGGCTCTGGTGTGTGCAGAGCTCATCCCATCCCCATGGATCTCGCTCGGAATTCCCTCCTCCAGCAGGGCCAGAGACACCCAGAGCCTCCTGCTGCTCCTGCCTGGCTCCAGAGGGGAAATCCAGGGAGAATTCAGCTCCCTCTGAGCCCCCCAACTCCTCCCCAGCCCTGAGAACGGGCAGGGAGCGATGGGAAGGGCGAAGACTGGGAGCACTGGGAGCACTGGGAGCACTGGGCAGGAACAATCCAACAATCCCAGCAGGAGCAGAGGCGCTGCCTCCAACCCCTCTGGGCTGCCACATCCTTCCCAAAGGCTTTTTTTAGGCTTTTTTAGGCTTTTTTTTGGCTAAAATTCCGTGCTGGGAGGGAATCCCTGGCGGTGCAATGCAGCTCTGGGCCCAGGGAATCCTTGATCCCAGCGAATCCCTGGTTCCAGCAAATCCCTGATCCCAGGAAATCCTTGATCCTAGGAAATCCTTGATCCCAGCAAATCCCTGATCCCAGGAAATCCTTGATCCTAGGAAATCCTTGATCCTAGGAAATCCCTGGTTCCAGCAAATCCCTGATCCCAGGAAATCCTTGATCCTAGGAAATCCTTGATCCCAGCAAATCCCTGATCCCAGGAAATCCTTGATCCTAGGAAATCCTTGATCCCAGCAAATCCCTGGTTCCAGGGAATCCTTGATCCCAGGAAATCCTTGGTCCCAGGAAATCCTTGGTCCCAGGGAATCCCTGGTTCCAGGAAATCCTTGATCCCAGGAAATCCTTGGTCCCAGGAAATCCTTGGTCCCAGGGAATCCCTGGTCCCACCAAATCCCTGATCCCAGGAAATCCCTGGTCCCAGCAAATCCCTGGTCCCAGGAAATCCTTGTCCCAGCAAATTCCTGGCCATTCCAGCTGCAGGAATCGGCTTCTCCAGGTTTTATTGGGAAGTGCCTCGGGCACAGCCCCAGCCCCGCCTGTCCCTGGAGCTCGGGCTGGGCGCTCAAGCAGAAGAAATTTGGGATTTGGGGCTCCCGGGCACTCCGGGGAGCTCCGATCCCTGCGGATGCTCCAGCCCTGGAGAAACAGAGCAGCATTCCATGTCCAGCAATTCCATATCCAGCATTCCATGTCCAGCATTCCATGTCCAGTGATTCCATGTCCAGCAATTCCATGTCCAGCAATTCCATGTCCAGCAATTCCATATCCAGCATTCCATGTCCAGCATTCCATGTCCAGCATTCCATGTCCAGCATTCCATGTCCAGCATTCCATATCCAGCAATTCCATATCCAGCATTCCATGTCCAGCATTCCATGTCCAGCATTCCATGTCCAGCATTCCATGTCCAGCAATTCCATGTCCAGCATTCCATATCCAGCAATTCCATGTCCAGCAATTCCATGTCCAGCAATTCCATGTCCAGCATTCCATATCCAGCAATTCCATGTCCAGCATTCCATGTCCAGCATTCCATATCCAGCATTCCATATCCAGCAATTCCATATCCAGCATTCCATATCCAGCAATTCCATGTCCAGCATTCCATATCCAGCAATTCCATGTCCAGTATTCCATATCCAGCAATTCCATGTCCAGTGATTCCTGCTCCCAGATGAGCATTCCATGTCCAGCATTCCATGTCCAACAATTCCTGCTCCAAGAGCAGCATTCCATGTCCAGCAATTCCCACTTCCAGATCAGCATTCCATGTCCAGCAATTCCATATCCAGCATTCCATGTCCAGCATTCCATGTCCAGCATTCCATATCCAGCAATTCCATGTCCAGCAATTCCATGTCCAGCAATTCCATGTCCAGCAATTCCTGCTCCCAGCGGCCGTCCAGGGACAGGGATGGCATTGTCACCTCCTCCTCTTCCTCCTCCTCTTCCTCCTCCTCCTCCTCCTGGCAGCTCCGGGATGGATCCCAGCGGGATGAAGGTGAAGCGCTGGCCCCGGGTCCCCCTCGGGGGTGGTGGGGCAGGAGCAGGAGCGGGCTCTGGGCACCCAGGGGTGCTCTGGGTGCTGCAGGAACCAGCTCTGGGCACCCAGGGGTGCTCTGGGCACTCAGGGATGCTCTGGGTGCTGCAGGAACCGGCTCTGGGCACCCAGGGGTGCTGCAGGAGTGGGCTCCGGGCACCCAGGGGTGCTCTGAGCACTCAGGGATGCTCTGGGTGCCGCAGGAGCAGGCTCTGGGTGCTCAGGGATGCTCAGGGCACCCAGGGGTGCTCAGGGATGCTGCAGGAGCAGGCTCTGAGCACTCAGGGATGCTCTGGGTGCCCAGGGGTGCTGCAGGAGCAGGCTCTGGGTGCTCAGTGATGCTCAGGGCACCCAGGGGTGCTTTGGGTGCTGCAGGAGCAGGCTCTGGGTGCTGCAGGAGCAGGCTCTGGGCGCTCAGTGATGCTCAAGGGCACCCAGGGGTGCTCAGGGATGCTCAGGGCACTCGGTGATGCTCAGGGGTACCCAGGGGTGCTCTGGTCACCCAGGGGTGCTGAGGGGTGCTGCAGGAGCAGCCTTTGGGCACTCAGGGATGCTCTGGTCACCCAGGGGTGCTCATGGGTGCTGCAGGGCAGCCTTTGGGTACTCAGTGATGCTCTGGGGCACCCAGGGGTGCTCATGGGTGCTGCAGCACAGCCTGCAGGTCCTGGGGCAGCGAGCTGATGATGGTGCTGATGTACAGCTCCACCCTGTGCAGCGTCTCCTCCCTCACAGGCAGCTGCTGGCACCGAGCCCTCACCTGGGGGGACACAAATCAGCTCAGGGGGCTCCAGAGCAGCAGCAAAACAGGCAGGAAACAGCTCTGAACCCCGGGAGAGACACCCTGGATCATCCCACACAGCACCCAGGGACCCACACAGCACCCAGGGACCCACACAGCACCCACACAGCACCCAGGGACCCACACAGCACCCACACAGCACCCAGGGACCATCATCCCACCCACACAGCACCCAGGGACCATCATCCCACCCACACAGCACCCAGGGACCATCATCCCACCCACACAGCACCCAGGGACCCTCCCACCCACCCACCGAAAACCCAGGGACCCTCCCACCCACCCTCCCACCCACCCAGCCCAGCCTGTGCCCCCCCAGCTCTGAGAATTTCACACAAAGATTGAATTTCCTCTGAGGGTTCCACACAAACATTGAATTTCCTCTGAGGATTTCACACAAACATTGAATTTCCAATAAGGATTTCACACAAACATTGAATTTCCTCTGAGGATTTCACACAAACATTGAATTTCCCCTGAGGATTTCACACAAACATTGAATTTCCTCTGAGGATTTCACACAAACATTGAATTTCCTCTCAGGGTTTCACACAAACATTGAATTTCCCCTGAGGATTTCACACAAACACTGAATTTCCTCTGAGGATTTCACACAAACATTGAATTTCCTCTCAGGATTTCACACAAACATTGAATTTCCCTGGATCTGATGCTCTCCAGGGATGGGGATTGAGGTTCTCCAGGGCCCAGGAGTGATCCCTGCCCCAGGAGTGATGGGGAGGGAGGGAGGGAGGGAGGGAGGGACTCACCAGCTTCTCCCGGAGCTTCAGCACCAGATCCACGATCTCCACCTCAGACTTGTCCTTCATCCAGGCCACAATGTCCTAAAGGAGAGAGCAGCTTCCCTCAGGGACAATTCCCGAGGGATTCCCCCAAGGAAAGGGTGAGCAGGGGGTTCCTCATTCCTGAAACATCCCCAAAACCCCCCCAGTGCCCCCCACTGCTCCCAGCCCCAGGCTCCAGCCTGCCCTTGGCCACTGCCAGGGATCCAGGGGCAGCCACAGCTGCTCTGGCAATTCCAGCCCAGCCAGCAATTCCCAATTCCCAACATCCCAACATCCAGCCCTGGCCTCTGGCACTGGCAGCCATTCCCTGGCTCCTGGCCCTGCAGCCCTGTCCCAGTCCCTCTGCAGCTCTCCTGGAGCCCCTTCAGGCCCTGCAGGGGCTCTCAGCTCTCCCTGGATCCTTCTCCTCTCCAGGGGAACATTCCCAGCTCTCCTGGAGCCCCTTCAGGCCCTGCAGGGGCTCTCAGCTCTCCCTGGATCCTTCTCCTCTCCAGGGGAACATTCCCAGCTCTCCTGGAGCCCCTTCAGGCCCTGCAGGGGCTCTCAGCTCTCCCTGGATCCTTCTCCTCTCCAGGGGAACATTCCCAGCTCTCCTGGAGCCCCTTCAGGCCCTGCAGGGGCTCTCAGCTCTCCCTGGATCCTTCTCCTCTCCAGGGGAACATTCCCAGCTCTCCTGGAGCCCCTTCAAGGCCTGGAATGTTCTGGAAGCTCTCCCTGGATCCTCCTCATCTCTGAGGAAGGAATTTCTTCTGATATTTGGGATAAAATGAACTGGAAGCTGTCGGTGCTCCCAGCCTGGCCTGGGAACTGCCAGAGGGATGGCACGTGGGTGTCAGGGAGTGCTGGCCCTGTCTTTGTCCCTGTCCCTGTCCCATCCCGTCCCTGTGTCCCATCCCTGTCCCTGTCCCTGTGTCCCATCCCTGTCCCTGTGTCCCATCCCTGTCCCTGTGTCCCTGTCCCATTCCCGTGTCCCTGTCCCTGTGTCCCATCCCTGTCCCTGTGTCCCATCCCTGTCCCTATAGCAGCCCTGTCCCATCCCTGTCCCATCCCTGTCCCTGTCCCTGTCCCCATCCCATCCTTGTCCCTGTCCCAGCCCTGAGTCCCATCCCAGCCCTGTCCCATCCCTGTGTCCCCCCCATCCCAGCCCTGTCCCTGTCCCATCCCTGTCCCATCCCTGTGTCTCAGCCCTGTGTCCCTGTCCCACCCCTGTGTCCCCACCCCTGTGTCCCCGTCCCAGTGTCCCTGTCCCCGTGTCCCATCCCCATGTCCCTGTCCCCCTGTGTCCCTCTGTCTCTGTGTCCCTGTCCCTGTCTCCCTGTCCCATCCCCATGTCCCTGTCCCCGTGTCCTTGTCCCTGTCCCCGTGTCCCTGTCCCTGTCCCCGTGTCCCTGTCCCCGTGTCCTTGTCCCTGTCCCCGTGTCCTTGTCCCTGTCCCCGTGTCCCTGTCCCTGTCCCCGTGTCCCTATCCCCATGTCCCTGTCCCTGTGTCCCTGTCCCTGTGTCCCTGTCCCTGTCCCATCCCTGTGTCCCTGTGTCCCTGTCCCCGTGTCTCTGTCCCTGTCCCTGTGTCCCATCCCTGTGTCCCTGTGTCCCTGTCCCTGTCACCCACCGCCTCACAGATGGCCTCCAGGTGCAGAGCCTCGAGCTTTTGTGTCATCTCCCGGTGCCGCTGCCGGAACCAACCATCGAAATTGGGGGATTTGAAGAATCTCCTGTGGAGAGAGCTCAGGAATGGTGGAACTGGGGGAGCCCCACAGGGACCCTCCCACCCCAAAATCCCATCCTGAGCCCCCCAGGTGGCCCTGGGGACACAGCAGGACACGGGAACAGGAGCCAGAGCAGCTGGGGCTGCCCCTGGATCCCGGGAATGGCCAAGGAAAGCTTGGAGCAGCCTGGGATGGTGGGATTGGAATGGGATGGGATTGAAGCTCCCTGGATCCCATCTCAAACCATTCTGGGATTTGGGAGGCTCTGAATCCATCCTGAGGGATTTTTCTGGAAGTTGGGGCTGGAAAAGGGAAGGGAGACCCTTCCTGCAGTGCTGAGATTGCCAGGGAAACCCCTGGATCCCAAAATTCCTTTGGATCCAATGCCAGGCTGGGAGAGCTGGGAATGGAGGGAATTCCCTGGGAAAGGGGAGATGGGGGTGGGATTTTGGGAATTCCCATCTGGAATGGAATTGCCAGAGCAGCTGGGGCTGCCCCTGGATCCCGGGAATGTCCAAGGAAAGCTTGGAGCAGCCTGGGATGGTGAGATGGGAATGGGATGGGATTGAAGCTCCCTGGATCCCATCTCAAACCATTTGGGGGGGCTCGGGGGTCCCTTCTATCCCAAACCATCCCAGGATTCCACAGTTCTCATTTCTGATCCCAGTCTGGGATTATTTCACTCTCTGTGTGCATTTCCCACTCTCCTCAGCCATCCAACCCCAGACTTTTCCCACTCCCACTGCCCCCAGTGTCTTCTCCATCCCACAGAATCCAGGGAAAGCCTGGAGCAGCTCCCCTGCAGGATCTGCACTCATTTCAAACACAAACCCCGGGGCTGAATCCACCCTGGATTTGCTGTTCCTGACCCTCCTGAGCTCAGCCAGGGCTGAGTCCTGCTGATCCCACCCTGCTGGGTTCTGGTGCTGATCCAGGCTTTGCTGAGCCCAGCCCAGCTGGGCCAGGATCAGGATTCCCTGCAGGATCAGGATTCCCTGCAGGATCAGGATTCCCTGCAGGATCAGGATTCCCTGCTGGGTTCTGGTGCTGATCCAGGCTTTGCAGAGCCCAGCCCAGCTGAGCCAGGATCAGGATTCCCTGCTGGGTTCTGGTGCTGATCCAGGCTTTGCAGAGCCCAGCCCAGCTAAGCCAGGATCAGGATTCCCTGCAGGATCAGGATTCCCTGCAGGATCAGGATTCCCTGTGGGTCCCACCCTGCTGGGTTCTGGTGCTGATCCAGGCCTTGCAGAGCCCGGCCCAGCTGAGCCAGGATCAGGATTCCCTGCAGGATCAGGATTCCCTGCAGGGTTCTGGTGCTGATCCAGGCCTTGCAGAGCCCAGCTCAGCTGGGTCAGGATCAGGATTCCCTGCTGGGTACCAGAGCTGATCCAGGCTTTGCAGAGCCCAGCCCAGCTGAGCCAGGATCAGGATTCCCTGCAGGATCAGGATTCCCTGCTGGGTTCTGGTGCTGATCCAGGCTTTGCAGAGCCCAGCCCAGCTGAGCCAGGATCAGGATTCCCTGCAGGATCAGGATTCCCTGCTGGGTTCTGGTGCTGATCCAGGCTTTGCTGAGCCCAGCCCAGCTAAGCCAGGATCAGGATTCCCTGCAGGATCAGGATTCCCTGCAGGATCAGGATTCCCTGTGGGTCCCACCCTGCTGGGTTCTGGTGCTGATCCAGGCCTTGCAGAGCCCAGCCCAGCTAAGCCAGGATCAGGATTCCCTGCAGGTCTCACCTGTAGAGCCCCAGCCAGTCCCCCTTGAGCACACAGGTGAGCTGGGGCCCCGCGTGCTCCAGGCTCTTCATGAAATCCTCCTGGCAGAACGGGCGGATCTGGGGCGGATTCTGCACAGAGAGATCCTGGTCAGCTCAAATCCAGCTCAAACCATCCCAAATCCAGCTCAAACAATCCCAAATCCAGCTCAAACAATCCCAAATCCAGCTCAAACAATCCCAAATCCACCTCAAACAATCCCAAATCCAGCTCAAACCATCCCAAATCCAGCTCAAACAATCCCAAATCCAGCTCAAACAATCCCAAATCCAGCTCAAACAACCCCAAATCCAGCTCAAACAATCCCAAATCCACCTCAAACAATCCCAAATCCAGCTCAAACAATCCCAAATCCAGCTCAAACAATCCCAAATCCAGCTCAAACCATCCCAAATCCAGCTCAAACAATCCCAAATCCACCTCAAACAATCCCAAATCCAGCTCAAACAATCCCAAAAATCCCAAATCCAGATCACACAATCCCAAATCCAGCTCAAACCATCCCAAATCCAGATCAAACAATCCCAAATCCAGCTCAAACAATCCCAAATCCACCTCAAACAATCCCAAAAATCCCAAATCCAGCTCACACAATCCCAAATCCAGCTCAAACCATCCCAAATCCAGCTCAAACAATCCCAAATCCAGCTCAAACCATCCCAAATCCAGCTCAAACAATCCCAAATATCCCAAATCCAGCTCAATCCCAAATCCAGCTCAATCCCAAATCCAGCTCAAACAATCCCAAAAATCCCAAATCCAGCTCAAACAATCCCAAATTAAACTGGGAAAATCACATGAGGATCCCAGGAAAACTGGGAATATCTGTCCCAAGGGCTCTCTCAACACTTTAATGAGTTTTTAAAGGATTAAAATCCCTTTTTCTTCCACGGGGGAGGTTCCCAGCTCCCAGTCCCAGAGGAGAGCAGGGCTGGGAAGTTCATTTCACCTTCCAGGGGGTGATGGCTCTCTGCAGAGGCATCAGGCTGGCCATGTAGTGCTCCTAGAAAGAGAAAAAAACACAAATGAAAATAAAAATATTCATTCCTTGGAGTCTGAGATCCAGAGTGTGTGCCCTTGGTTCTAATATTCAGTTCTAGGATCCAAGGAAACACTGAATTTCATATAATATGAAATTCATGAGCGTGTTTTCATGGTGATACATGAGAACAAATGTTAAAGTTAGATAGGAAAAGTGTAAATGTGTAAATTGGAAAGTTTCTTTAAATCACTGGGTGAAAAAGTTTAGAGAACAGGAGACAAGGTGGAGGATTTAGGGTGTTGTCTCTTGTCCTTTTTTCTTTCTTCTTCATCTTCTTCTGGAGGTTTTTGGGTGATTGGGTAAAAAATGTCACAATGCAGCAAACAGGTGTTGGGTCATTAAGAAAAATAATTGAGTTGGCATCTGTTAATTGGGTAAATGGACATAAAAAAAAACCTGAAAAAGATCTTTGTGAGCCATTTTACCCTTTTCTATCATAGTGCACACAGCTCCTTGTACCTTGTAATGCTGATAAGGAAAAATAAACAACTGAGAGCTGTTGGAGTCTGAGATCCAGAGTGTGTGCCCTTGGTTCTAATATTCAGTTCTAGGATTCAAGGAAACACTGAAT
This sequence comes from Poecile atricapillus, assembly GCF_030490865.1. Lineage (NCBI taxonomy): Eukaryota > Metazoa > Chordata > Aves > Passeriformes > Paridae > Poecile > Poecile atricapillus. Next base: position 900,050 of record NC_081288.1, read on the forward strand.
TTCATAAATATGAAATTCATGAGCGTGTTTTCATGGTGATACATGAGAACAAATGGTAAAGTTAGATAGGAAAAGTGTAAATGTGTAAATTAGAAAGTTTCTTTAAATCACTGGGTGAAAAAGTTTAGAGAACAGGAGACAAGGTGGAGGATTTAGGGTGTTGTCTCTTGTCCTTTTTTCTTCTTCATCTTCTTCTCCTGGAAGTTTTTGGGTGATTTGGTAAAAAATGCCAGTGCAGCAAACAGGTGTTGGGTCATTAAGAAAAATAATTAAGTTGGCATCTGTTAATTGGGTAAATGGACATATAAAAAACCTTGAAAAAGATCTTTGTGAGCCATTTTACCCCTTTTCTATCATAGTGCACACAGCTCCTTGTACCTTGTAATGCTGATAAGGAAAAATAAACAACTGAGAGCTGTTGGAGTCTGAGATCCAGAGTGTGTGCCCTTGGTTCTAATATTCAGTTCTAGGATTCAAGGAAACACTGAATTTCATAAAATATGAATTTCATGAGCGTGTTTTCATGGTGATACATGAGAACAAATGTTAAAGTTAGATAGGAAAAGTGTAAATGTGTAAATTAGAAAGTTTCTTTAAATCTCTGGGTGAAAAAGTTTAGAGAACAGGAGACAAGAAGATTTAGGGTGTTGTCTCTTGTCCTTCTTCTTTCTTCTTCATCTTCTTCTCCTGGAGGTTTTTGGGTGATTGGGTAAAAAATGTCACAATGCAGCAAACAGGTGTTGGGTCATTAAGAAAAATAATTAAGTTGGCATCTGTTAATTGGGTAAATGGACATAAAAAAAAAACCTGAAAAAGATCTTTTTTAGCCATTTTACCCCTTTTTTATCATAGTGCACACAGCTCCTTGTACCTTGTAATGCTGATAAGGAAAAATAAATGAGACCAAAACTGCCTCCCTCTGGTCAATCTTCAGTTCAAAGGGAAAAAGAACCCAAATCCAAAAGTCCTTAATGAGACAAGTTGGCATCTGTTAATTGGGTAAATGGACATAAAAAAAAAAAGAAAAAGATCTTTTTTAGCCATTTTACCCCTTTTTTATCATAGTGCACACAGCTCCTTGTACCTTGTAATGCTGATAAGGAAAAATAAACAACTGAGAGCTGTTGGAGTCTGAGATGCAGAGTGTGTGCCCTTGTTTCTAATATTCAGTTCTAGGATTCAAGGAAACACTGAATTTCATAAATATAAAATTCATGAGCGTGTTTTCATGGTGATACATGAGAACAAATGGTAAAGTTAGATGAAAAAAGCTAAAAGTGTGTAAATTAGAAAGTTTCTTTAAATCACTGGGTGAAAAAGTTTAGAGAACAGGAGACAAGAAGATTTAGGGTGTTGTCTCTTGTCCTTTTTCTTTCTTCATCTTCTTCTCCTGGAGGTTTTTGGGTGATTTGGTAAAAAATGCCAGTGCAGCAAACAGGTGTTGGGTCATTAAGAAAAATAATTAAGTTGGCATCTGTTAATTGGGTAAATGGACATAAAAAAAACCTTGAAAAAGATCTTTTTTAGCCATTTTACCCCTTTTCTATCATAGTGCACACAGCTCCTTGTACCTTGTAATGCTGATAAGGGAAAATAAATGAGACCAAAACTGCCTCCCTCTCATCAATCTTCAGCTCAAAGGGAAAAAGAACCCAAATCCAAAAGTTTTTAATTCCAGGAGCCTCAGGGGGTGTCCCTGGATCCCCCTGGCAGGGCTGGGGCAGCAGGGACAGGGGAGGTGTCCCGTGGGATGAGGATGAAGCTCCTTCCCCGTGGCCATTCCAGGATTCCCTGTCCCCCAGGGCTGTCCCCCAGGGCCATTCCAGGATTCCCTGTCCCCCAGGGCTGTCCCCATGGCCATTCCAGGATTCCCTGTCCCCCAGGGCTGTCCCCGTGGCCATTCCAGGATTCCCTGTCCCCCAGGGCTGTCCCTGTGGCCATTCCAGGATTCCCTGTCCCCCAGGGCTGTCCCCCAGGGCTGTCCCCATGTCCCCATGGCCATTCCAGGATTCCCTGTCCCCCCAGGGCTGTCCCCAGGGCCATTCCAGGATTCCCTGTCCCCCCAGGGCTGTCCCCCAGGGCCATTCCAGGATTCCCTGTCCCCCAGGGCTGTCCCCATCCATGGCCATTCCAGGATTCCCTGTCCCCCAGGGCTGTCCTCCAGGGCTGTCCCCCATGGCCATTCCAGGATTCCCTGTCCCCCCAGGGCTGTCCCCATGGCCATTCCAGGATTCCCTGTCCTCCAGGGCTGTCCCCCCATGGCCATTCCAGGATTCCCTGTCCCCCCAGGGCTGTCCCCCAGGGCCATTCCAGGATTCCCTGTCCCCCAGGGCTGTCCCCGTGGCCATTCCAGGATTCCCTGTCCCCCAGGGCTGTCCCCCAGGGCCATTCCAGGATTCCCTGTCCCCCAGGGCTGTCCCCCAGGGCTGTCCCTGTGGCCATTCCAGGATTCCCTGTCCCCCCAGGGCTGTCCCCCAGGGCTGTCCCTGTGGCCATTCCAGGATTCCCTGTCCCCCAGGGCTGTCCCCAGGGCCATTCCAGGATTCCCTGTCCCCCCAGGGCTGTCCCCCAGGGCTGTCCCCATCCATGGCCATTCCAGGATTCCCTGTCCCCCAGGGCTGTCCCCCAGGGCTGTCCCTGTGGCCATTCCAGGATTCCCTGTCCCCCAGGGCTGTCCCTGTGGCCATTCCAGGATTCCCTGGCCCCCAGGGCTGTCCCCATGGCCATTCCAGGATTCCCTGTCCCCCAGGGCTGTCCCCATGTCCCCAGGGTGATGCTGGCACTCACCAGGGGGATGATGAAGCTCTGGGTGAGCTCCAGGAGGTGCCTCCTCAGCAGAGCGCTCTGCACCTCCGAGGGGCGCTTCCGCTGGATGCCCTGCGGGCACAGAGGGGTCAGCCAGGGGCACCCAGGGGTCAAACAGGGTCAAACAGGCACAGAGGGGTCAGCCAGGGGCACCCATGGAACAGAGGGGTCAGCCAGGGTCACACAGGGTCAGCCAGGGTCACCCGTGGCACAGAGGGGTCAGCCAGGGCACCCAGGGGTCAAACAGGGGCACCCAGGGTCAAACAGGGTCAGAGGGGTCACCAAGGGGCACCCAGGGGTCAAACAGGGTCAGCCATGGGCACCCATGGAACAGAGGGGTCACCAAGGGGCACCCAGGGTCAAACAGGGGCACCCAGGGTCACTCAGGGTCAGCCAGGGTCACTGTGGGGTCACCGTGGGGTCACTGTGGGGTCAGCCAGGGTCACCCAGGCACAGAGGGGTCACCCAGGGTCAGCCAAGGTCACCCAGGGTCACCCATGGCACTGTGGGGTCACCCATGGTCACCCAGGGTCAGCCATGGCACTGTGGGGTCTCCCAGGTGTCCCCTCACTGTCAGAACCTGCAGCTCTGCAGCCAAGAGAGCCTGAAGGGCTGCCCCAAACCCACACCCCAAACCCCAAACCCTAAATCCAGACCCAGACCCCAAATCCAGAGCCCAAACCCAGACCCCAAACCCCAAACCCAGAGCCCAAACCCAGACCCCAAACCCCAAACCCCAAACCCCAAACCAAGACCCCAAACCAAGACCCCAAATCAGACCCAAACCCAAACCCAGACCCCAGACCCCAAACCCAGACCCCAAACCCAGACCCCAGACCCCAAACCCAGACCCCAAACCCAGACCCCAAACCCAGACCCCAAACCCAGACCCCAGACCCCAAACCCAGACCCCAAACCCAGACCCCAAACCCAGACCCCAAACCCAGACCCCAAACCCAAACCCAAACCCAGACCCCAAACCCAGACCCCAAACCCAGACCCCAGACCCCAAACCCAGACCCCAAACCCAGACCCCAAACCCAGACCCCAAACCCAGACCCCAAACCCAAACCCAAACCCAGACCCCAAACCCAGACCCCAAACCCAGACTCCAAATCAGACCCAAACCCAGACCCCAAACCCAGACCCCAGACCCCAAACCCAGACCCCAAACCCAGACCCCAAACCCAGAGCCCCAAACCCAGACCCCAGACCCCAAACCAGACCCCAAACCCAGACCCCAAACCCAAACCCCAGACCCCAAACCCAGACCCAAACCAAGACCCCAAACCCCAAACCCAGACCCCAAACCCAAACCCAGACCCCAAACCCAGACCCCAAACCCAAACCCAGACCCCAACTCCAGACCCCAAACCCAAACTCAGACCCCAAACCCAGACCCCAGACCCCAAACCCAGACCCCAAACCCAGACCCAAACCAAGACCCCAAACCCAGAGCCCAAACCCAGACCCCAAATCAGACCCCAGACCCCAAACCCAACTCCAGACCCCAAACCCAGACCCCAACCCAGACCCCAAATCCAGACCCCAGACCCAGACCCCAAATCCAGAGCCCAAACCCAGACCCCAAACCCAGAACCCAGAGCCCAAACCCAGACCCAAATCCAGACCCCAAACCCAGACCCCAAACCCAAACCCCAAACCCAAACCCAGACCCCAAACCCATATTTCCCCCACTGCTCAAATACATTAACACTAAAATCTGATTTTTCCAGCCTCTTTTTCTTACACAAATTCTTCCCACTCATTTCTTGTTAATTAAATTCTTCGTTTTAAGGATTTAATCCTTAATATCGACTGGAAAATCCTAAACCTGGCCCCATGAACGTGGCCCAGGATGTTCTGAATCCCCCAAAGTGTAAATTCTGCTCTTTTGGGGAGCCCCAGGATGTTCTGAATCCCCCAAAGTGTAAATTCTGCTCTTTTGGGGAGCCCCAGGATGTTCTGAATCCCCCAAAGTGTAAATTCTGCTCTTTTGGGGAGCCCCAGGATGGATTGAATCCCCCAAAGTGTAAATTCTGCACTTCTGGGGAGCCCCAGGATGTTCTGAATCCCCCAAAGTGTAAATTCTGCTCTTTTGGGGAGCCCCAGCATGTTCTGAATCCCCCAAAGTGTAAATTCTGCTCTTTTGGGGAGCCCCAGCATGTTCTGAATCCCCCAAAGTGTAAATTCTGCTCTTTTGGGGAGCCCCAGGATGTTCTGAATCCCCCAAAGTGTAAATTCTGCTCTTTTGGGGAGCCCCAGGATGTTCTGAATCCCCCAAAGTGTAAATTCTGCTCTTTTGGGGAGCCCCAGGATGTTCTGAATCCCCCAAAGTGTAAATTCTGCTCTTTTGGGGAGCCCCAGGATGGATTCTGAATCCCCCAAAGTGTAAATTCTGCTCTTTTGGGGAGCCCCAGGATGTTCTGAATCCCCCAAAGTGTAAATTCTGCTCTTTTGGGGAGCCCCAGGATGTTCTGAATCCCCCAAAGTGTAAATTCTGCTCTTTTGGGGAGCCCCAGGATGTTCTGAATCCCCCAAAGTGTAAATTCTGCTCTTTTGGGGAGCCCCAGGATGGATTGAATCCCCCAAAGTGTAAATTCTGCTCTTTTGGGGAGCCCCAGGATGTTCTGAATCCCCCAAAGTGTAAATTCTGCTCTTTTGGGGAGCCCCAGGATGTTCTGAATCCCCCAAAGTGTAAATTCTGTGCTCACCTTTAGCAGCCTCTTGATCAGGGTTTTGTCTTTGTGCAGGAATGTTTTATAGGAAGTGTAGATTCCTGGAGGGGAAATCAGGGAATCAATCAGGGGATCAATCAGGGGATCAATCAGGGAATCAATCAGGGGATCAATCAATCAGGGAATCAATCAGGGGATCAATCAATCAGGGAATCAATCAGGGGATCAGTCAGGGAATCAGTCAGGGAATCAATCAGGGGATCAATCAATCAGGGAATCAATCAGGGAATCAGGGGATCAATCAGGCAATCAATCAGGGAATCAATCAGGGGATCAATCAGGGAATCAATAAAGGGATCAATCAGGGAATCAATCAATCAGGGGATCAATCAGGGAATCAGTCAGGGATTCAATCAGGGGATCAATCAGGGAATCAATCAGGGGATCAATCAGGGAATCAATCAGGGAATCAGTCAGAGAATCAATCAGGGGATCAATAAAGGGATCAATCAGGGATCTATCAGGAAATCAATCAGGGAATCAATCAGGGGATCAATCAGGAAATCAATCAGGGGATCAATCAGGGAATCAATCAGGGATCAATCAGGGGATCAATCAGGGAATCAGTCAGGGAATCAATCAGGGGATCAATCAGGGGATCAATCAATCAGGGAATCAATCAGGGGATCACTCAGGGAATCAATCAGGGAATCAATCAGGGAATCAATCAGGGAATCAATCACTCAGGGAATCAATCAGGGGATCAATCAATCAGGGGATCAATCAATCAGGTAATCAATCACTCAGGGAATCAATCAGGGAATCAATCAGGGAATCAATCAGGGGATCAGTCAATCAGGGAATCAATCAGGGAATCAATCAGGGGATCAGTCAATCAGGGAATCAATCAATCAGGTAATCAATCACTCAGGGAATCAATCAGGGAATCAATCAGGTAATCAATCACTCAGGGAATCAATCAGGGAATCAATCAGGGAATCAATCACTCAGGGAATCAATCAGGGGATCAGTCAATCAGGGGATCAGTCAATCAGGTAATCAATCACTCAGGGAATCAATCAGGGAATCAGTCAGGGAATCAATCAGGGGATCAGTCAATCAGGGGATCAATCAATCAGGTAATCAATCACTCAGGGATGGGTGCAGACCCTGGGGAAGGGGCTCTCCTGGAGCCCTGCACCCACCTGGTTTTGTGTCCAGGGTTTTCAGCTTGGCCAATTTCTTCACCTTCACCTGCTTGGGCAGCTCCCCTGTGAGCCAGAGGGGACAATGGGGGTCCTGTCCCCTCCTGGGGCCATCCCAGAGGGGACAATTGGGGTCCTGTCCCCTCCTGGGGCAATCCCAGAGGGGACAATTGGGGTCCTGGCAATCCCAGAGGGGACAATTGGGGTCCTGTCCCCTCCTGCAGGGTCTGGGGCCATCCCAGAGGGGACAATTGGGGTCCTGGCAATCCCAGAGGGGACAATTGGGGTTCTGTCCCCTCCTGCAGGGTCTCCAGCGTTCCCAGCAATCCCTCCCCTCTGGAATTGTGAATTCCCTGTTCCCAGGATGGATTCCCAGCTCCCAGAGGGGCACAGGGGATCAGAGCAGGTTTTTCTCTCCCTGTCCCTCAATTCCCATTCCCAGGGATTCATTCCCAGCTCCCAGAGGGGCACAGGGGATCAGAGCAGGTTTTTCTCTCTCTCTGTCCCCTCATTTCCCTGCCCAGGGAGGATTTTCCTCTCCTGGGAGCTGCAGGACAGCGATTCCTGCTCTCCCTGCTCGGGGCACAGCCCGAGCTGCGAGGGAATCCTGGGAATCCAGGGGATCCGGGGAATCCAGGGAATCTGGGGAATCCAGGGGATCCAGGGGATCCAGGGAATCAATCCAGGGAATCCAGGGGATCCGGGGAATCCAGGGAATCCAGGGGATCCAGGGGATCCGGGGAATCCAGGGGATCCAGGGGATCCCGGGAATCCAGGAGATCCAGGGAATCAATCCAGGGAATCCAGGGAATCCAGGGGATCCAGGGGATCCGGGGAATCAATCCAGGGAATCCAGGGGATCCAGGGAATCCAGGGAATCAATCCAGGGGATCCGGGGAATCCGGGGAATCCCGGCTGGGGCAGCTCCTGCAGCCTCCGGCTGCTCCCCAGCCCCAGCGAGCCCTGGGCCACCCCCCCGGCACCCCGAGACCCCCCAACAGCACCCCGTGATTCCAAACAGCACCCCGAGATCCCCAAGAGCACCCTGAGACCCCCCGACAGCACCCTGAGTGTCCCCTGGCACCCCAAACTCCCCTGGCACCTCAAACTCCTGCAGAACCCCAAACTCTCCTGGCACCCCAACCTCCCCTGTCAGGCACCCCAATCTCCCCAGCACCCCAATTTCCCCTGACACCCCAATCTCTCATTTGTCTCCCCCAGCACCCCAATCTCCCCTGTTTGGCTCCCCCAGCACCCCAATGTCCCCTGTCAGGCACCCCAATGTCCCCAGCACCCCAATGTCCCCTGTCAGGCACCCCAATCTCCCCAGCACCCCAATGTCCTCAGCACCCCAATCTCTCATTTGTCTCCCCCAGCACCCCAATCTCCCCTGACACCCCAATCTCCCCTGACACCCCAATCTCCCCTGACACCCCAATCTCCCCTGTCAGGCACCCCAATGTCCCCAGCACCCCAATGTCCCCCAGCACCCCAATCTCCCCTGACACCCCAATGTCCCCCAGCACCCCAATCTTCCCCAGCACCCCAATGTCCCCAGCACCCCAATCTCTCCTGTTTCGGGGCTCACCTGCAGTGCGGGGCTCCCCCAGCACCCCAATCTCCCCTGTCAGGCACCCCAATGTCCCCAGCACCCCAATCTCTCATTTGTCTCCCCTGCACCCCAATCTCCCCTGTTTGGCTCCCCCAGCACCCCAATGTCCCCAGCACCCCAATCTCCCCTGACACCCCAATCTCCCCTGACACCCCAATGTCCCCTGACATCCCAATGTCCCCCAGCACCCCAATGTCCCCTGACACCCCAATCTCTCCCGTTTCGGGGCTCACCTGCCGTGCGGGGCTCCCCCAGGCGCAGGATGTGGGGCCAGTGCTGCAGGGTTTTGATGAAGAAGGGGTTGGTGACACCCACCACAATGTTGGGGCTGCAAGGAGGGGCCAGCCTGAGCACTGGGGGGTCCTGGCAGGGCACAGGAGGGTCCTGGCAGGGCATGGGGGGTCCTGGCAGGGCACTGGAGGGGCCAGCCTGAGCACTGGGGACACTGGGGGGACACTGGGGACACTGGGTGTGTCACAGGAGGGGCCAGCCTGAGCACTGGGGACACTGGGGGGACACTGGGGGGGTCCTGGCAGGGCACTGGAGGGGCCAGCCTGAGCACTGGGGACACTGGGGTGGCACTGGGGACACTGGGGGGACACTGGGGACACTGGGGGGACACTGGGGTGGCACTGGGGGGTCCTGGCAGGGCACAGCGGGTTCTGGCAGGGCACAGGAGGGTCCTGGCAGGGCACAGCGGGTTCTGGCAGGGCACAGGAAGGTCCTGGCAGGGTACAGGGAGGTTCTGGCAGGGCACAGGGGGCTCTGGCAGGGCACAGGAGGGTCCTGGCAGGGCACAGGAGGGTTCTGGCAGGGCACTGGGGGCTCTGTCAGGGCACAGGGGGCTCTGGCAGGGCACAGAGGGTCCTGGCAGGGCACAGGAGGGTCCTGGCAGGGCACAGGGGGCTCTGGCAGGGCACAGAGGGTCCTGGCAGGGCACAGGAGGGTCCTGGCAGGGCACAGGGGGCTCTGGCAGGGCACAGGGAGGTCCTGGCAGGGCACAGCGGGTTCTGGCAGGGCACAGGAGGGTTCTGGCAGGGCACAGGAAGGTCCTGGCAGGGCACAGGAGGGTCCTGGCAGGGCACAGGAAGGTCCTGGCAGGGCACAGAGGGTCCTGGCAGGGCACAGAGGGTCCTGGCAGGGCACAGGAAGGTCCTGGCAGGGCACAGGGGGCACTCACGGGGCCTGGGTCCGTGTGGTGTACTCCTTGAACTCGCTGTCGTGGATGGTGAAGTAGGGCCGGAAGTCGCAGCAGTAACGGAGCGGGGCCAGGCAGCTGCAGGGACAGACACGGTCACCATGGGCATGGCACGGGCACCGTGGGCATGGAATGGGCTCCATGGGCATGGCAGGGTCACCCTGGGCATGGCAGGGTCACCATGGGCATGGCACAGGACACTCCAGACATGGCACAGGGCACTCCAGACATGGCACAGGGCACCATGGGCATGGCACGGGCACCATGGGCACAGCAGGGTCACCATGGGCATGGCAGGGTCACCATGGGCATGGCAGGGTCACCATGGGCACAGCAGGGTCACCATGGGCACAGCAGGGTCACCATGGGCATGGCAGGGTCACCATGGGCACAGCAGGGTCACCATGGGCACAACAGGGTCACCATGGGCATGGCAGGGTCACCATGGGCATGGCACAGGACACTCTAGACACTCCAGGCATGGCACAGGGCACCCTGGTTATGGCACAGGGCACCCTGGGCACGGCAGAGACACCCTGGGCATGGCACAGGACACTCCAGACATGGCACAGGACACTCCAGACATGGCACAGGACACTCCAGACATGGCACAGGGCACCCTGGGCACAGCAGTCACCCCATGCCAGCACAGGGGACAGTCCCTGCCCCGGGCTGTGCCCACCCTGGGGCTGCCCCAGCCCGGCTCCATCGGCCTCCTGCCCCCCTGGCCCCTCTGGGCTCGTGTCCCCCCAGGGCCTTTCCCAGTTTCCAGCCCCTGTGCCCAGCCTGGAGCGCTCCAGGGCAGCAGCTCCAGGGCAGCAGCTCCAGGGCAGCACTATGGAGTATTGTATTGTATTTTATTTTATATTAATCATTATATTATACATTATTATATTGTATTGTATTTTATATTATTTTATATTAATCATTATATTATATATTATTGTTAATAATTATATTATATATTATTATAATAGTATTTATTATATATTATTATAATAGTATTATAGTATTATATAGTATATATTATATACTAATATTCTATACTATTATATACTATATTATATAGAATATACTATTATATTCAGTACATTTACACTATTATTATAATATATAGTATATTATATATTTTATACTATAGGCTACATAATAGGATATACTATTATATACTATTATATATACCATATATATTATATATAGTATATATTATATATAATAGTATATACTACTATATAGTATTATATATACACTATATATTATATATATCGTATATATTATAATAGTATTATACTATTATATAGTATATATTATACACTAATATGATGCAATATTGTATACTATATTATATAGAATTATATAGAATATACTACTATATACAGTATATTATACTACTATTATAATATATAGTATTACACATTATATACTATATACCATATAATAGTATACAGTATTATATACTATAATATATATTATATATATTATATATAGCATATATTATAATAGTATTATAGTACTGTATAGTATATAGTATATATTAATATTATATACTATTATATGCTATATTATATAGTATATACTATTATATTCAGTATATTATACTATTATTATAATATATAATATATTGTATACTATATAATAGTATATATTATTATATACTATTATATGTATACTATATATTATTTACAGTATATATTATAATACTATTATAGTATTGTATAGTATATGATATATTATATGCTAATAATATATACTAATATATACTATTATATACTATATTTATACTATTAATATATACAGTATACTATACTATTATTATAATATATAATTATATTATATATAATGTATATATTATATATAATGTATACATTATGTATAATGTATATATTAATACAGTATATTATACTATTGTTATAATATATACTATTGTTATACTATTATATATATAATATATAATATGACATAATATAATATAACATAACATAATATAATATAAAATAATATACATTATTATATATTATACTATTATTGTAATATATAGTATATTATATATTATATACTAACTATATACTATACAATAGTATACACTCTTATATACTATTATATATATTACATGCATTATATACAGTATATATTATAATAATATTATAATACTATATAGTATATAACATATTATATACTAATATATACTAATATTGTATGCTATTATATATATATAGTATATATTATATAGTGTTATTATAATAGTATATTATAGTATTATATTATTGTTTATAATGTTGCTAGTTTCTTTGCTTATTTTTCTTTTTTCTTTTCTTTTCCTTAAACCAAAAAGGGTGAGATGGAGTATTGTATTTTATATTTTATTAATTATTATATACTATATTATTATAATAGTATTATAGTATTATACAGTATATATTATATACTAATATTATATACGATTATATACTATATTATATAGTATATACTATTATTATATTCAGTATATTATACTATTATTATAATATATAGTATATTATACATGATATACTATATACTATATAATAGTAGATAATATTAAATACTATATTAAATATACTATATATTATATATATAGTATATATACTATATAATAGTATATACTATTATATACTATTATATATATTATATATGTAGTGTATATTATAATAGAATTTATTATCATAGAATTATAGTATCATGTACTAATATTATATACCAACATTATATACTATTATGTATATAGTATATATTATAAAGTATTATTATAATAGCATATTATATTATAGTATTATATTATTTTTATAATGTTGCTAGTTTCTTTGTTCACTTTTCTTTTTTCTTTTCTTTTTGTTAAACCAAAAAGGGTGAGATGGAGTATTGTATTTTATATTATATTAATTATTAAATTATATATTATATTATTGTAATACTATTACAGTATTATATAGTATTTATTATATACTATTATATACTATATAATATATATTATATGTATAATATATATTATAATAGTATTATAGTATTATATAGTATATAATATATATTAATACAATATAGCAAATCTTCCATGGGCAAACTAAACCGAAATCAGAGTTTGCTGTGTGATCTATTTATCCTCAGTGATAACATGGAGTATTTGCAGTTTGCCTTGCAAATGATATTATATTAATTATTATATATTATATTATTATTATAGTATTATAGTATTATATAGTATATAACATATTATATACTAATGTTATATACTATTACATACTAATATTATAAACTATTATTTATATATTATTATATACTATATTACATAGAATATATTATTATAATCAGTATATTATACTATTATTATAATATGTAGTGCATTATATACTATATACTATATAATAGTATATACTATTATATACTATTATATATATTATATATATTATATATAGTATATATTATATATACTATCATATACTATTATATACTATTATATATATTATAATAGTATTATTGTATTATGCAGTATATAATATATTATATACTAATATTATATACTATATTATATACTATCATTATATACAGTATATTATACTACTATTATAACATATAATATATTATATATTATATGCTATATACTATATAATAGTATATACTATTATATACTACCATATATATAATATACAGTATATATTATATATTATATATTATATATTATATAAAATAGTATATACTACAATATAGTATTATATATATAATATATATTGTATATATAGTATATATTATAATGGTATTATAGTATTATATATTATATAATATATGATATGCGAATATATTATATCAAAGCTTCCACAGGCAAACTAAACCGAAATCAGAGTTTTCTGTGTGATCTATTTATCCTCAGTGGTAACATGGAATATTTAAAGTATATAAAAATAATAAATAAATTTAAAAGAAAAAAAAAATTTCAAAAAAAAGTGTATAAAAATATATAAAGTTTGCTTTGCAAAGCTTCCACGGGCAAACTAAAGCGAAATCAGAGTTTTCTGCTGGGGTTTGCAGCCCCCCCAGACCCCCCAAACCCTGCAGGAGTCACCTGGTGAGGGCCAGGACCATCTCTGAGGACACGCTTGGGGACGGTGCCATCACCACCATGGGCTCCCCCAGCAGCATCAGCTCCCACAACATCTGGATGTGGATCAGCACGGGCTGGAAACATCTGGAAACACCGAGGGACAGAGCTGAGGATGGAGCTGTGCTCCCCCAGCTCTGCTCCCCTCCGGGGATTTGGGATTTAGGATGGATTTTCAGCATTCCAAGGGGAATTCAGGTGTCTCCACCTGGGATGGATTTTCAGCATTCCAAGGGGAATTCAGGTGTCTCCACCTGGGATGGATTTTCAGCATTCCAAGGGGAATTCAGGTGTCTCCACCTGGGATGGATGTTCAGCATTCCAAGAGGAATTCAGGTGTCTCCACCTGGGCTCTCACTCTTTGGTTTTGTACAAGTTTAAAGGAAATGCTCCAAGCAAAGTCAAGCAATCTGTGACCAGAACTTGTGGAATGGTTTGGGTGGGAAGGGGAAGGGACCTCAAAGCCCCTCCAGTGTCCCCCCTGCCACTCTGGGGTCTCCTCTGGGCTCTCTCCAGCAGCTCCAGGTGCTGCTGCTGTGTCCCCAGGGCTGGGGCAGCTCTGCAGGTGGGGACAGGGGCAGGGTCCCCCCTCCCCTGCGGGATCAGCCCAGCCCTGGGGGAGGCTCTCAGGCTCATCATCCTCAACACAGAAATCATTCCAAGGGCTGGTGAGAACAATGGAAATCTCCACTCCCAGGGTTTTCCCAGAGCCAGGAGCTGCGGGCAGGAACATCCTGATTTTAGGGGCTGTCACCACCAGCCTGACTCGGGAATCCTGGCACTTCTCCTCTCCAGGGGAACATTCCCAGCTCTCCTGGAGCCCCTTCAGGGGCCCTGGAATGTTCTGGAAGCTCTCCCTGGATCCTTCTCCTCTCCAGGGGAACATTCCCAGCTCTCCCAGGCTGGATCCCTGGGAACTGAGGGGCTCCAGGCCTGGAGCAGCTCTGGGGTCTCCTCTGGTCTCTCTCCAGCAGCTCCAGGTGCTGCTGCTGTGTCCCCAGGGCTGGGGCAGCTCTGCAGGTGGGGACAGGGGCAGGGTCCCCCCTCCCCTGCGGGATCAGCCCAGCCCTGGGGGGCTCTGGGCTGGCTCAGGTCACACCCAGCACCCCCAAATCCCTGTCCCAGGGCTGCTCCAGGCTCCTGCCCAGCCTGGATCAATCCCAGGGCTGCCCTGACCTGGGTGCAGCACCCTGGAGTTGGCCTTGTGACACCCCAGGAGGCTCCTGAGGACAGATGTTTCTCTCAGTGCCTGTGACATCAGGACACCCCTGGACACCACAGGATGCACCCAGGAATGGCACATCCCGTGCTGGATGATGTTGGGAAGGCAGAATTAGAAAGAAATTATAAATATGACTCTGTAGCCAGAAAGGCTAAGGAAGAAATACAAATGAAAGCAGGGATTGAATAATTCAAATAAACCTGGCTGGTGTGCCAGAACACATTAAAAAGCAATAAAACTAATAATAAAACTAAGCTGAGACCCCTCTCCCCAGCCTTATAAGGAAAGGTCTGAAGGACCCCGAGATAATTAAAAATATGCAAAAATAGCGATTTCTATAGGTCACACCCAAATGTTACTGTATTAGTATAGTTAGAAAGATTGGTTAGTGAAGGAATAGAATATTCAATGTATAGGTTATATTAATAATAATTGCAATTGTATATTAATAATAAGTAATTGTAAAAGAGAATTCTCTCTTTTGGTTCTCTTAGCTCTCTCTTAACTCTTAGCCCTCTTAGCACTTTTAGTCTCTCTTGGCTCTCTGAGTTTTCTTGGGCTCTCTTAGCTCTTAACTCTTAATTTTGGTCTCTCTTGGTCTCTCTTGCTCTCTCTTGCTCTCTCTTGCTACGCTCTCTCTTTTTCCCTGGCTCTCTCACTTCTGTTCTGTCACTCTCTTTCTCAGCAATCTTAAGTCTTGAGCTCATGTATTCATATTTTATCCCCTTTTGTATTGTTCTCTCTGAGCCTGCTTTGAGCTCTACCTGCTGGCTCATAGCAGAGCTCTCTCTCTCCCAAGCCCTGAAATAAACTTCTAACTGGATTATAGAGGTCCCTCTAACACCCAACTGGATTATAGAGGTCTTTCTAACACCCAACTGGATTATAGAGGTCCTTCTAACACCCAACTGGATTATAGAGGTCCTTCTGACACCCAACTGGATTATAGAGGTCCCTCTAACACCCAACTGGATTATAGAGGTCCTTCTGACACCCAACTGGATTATAGAGGTCCTTCTAACACCCAACTGGATTATAGAGGTCCTTCTAACACCCAACTGGATTATAGAGGTCTTTGCCGTGTCTCAGACCGTCCCCAGAAAGTGTCTCCTACAGGATGTGCCTGGAACTCTCCCCTGGGGGATTTTGGGCAGCAGCTGCTCCCCATCCCCTTGCTCAGCTCAAACCCAGAATCCCAGAGGAGCTCCAGGGATGCAGCAGCGCTGGATTCTGCAGCATCCTGAGATTTGGGGGATGATCCCTGCAGGGAAAGGGGCAGAGGAGCCTCTCACCTGAACAGATCCAGCTCATGAACGCTGGGGAGGACCAGGGGTGCTGGTAGCAGGTTCTGGGGGAGGAAGGGAGACAGGAAAAGCTGTCAGCAGCTGGGAGGAGGCTGCAGCTCCAGCTGGAATCACTGCACAGCTCCTCCAGGGAACAAGGGGCTCACACCCTGCAGCCCCCCATCCCAAACAAACCCATCCCTGTGCCTGCAGCCCCCCATCCCAAACCCATCCCAAACCCACCCCTGTCCCAAACCCATCCCTGTGCCTGGAGCCCAAACCCATCCCAAACCCATCCCAAATCCATCCCAAACCCATCCCTGTGCCTGGAGCCCCCCATCCCAAACAAACCCATCCCAAACCCATCCCAAACCCATCCCAAACCCATCCCTGTGTCTGGAGCCCCCCATCCCAAACAAACCCATCCCAAACCCATCCCTGTGCCTGCAGCCCCCCATCCCAAACCCATCCCAAACCCACCCCTGTCCCAAACCCATCCCTGTGCCTGGAGCCCAAACCCATCCCAAACCCATCCCAAACCCATCACTGTGCCTGGAGCCCAAACCCATCCCAAACCCATCCCAAATCCATCCCAAACCCATCCCAAATCCATCCCAAACCCATCCCTGTGCCTGGAGCCCCCCATCCCAAACAAACCCATCCCAAACCCATCCCAAACCCATCCCTGTGTCTGGAGCCCCCCATCCCAAACAAACCCATCCCAAACCCATCCCAAACCCATCCCTGTGTCTGGAGCCCCCCATCCCAAACAAACCCATCCCAAACCCATCCCAAACCCATCCCTGTGTCTGGAGCCCCCCATCCCAAACAAACCCATCCCAAACCCATCCCTGTGTCTGGAGCCCCCCATCCCAAACAAACCCATCCCAAACCCACCCCTGTCCCAAACCCATCCCTGTGCCTGGAGCCCAAACCCATCCCTGTGCCTGGAGCCTAAACCCATCCCAAACCCATCCCAAACCCATCCCAAACCCATCCCAAATCCATCCCAAATCCATCCCAAACCCATCCCTGTGCCTGGAGCCCCCCATCCCAAACAAACCCATCCCTGTGCCTGCAGCCCCCCATCCCAAACCCATCCCAAACCCACCCCTGTCCCAAACCCATCCCTGTGCCTGGAGCCCAAACCCATCCCTGTGCCTGGAGCCCAAACCCATCCCAAATCCATCCCAAACCCATCCCTGTGCCTGGAGCCCAAACCCATCCCTGTGCCTGGAGCCCAAACCCATCCCTGTGCCTGGAGCCTAAACCCATCCCAAACCCATCCCAAACCCATCCCAAATCCATCCCAAACCCATCCCTGTGCCTGGAGCCCCCCATCCCAAACCCATCCCAAACAAACCCATCCCTGTGCCTGGAGCCCCCATCCCAATCCCATCCCAAACCCATCGCTGTGCCTGGAGCCCCCCCATCCCAAACAAACCCATCCCAAACCCATCCCAATCCCATCCCAATCCCATCCCAAACCCATCCCTGTGTCTGGAGCCCCCCATCCCAAACAAACCCATCCCAAACCCATCCCAAACCCATCCCAATCCCATCCCAAACCCATCCCTGTGTCTGGAGCCCCCCATCCCAAACAAACCCATCCCAAACCCATCCCAATCCCATCCCAAACCCATCCCTGTTCCCACAATCTAAGGGATGTTCCCAGGCTGCCCAGGGCTGCTCCGTTATTTCCCAGGATTTCCTGTGCTGGGAGAGCGTTTGGGGCTCACGGGGGCAGCACAGGGGGGTCAGGCCCAGCAGGGAGGGGAAAGGGGGAGGGATCCACACCAAAACACCGGAGCAGATTCCAAACGGGTCAAGGTGAAGGTGGGAGAGGCAGCAGGAATTCCCAGGAATTCCCAGGAATTCCCAGGAAGGGCAGGGGGTGAAACACCCGCACTGGGTGCAGAGAGCCGTGATCCAGCTGAGCCTGGAGCGGCACTGCTGGGACCACAGGATCCCAGGATTCCCAGGATCCCCAGGATCCCAGGATTCATCCCAAGGATTCCCAGGATCCCCAGGATCCCAGGATTCCCAGGAATTCCCAGGAAGGACAGGGGGTGAAACACCCGCAGTGGGTGCAGAGAGCCGTGATCCAGCTGAGCCTGGAGCGGCACTGCTGGGACCACAGGATCCCAGGATTCCCAGGATCCCCAGGATCCCAGGATTCATCCCCAGGATTCCCAGGATCCCCAGGATCCCAGGATTCCCAGGAATTCCCAGGAAGGGCAGGGGGTGAAACACCCGCACTGGGTGCAGAGAGCCGTGATCCAGGTGAGCCTGGAGCGGCACTGCTGGGACCACACGGATCCCTGGATTCCCAGAATTCCCAGCATCCCAGGATTCCCAGGATCCCCAGGACCCCAGCATCCCCAGGATCCCAGGATTCATCCCCAGGATCCCAGCATCCCCAGGATCCCAGGATTCATCCCCAGGATCCATCCCCAGGATCCCTTGGATCCCCCAGATCCATCCCCAGGATTCCCATGTTTCCCAGCATCCCCAGGATTCCCAGGATCCATTCCCAGGACCCCAGGATCCCAGGATTCATCCCCAGGATCCCCAGGGATCAGCTCCTCCCTCGTGATCCCCTCTCACCTCCTGGTTGCACTGCCTCACCGGGCTGGATCCGGGCTTGTCCACCCGCGACGGGATCCTCACCTGCACAGGGACAACAAACTCCTCCACCACCGATTCCCAGGGGAAAAACTGTGGGAATGTGGGGCTTTTCCCGGGATTTCACCTCCAGGAGGGTGCAATCCCTTCCCTGGATGGTACCTGGATGAGCACTCCCATCACCGGCAGGTTCAGCGTCTGCCCAGGCACCGGCGGCGGCCACTGGTCGATCTCGTTGCACACTGAGGGAAGAGTTTGGGGGAAAATCCAGCTTATCCCGGAATTCCTGATGGGAATTGTTCCCTTTTCCCAGGTTACACACACCCCTGGAGTGGGGCAAACCCAGCTCATCCCAGAATTCCTGATGGGAATTGTTCCCTTTTCCCAGGTCACACACCCCACTCCCAACTTGGGACAAATCCAGCTCATCCCAGAATTCCTGATGGGAATTGTTCCCTTTTCCCAGATTACACACCCCACTCCCAGCTTGGGGCAAACCCAGCTTATCCCAGAATTCCTAATGGGAATTGTTCCCTTTTCCCAGATTACACACCCCTCCCTGGCTTGGGGCAAACCCAGCTTATCCCAGAATTCCTGATGGGAATTGTTCCTTTTTCCCAGGTCACACACCCCTCCCTGGATTGGGGCAAACCCAGCTCATCCCAGAATTCCTAATGGGAATTGTTCCCTCTTCCCAGGTTACACACACCCCTGGAGTGGAGCAAACCCAGCTTATCCCAGAATTCCTAATGGGAATTGTTCCCTCTTCCCATCTTATACACCCACCCCAGCTTGGGGCAAACCCAGCTCATCCCAGAATTCCTTGGGAACAATTCACATTCCCTGGGAACAGTCCCCATTCCCTGGGAACAGCCCCCATTCCTTGGAAACACCCCCAAGGTCCTTCCCTGCTGGAATTTTCCAGAATCCCAAGCTGCTCCTGCTTTCCCTGCTGGAATTTTCCAGAATCCCAAGCTGCCATCCCTGCTCTTGGTTTCCCTGCTGGAATTTTCCAGAATCCCAAGGTTTCCTGGTCTCTTCCTGCTGGAATTTTCCAGAATCCCAAGCTTTCCTGCCTCACCTGCCTCCAGGCACGGCTCCAGCTTGTCGAAGTATTCCGGAGCGATCAGCTGGAGCAGGCACTGGAACAGCCTCACGTAGGGAAGGCGGGACACGAGCACCAGGGACTGGGAATGGCACATTTGGGATCATTGGGATCATTGGGATCATTGGGATTAGGATCCTGCCCCAATCCCAGCACGTAGGGAAGGCGGGACACGAGCACCAGGGACTGGGAATGGGAGATTTGGGATCATTGGGATCAGGATCCCCAATCCCAGCACTAGGGAAGGCGGGACACGAGCACCAGGGACTGGGAATGGGAGATTTGGGATCATTGGGATCATTGGGATCAGGATCTTTCCCCCCGATCCCAGCCATGGAGGGCTGGACTGAAAAACCCCGGCACAAAACCATGGAGAGCTCCCAAGTTTTTTCCAAGCCGGAATTTTTTTGGGATTCTTGCTGCCCACCTGGGATTTGGGAGAGGAAAGGTGTGGGAGCATGGCCTGGGAAAAGAGCAGCTGGAAAGGGAATAAAAATCTGCTGGGTTCAAAGCTCCCAAAAATCATTTCAGGTGGAGGAGCACAAAGGAGAGACTCCTGAAATGGGAATTGGAGAATTCCTGAAATGGAAAATCAGGGAATGCTGGGGAAGGAAAAAGGAACTTGGAATAATGAATCATATCCAGCCTTTTTTGTTCTAAATGGGGCTTCCTTGTGGAATAAATCCCATTTTTTTACAGCTGTCCCAGCCCAGCCCCACTGGGGCTTTCACTGTTACACCATTCTCCTCCATCCCATTAATGAGTGCTTTAATTAGGAATGCAGGAGTCATTTAAACACCTCCTGTCCAACCCCAAACTTGGAATTCAAACCTCATCCAAGTGTGACAATTCCTTCCCTGAGCAATCCCAGTGCTCCAGGGGAAAACTGATGGGTTTGGAGGGGATGGGAACGGGATTTGTGCATCAGCAGGAGCCTCAGAGGAGCTCCTGGGGCTGGAGGGGACAAAGATCAGGACAGTGCTGGGATTGAGGTGTCCCCATGGAGCAGCACAGGAGAGGGAAAAGCCCCAGGATGGGCCAGGACAGGCTCAGGATGGGCCAGGACAGGCTCAGGATGGGCCAGGACAGGCTCAGGATGGGCCAGGACAGGCTCAGGATGGGCCAGGACAGGCTCAGGGTGGATCAGGACAGGCTCAGGATGGGCCAGGACAGGCTCAGGGTGGGCCAGGACAGGCTCAGGATGGGCCAGGACAGGCTCAGGATGGGCCAGGACAGGCTCAGGATGGGCCAGGACAGGCTCAGGATGGGCCAGGACAGGCTCAGGTTGGGCCAGGACAGGCTCAGGGTGGGCCAGGACAGGCTCAGGATGGGCCAGGACAGGCTCAGGGTGGATCAGGACAGGCTCAGGGTGGCACAGGACAGGCTCAGGGTGGGCCAGGACAGGCTCAGGGTGGGCCAGGACAGGCTCAGGATGGATCAGGACAGGTTCAGGATGGGCCAGGACAGGCTCAGGGTGGATCAGGACAGGCTCAGGATGGGCCAGGACAGGCTCAGGATGGATCAGGACAGGCTCAGGGTGGGCCAGGACAGGCTCAGGGTGGGCCAGGACAGGCTCAGGATGGGCCAGGACAGGCTCAGGATGGATCAGGACAGGTTCAGGATGGGCCAGGACAGGCTCAGGGTGGATCAGGACAGGCTCAGGGTGGGCCAGGACAGGCTCAGGGTGGATCAGGACAGGCTCAGGGTGGGCCAGGACAGGCTCAGGATGGGCCAGGACAGGCTCAGGGTGGGCCAGGACAGGCTCAGGGTGGATCAGGACAGGCTCAGGGTGGGCAGCAGCAGGAATTTCCCCATGGAAAGGGGGTCAGGCCCTGGAAGTGCCCAGGGAGGTTTGCAGTGCCCATCCCTGGAGGTGTCCAGGGAATTCCTGGAGGTGGCACTCAGGGGACAAGGTGGGCATCGGGCACAGCTGGCACTGGGTGGGCTGGGAGGGCTTTTCCAGCCCCAGGGATTTTGGGATTCTGGGATTTCAGCACTGACCTTCTGGAAGTAGCCCCTCCTCATGGAGCTGTCCTTGACCTGCCGGAAGTACACGTAGCCAAAATAGTGAGCGGCCTCTCGCTGCAGGGACAGGGACAGAGAGGGACAGAGGGACACAGGGACAGGGACACAGGGACAGGGACAGAGAGGGACACAGGGACACAGGGACAGGGACACAGGGACAGGGACAGAGAGGGACAGAGGGACACAGGGACAGGGAGACAGGGACAGAGGGACAGAGAGGGACAGAGGGGGACAGAGAGGGACACAGGGACAGAGAGGGACAGAGGGAAAGAGAGGGACAGAGAAGGACACAGGGACAGGGACACAGGGACAGAGAAGGACAGAGAGGGACACAGAGGGACAGAGGGACAGAGATGGGCAGAGAAGGACAGAGAGGGACAGAGAGGGACACAGGGACAGAGAGGGACAGAGGGAAAGAGAGGGACAGAGAAGGACAGAGAAGGACACAGGGACAGAGAAGGACAGAGAGGGACACAGAGGGACAGAGGGACAGAGATGGGCAGAGAAGGACAGAGAGGGACAGAGGGACAGAGAGGGACAGAGAGGGACAGAGAGGGACACAGGGACAGAGAGGGACAGAGGGACAGTGAGGAACAGCCCAGCCCCACTGTCACCATTCCTTCCTGAGGCACCCCCTGCTCTGGCACATCCCAGCATTGATCCCAATCCCCCAGGAGAGCTTCCCATGGGGACACAGGGACAGACACAGCTGGAGCCAGCCTGGGAGAGCTGGGAACGTTCCCCTGGAGAGGAGAAGGATCCAGGGAGAGCTGAGAGCCCCTGCAGGGCCTGAAGGGGCTCCAGGAGAGCTGGGAATGTTCCCCTGGAGAGGAGAAGGATCCAGGGAGAGCTGAGAGCCCCTGCAGGGCCTGAAGGGGCTCCAGGAGAGCTGGGAATGTTCCCCTGGAGAGGAGAAGGATCCAGGGAGAGCTCAGAGCCCCTGCAGGGCCTGAAGGGGCTCCAGGAGAGCTGGGAATGTTCCCCTGGAGAGGAGAAGGATCCAGGGAGAGCTGAGAGCCCCTGCAGGGCCTGAAGGGGCTCCAGGAGAGCTGCAGAGGGACTGGGACAGGGCTGCAGGGCCAGGAGCCAGGGAATGGCTGCCAGTGCCAGAGGCCAGGGCTGGATGTTGGGATGTTGGGAATTGGGAATTGCTGGCTGGGCTGGAATTGCCAGAGCAGCTGTGGCTGCCCCTGGATCCCTGGCAGTGGCCAAGGGCAGGCTGGAGCCTGGGGCTGGAGCAGCCTGGGCCAGTGGGAGGTGTCCCTGCTTCAGTTCCCTCTCCCAAAATAACTGGGGTTTCCCTAATTCAATTCCCTCCCAGTGGAACTGGGGTCTCCATCATTCCACTCCACATCCCAAAACATCTGGGGGTCCCCCTGACTCAACTCACTTCCCTCTCCCCCAGATTCAGTTGGTTTTGATCCCACTGATCCCGTTCCCTCTCCCAGCAGTTCCCAGATCCCATTTCCTCTCCCAGCAGTTCCCTGATCCCATTCCCAGCAGTTCCCAGATCCCATTTCCTCTCCCAGCAGTTCCCTGATCCCTCTCCCAGCAGTTCCCTGATCCCATTTCCTCTCCCAGCAGTTCCCTGATCCCTTTCCCAGCAGTTCCCTGATCCCATTCCCTTTCCCAGCAGTTCCCTGATTCTGTTCCCTCTCCCAGCAGTTCCCTGATCCCTCTCCCAGCAGTTCCCTGATCCCTTTCCCAGCAGTTCCCTGATCCCATTCCCTTTCCCAGCAGTTCCCTGATTCTGTTCCCTCTCCCAGCAGTTCCCTGATCCCTTTCCCAGCAGTTCCCTGATCTCTCTCCCAGCAGTTCCCTGATCCCATTCCCAGCAGTTCCCTGATCCCATTCCCAGCAGTTCCCTGATCCCATTCCCAGCAGTTCCCTGATCCCATTTCCTCTCCCAGCAGTTCCCTGATCCCATTTCCTCTCCCAGCAGTTCCCTGATCCCATTTCCTCTCCCAGCAGTTCCCTGATTCTGTTCCCTCTCCCAGCAGTTCCCTGATCCCATTCCCAGCAGTTCCCAGATCCCATTTCCTCTCCCAGCAGTTCCCTGATCCCTCTCCCAGCAGTTCCCTGATCCCATTTCCTCTCCCAGCAGTTCCCTGATCCCATTCCCTTTCCCAGCAGTTCCCTGATTCTGTTCCCTCTCCCAGCAGTTCCCTGATCCCTCTCCCAGCAGTTCCCTGATCTCTCTCCCAGCAGTTCCCTGATCCCATTCCCTTTCCCAGCAGTTCCCTGATTCTGTTCCCTCTCCCAGCAGTTCCCTGATCCCATTCCCAGCAGTTCCCTGATCCCATTTCCTCTCCCAGCAGTTCCCTGATCCCTTTCCCAGCAGTTCCCTGATCCCATTCCCAGCAGTTCCCTGATCCCATTCCCAGCAGTTCCCTGATCCCATTTCCTCTCCCAGCAGTTCCCTGATCCCTTTCCCAGCAGTTCCCTGATCCCATTCCCAGCAGTTCCCTGATCCCATTCCCAGCAGTTCCCTGATCCCATTTCCTCTCCCAGCAGTTCCCTGATCCCTTTCCCAGCAGTTCCCTGATCCCATTCCCAGCAGTTCCCTGATCCCTTTCCCAGCAGTTCCCTGATCCTGATCCCTTTCCCAGCAGTTCCCTGATCCCGTTCCCTCCCCGGTGAGCACGGAAGGAAATCCCAGCGCTGAATCCTTCCCTCCCCTCTGTCCCCACAGCCAAAGGAGGATTTTCCAGAGGGAGCCCAAATCCACGGAATGCTCAGCTCATTGCAGGACCCACCTGCAGGGTCAGAGGGGCCTCCCGGTTGTACCTCCCGTCATCCTGGAACGGGGAGCTCCGGGAACCCCCGGCCTGGCGCAGCCGGAAGCTGAACTGGGTGTCCCCAAGGCCACCTGGGACAGACACAGCAGGGACAGGGACACAGAGCTGGGAGAGGCTCCAGGAGAACGGGATGGAGCTATGGGAACACCCAAAACAGGGACAGAGAGGAGAAACCAAACAGAGAAATCCCAAAGGGAGGGGAAAGAGAAAGGAAAAAGGAAGGGAAAATGGAAGTGAAACGGGAAGGAAAAGGGAACTCTTGGAAAAAGCTTTTCCCTGGCAGGGTGGCACAGGGTGCCCAGGGAATGGCTCCCAGTGCCAGAGGACAGGGCTGGATGTTGGGATGTTGGGAATTGGGAATTCCCGGCTGGAATGGAATTCCCAGAGCAGCTGTGGCTGCCCCTGGATCCCGGGAATGGCCAAGGAAAGCTTGGAGCAGCCTGGGATGGTGGGATTGGAATGGGATGGGATTGAAGGTCCCTGGATCCCATCCCAAACCATTCTGGGATTTGGGAGGCTCTGAATCCATCCCGAGGGATTTTTCTGGAAGTTGGGGCTGGAAAAGGGAAGGGAGACCCTTCCTGCAGTGCTGAGATTCCCAGGGAAACCCCTGGACCCCAAAATTCCTTCCTGGAGCGGAGCCGGGGCAGGGCTGGAGAGAGGGAATGGAGGGAATTCCCTGGGAAAGGGGAGATGGGGGTGGGATGTTGGGAATTGGGAATTGGGAATTGCTGGCTGGGCTGGAATTGCCAGAGCAGCTGGGGCTGCCCCTGGATCCCTGGAATGTCCAAGGCCAGGCTGGACATTGGGACAATGGGAGGTGTCCCTGCCATGGCAGGGGGGCACTGGGGGGGATTTGGGATCCCTTTTATCCCAAACCATCCCAGGATTCCATGAAAGTGCGGAAACCCAACCCTTAAAGCCCCAGGGCCTGGCTGGATAAGATTTATTTCTCCTTTGTGATGGATAAACACAGATTTGGGGACATTTCTGCTGGAAGTGCCTCTCCCCAGCTCCTGTCCCAGCCCCAGGAATGTGACAGCTTCCATCCCAGGAACTCCTGCTCCGGGAAATTCCTTGGAGCACAGAGCACAGGGAGGCTCTGGCTCAGCTCTGGGAATTTCCTTGGAGCTCTGGCTCAGCTCTGGGAATTTCCTTGGAGCAAAGGGAAGCTCTGGGAATTTCCTTGGAGCAAAGGGAAGCTCTGGGAATTTCCTTGGAGCACAGGGAAGCTCTGGGAATTTCCTTGGAGCACAGGGAAGCTCTGGGAATTTCCTTGGAGCACAGGGAAGCTCTGGGAATTTCCTTGGAGCATAGGGAAGCTCTGGGAATTTCCTTGGAGCACAGGGAAGCTCTGGCTCAATCCCAGGAATTTCCTTGGAGCACAGGGAAGCTCTGGCTCAATCCCAGGAATTTCCTTGGAGCACAGGGAAGCTCTGGCTCAATCCCAGGAATTTCCTTGGAGCACAGGGAAGCTCTGGCTCACCCCAGGGTGCTCCTGCAGCCCTCCCAGCCCTGCAGCACCCCAGGGCCCGTTGTCCCCCCAGGGCCACCCCGGTGTCACCCACCTGAGTAGGAATCTGGGAAGGACAGGTAGCAGATGCTGGTTTTCTGCAAGGAAGGCAGCGGGAATGAGATCCAGGAGAGCAGCAGGGGAGGAGGAATGGGAAGGGATGAAGGTCTTTACCTCCTTCTCAGTGAGCCTGAAGTCGTGGGGATAAACCAGCTGTGGAGAGAGCAGAGCCTGACTGCTGTGGTTTGTTATAAATACATTTTATATTGTGGGCACACCCCAGCCGTGATCCAAACCTTCCTCACCCTCCAATCCCAATCCCACCTTTCACACACTCCATTCCCAATCCCACCTTTCACACTCTCCAATCCCAATCCCACCTTTCACACCCTCCAATCCCAATCCCACCTTCCTCACTCTCCAATCCCAATTTACACCCTCCATTCTCAATCCCATCTTTCACTCTCCATTCCCAATCCCACCTTTCACACACTCCATTCCCAATCCCACCTTTCACTCTCTCCATTCCCAATCCCACCTTTCACACACTCCATTCCCAATCCCACCTTTCACACACTCCATTCCCAATCCCACCTTCCTCACCCTCCATTCCTAATCCCACCTTTCACACCCTCCATTCCCAATCCCACCTTTCACACACTCCATTCCCAATCCCACCTTTCACTCTCTCCATTCCCAATCCCACCTTCCTCACCCTCCATTCCCAATCCCACCTTTCACACACTCCATTCCCAATCCCTTCTGTCCCCACCCTTAATTCCCTTTTCAGCCTGCTATCCCTGATTCCCTCTCTCCCCATCGCTGATCCCTCCACATCCCCATCTCCTGTCTCCATTCCCTCCCATTCCCAGTTCCCTGTTTCCATTCCCAATCCCCGATCCCCATCCCCATCTCCTGCCTCCCTGTCCTCTCTCATTCCCGGTTCCCGGTTTCCATCCCGGATTCCCGATCCCCATTCCCTGTCCCCTCCTATTCCCCATTCCCTGTCTCCATCCTGGACTCCCCATCCCCATCTCCTGCCTCCCTGTCCTCTCTCATTCCCTGTTCCCTGTCTCCATTCCCGGTTCCCTGTCTCCATTCCCGATCCCCGATCCCCATCTCCTGCCTCCCTGTCCCCTCTCATTCCCGGTTCCCTGTCTCCATTCCCGGTTCCCTGTCTCCATTCCCGGTTCCCTGTCTCTATTCCCGATCCCCGATCCCCATTCCCTGCCTCCCTGTCCCTCTCATTCCCGGTCTCCATCCCGGATTCCCGATCCCCATCTCCTGCCTCCCTGTCCCTCCCATTCCCGGTTCCCTGTCTCCATCCCGGTTTTCTGTCTCCATCCCGGTCCCGTCCGTCTCCATCCCTGATCCCCATCTCCTGCCTCCCTGTCCCCTCCCATTCCCGGTTCCCTGTCTCCATTCCCGGTTCTCATTCCCTGTCTCCATTCCCGGTTCCCATTCCCGGTTCCCTGTCTCCATCCCGGATTCCCCATCCCCATTCCCTGTCCCGCTCATTCCCGGTTCCCTGTCTCCATTCCCTATCCCCGATTCCCATTCCCTGCCTCTGATTCCCGGTTCCCTGTCTCCATTCCCGGTTCCCTGTCTCCATTCCCGGTTCCCTGTCTCCATTCCCGATCCCCATTCCCGGTCTCCATTCCCGTTTCCCCGTCTCCATCCCGCTCCCGTCCGTCTCCATCCCGTCTCCCTCAGGGCCCCGTTCCCTCCCCGGTGTTCCCGCGCTGCCTGAGGCGCTGTGTCCCGGTGTCCCGGTGTTTTGTGGCGCACCTCCATGGCCTGCCCGAGCTCCAGATCGAAGGTCACCACACACACGCAGTCGATCCAGGCGGCGAAGCGGCCCCAGGGCAGGGGGGAGGCGGCGGCGCGGCGGGGCCGAGGCTCGGCCCGGCTCAGCGCGTCCATGGCGGCGCCGCCCGCCCCGTCCCGCCCCGCGCCCCCTGGCTGAGGGGAGGACCCCGCGCTGTGCGGCGCCCCCTGGCGGATGGGAGGACCCCGCACTGCGCCCCCTGGCGGATGGGAGGACCCCACGCTGCGCCCCCTGGCGGATGGGAGGACCCGAGAGCGCCACCCGCACCATCGAGACAGGAGCGGGCGCGCAGAGCGGCGCGGGAGGGGCTGTGGAGGTGTCATGGAGGTGTCATGGAGGTGTCATGGCGGCGGCATGGCGGCGGTGTGAGGGCTCCGCGGGGCTTGGAGGTAGTGAGCGCTCGGCGGCTTCAACGCTACGGGCTGGGCCGGTCGGGGTCGGTCCGACCCCCGGTTGTGCCCGGTGTTAATCTCCCCGAGCCCGGTCTGAGCCCGGTGTGAGCCCCCCCGAGCCCGGTGTGAGCCCCCTGAGCCCGGTCTGAGCCCGGTCTGAGCCCGGTCTGAGCCCGGTCTGAGCCCCCCGAGCCCGGTCTGAGCCCGGTCTGAGCCTGGTCTGAGCCCGGTCTGAGCCTGGTCTGAGCCCGGTCTGAGCCCGGTCTGAGCCCGGTCTGAGCCCCCCTGAGCCCGGTCTGAGCCCGGTCTGAGCCCCCCGAGCCCGGTCTGAGCCCGGTCTGAGCCCGGTCTGAGCCCCCCTGAGCCCGGTCTGAGCCCGGTCTGAGCCCGGTCTGAGCCCCCCGAGCCCGGTCTGAGCCCGGTCTGAGCCTGGTCTGAGCCCGGTCTGAGCCTGGTCTGAGCCCGGTCTGAGCCCCCCGAGCCCGGTCTGAGCCCCCCGAGCCCGGTCTGAGCCCCCCGAGCCCGGTCTGAGCCCGGTCTGAGCCTGGTCTGAGCCCGGTCTGAGCCTGGTCTGAGCCCGGTCTGAGCCCCCCCGAGCCCGGTCTGAGCCCGGTCTGAGCCCGGTCTGAGCCCCCCGAGCCCGGTCTGAGCCCGGTCTGAGCCCCCCCGAGCCCGGTCTGAGCCCGGTCTGAGCCCCCCGAGCCCGGTCTGAGCCCGGTCTGAGCCCCCCGAGCCCGGTCTGAGCCCCCCGAGCCCGGTCTGAGCCCGGTCTGAGCCCGGTCTGAGGCCCCCGAGCCCGGTCTGAGCCCCCCAGGGCCGATTTTATGATCGCCCCAAACAACATTTATTAAACCGACGCCGTTTATTCCCTGCCGGGCGTGAGGAGGAGGAAATCTCCACAAAACAAACTCACCAAAGGGTACAAAATGATATTTTTTCTGCAGGAGAATTTACACAAACCCGCCCCGCTGTCACATTCTCACCTGCCCAATGCACAATTACCTGTGTGACCCGAGCTGACTCAGTGGAAAATTGACTTTATCCTTGAAAAAAGCTCTTTTATCAAGCGTCTGTTATTGCAAAAGTTTCCTGATGCCTCAGTTCCGTTTGCAAAGGTGAGAAAATGCCATCAGCTCCTTCTGGAGGAGTTCACCCGGCAATGAGGATCCACCAGGGAGCCCCAGGGTGGTGCCCCGGGGCTGTTCCCAAGGCAGAGGGCAAAGGGTGGCCCGGGGTCACTCTGTGTCCCCAGGAGAGGTCACTGTGTCCCCAGGAAGGGTCATTGTGTGTCCCCAGGAAGGGTCACTGTGTCCCCCCAGGAAGGGTCACTGTGTGTCCCCAGGGTCACTGTGTCCCCAGGGAGGGTCACTCTGTGTCCCCAGGGTCACTGTGTCCCCAGGGAGGGTCACTCTGTGTCCCCAGGGTCACTCTGTGTCCCCAGGAAGGGTCACTGTGTCCCCAGGAAAGGTCACTGTGTCCCCAGGGTCACTCTGTGTCCCCAGGAAAGGTCACTGTGTGTCCCCAGGAAGGGTCACTGTGTGTCCCCAGGGTCACTGTGTGTCCCCAGGAAGGGTCACTGTGTCCCCAGGGAGGGTCACTGTGTGTCCCCAGGGACACTGTGTGTCCCCAGGAAGGGTCATTGTGTGTCCCCAGGAAGGGTCATTGTGTGTCCCCAGGAAGGGTCACTGTGTGTCCCCAGGAAAGGTCACTCTGTGTCCCCAGGGTCACTCTGTGTCCCCAGGAAGGGTCACTCTGTGTCCCCAGGGTCACTGTGTGTCCCCAGGAAGGGTCACTCTGTGTCCCCAGGGTCACTGTGTGTCCCCAGGAGAGGTCACTGTGTCCCCAGGAAAGGTCACTGTGTGTCCCCAGGGTCACTGTGTCCCCAGGGAGGGTCACTGTGTCAGGGGTCCCTGGGGGGTCTCTGGGGGGTGTCAGGGGGGTCCCTGGGGGGTGTCAGGGGTCCCTGGGGGTGTCAGGGGTCTCTGTTTGATGGTGATTTTTGTGGGATTCTGGGCACGAGAATACAATGCTCGAGCTGCTCCTTGCTCAGGGAAATCTGGGCAATATCGGGGACAATATCGGGGACAATATCGGGGACAATAGCGGGGACAATAGCGGGGACAATAGCGGGGACAAATGCCAGATCTGTGACAGATCTGTGACAGATCTGTGACAGATTTCCTGAGGAGCTGAGGAACACCCAGACCCTTCGGGGGGTTATTTATTGGAATAGGTGACAATTCCACCCTGGCAGTGCCCAGGGCCGGGCTGGGCAGGGTTTGGAGCACCCTGGAGCAGGGGAAGGTCCCTGCCCATGGGACTGGGTGGGTTTTGAGGGGTGAAACCATTCCAGGGTGTCCTGACTCCCCCAGGAATTCTCTGCCCATGGGACTGGGTGGGTTTTGGGGAGTGAAACCATTCCAGGGTGTCCTGACTCCCACAGGAATTCCCTGCCCATGGGACTGGGTGGGTTTTGGGGAGCGAAACCATTCCAGGGTGTCCTGACTCCCACAGGAATTCCCTGCCCATGGGACTGGGTGGGTTTTGAGGGGTGAAACCATTCCAGGGTGCCCTGAGTGACTCCCATGGGAATTCCCTGCCCATGGGACTGGGTGGGTTTTGAGGGGTGAAACCATTCCAGGGTGCCCTGAGTGACTCCCCCAGGAATTCCCTGCCCATGGGACTGGGTGGGTTTTGGGGAGTGAAACCATTCCAGGGTGCCCAGGGTGACTCCCCCAGGAATTCCCTGCCCATGGGACTGGGTGGGTTTTGGGGAGTGAAACCATTCCAGGGTGCCCTGAGTGACTCCCCCAGGAATTCCCTGCCCATGGGACTGGGTGGGTTTTGGGGAGTGAAACCATTCCAGGGTGCCCTGAGTGACTCCCCCAGGAATTCCCTGCCCAGGGGACTGGGTGGGTTTTGAGGGGTGAAACCATTCCAGGGTGCCCAGAGTGACTCCCACAGGAATTCCCTGCCCATGGGACTGGGTGGGTTTTGGGGAGTGAAACCATTCCAGGGTGTCCTGACTCCCACAGGAATTCCCTGCCCATGGGACTGGGTGGGTTTTGGGGAGTGAAACCATTCCAGGGTGTCCTGAGTGACTCCCACGGGAATTCCCTGCCCAGGCAGCCGAGCTCCCACAGCAGCATCGCCCCCGTGCGTTTGGAGATTTATTTTTGGTTTATTTATGAATTTATTTGGTTGATTTATTTATATTGGTTTTATGTTTGGTTTTATATTTGGTTTTATTTATATATCCATTTTTATTTATATATATTATTTATATTTATTTTATATATATATATATATATATGGCTTTAGGTATATATATTTGATTTATATATTATATATATACATTATATATATATGGGTTTATTTATATATATATTTTATTTATATATATTATTTATATATATAAATATATATAATATATAAATATATATAAATATATAAAAATATAAATATATATAACATAAATGTATAAAATATATATAAAAATATAAATAAATATAAATATATGTATATAAAATATATATAATATATATAATATTTATATATATTTATATATATATAAATATATATTATATTATATATTATATATATTATATATTATATAATATATTTATATATTTTTATTTATAAATATATAAAAATATATAATGTATATAAATATATATTTATATATAAAATATATATAATATATATAATATATATTATATATATACATATGTATATATATTTGCTATTATTTATATATTTTTATTTATAAATAAATAAATATAATATATATATTGTATTCCACAGGGGTTATGTGTATATATATATATATATGGTTTTATTTATATATATATTTTTTATTTATATATATTATATATATATTTGCTTTATTTATATATATTATTTATATATATAATTTTTATATAAATAAATATAATGTATATATATTATTCCACAGGGGTTATATATATGTATTTTTTTTCTTTTAAAGTTTATATATATTATTTATATATATCATATACATATATATATTTGATTTTGTTTATATATATTTTATTTATATATATTATTTTATATATTATATATATATTTGGTTTTATTTTTATATATTTTTTATTTATATATACTATTTTTATATGTATTATAGATATATACTTACGTATACATATTTGCTTTTATTTAGATATATATTTATATATATATTTATATATAAATAAATGTAATGTATATATATTATATCACAGGGATTATATATATATTTGTTGTTGTTTTACTTATATATACATATTATTTATATATATATTTGGTTTTATTTATATATATATATTTAGGTTTATATATATATTATTTATATATATTATTTATATTTTATATATATATTTGGTTTTATTTATTTATTTATATTGGTTTATTTGGTTTATTTTTTACATTTATTTTATTTCTTTGGTCCCCCCCCGTGCTGTTTGTTCAGTTTCAGCTCTTTCGTGTCCTGCCCCTGTGGAACTCCCCTGCTCAGGGAGCAGAGCAGCTGCACTTAAACACTGCCCTGTCCCTAATGAACTGCTAATTAATGCTGGTTATCATTTATTACTGGCTTGTAATAAAGCCTGCAACACCACATTTACACTTGCCACACTTGGAGCTGATTCTTGTCAGACAGGGGAGAGCAGGAAAACATAAGAAAAGAAAAATATGTATCAAAAAATATTGGACATTTTTTTCCTCAGTAACTCTTTGTCCTGCAATAAAAATCAGTTTTAATCTTGTCCCAGGGGTCTCCCATGGCTGATTTCACTGCAGCCACACAAACATTCCTGCCTGGCCAAGCAGAAGAAAAATAATTGTGAATAAAAAGGGCAATAAAAGTGCTTAAAACATCTGAGAAATATAAAAGTAAGGGCTGGAGGGTTTCAATTAGAATGGAAGCAGAGCCCTGAGCAGGGAACTGTCACACCCAGCATCCCAAATCCTTCAGAGAGAATTCCCCAGAGTCAGGACAGGCAAGTGTTGGATCAAAGAACCAAGGAATCCTGGGATGGTTTGGGATAGAGGGGACCCCCAAACCCCCCAGTGCCCCCCACACCTCCCACTGGCCCAGGCTGCTCCCAGCCCCAGGCTCCAGCCTGCCCTTGGCCACTGCCAGGGATCCAGGGGCAGCCCCAGCTGCTCTGGCAATTCCAGCCCAGCCAGCAATTCCCAATTCCCAATTCCCAACATCCAGCCCTGGCCTCTGGCACTGGCAGCCATTCCCTGGCTCCTGGCCCTGCAGCCCTGTCCCAGTCCCTCTGCAGCTCTCCTGGAGCCCCTTCAGGCCCTGCAGGGGCTCTCAGCTCTCCCTGGATCCTTCTCCTCTCCAGGGGAACATTCCCAGCTCTCCCGGTCTGTCTCCACAGGAGATTTCCATGAACTGAGGACCTGCCCCGGAGGATTTTTGGTTTCCTGCTGTTGAAACCGCCGAGATCTCGGCTTTGCCTGGGGCACCCTCCCGGCTGGAGCCAGGGCTGCTGCTGCCGGCCTCGGGAAGCTGCGGAGCGGAGATCTCCGGGCTGGGGGAGTTCCGTGTACTCAGGACCCCCGAGACTCCGCTCCAGAGCCCGGCTGGGCCTGGAGATCTCCGGTCTGGGGGAGTTCCGTGCACTCAGAGCCCCCGAGGCTCCGCTCCAGAGCCCGGCTGAGCCTGGCGAGCTCCGGGCCGCTGCTGCTCGCCCATATTTGGGAAGGTTGGCGCTGTGTCCGCTGTTCATCTCCCCAGCAACCCCGCAAACACAACACGGCCCGAGCTCCCCGGCTATAATTAACGCAGGAGCCGAGCCCGTGCTCCGCAGCGCCGGGAGCTCCGTTCCCGCAGCCCCGGGATGTTGCGGAGTGCCGGGGAACGGGGGCTGCTCCTCGGCATCTTCGTGCTCGGCCACTCGGAGCCGCGGGGTTTGAACCGGGCCCGCTCACTCGGCCCAAAAAGCAGCCGGAGGGAAACTCCGGGGCTCGGAAAAGCTCCCGGAGCAGCGCTGGGCGCTCAGGAGGGGCTGCGGGAGAAGGGAAAAAGGAGAAGGGAGGAAGGAGAAGGGAGGAAGGAGAAGGGAGGAAGGAGAAGGGAGGAAGAAGAAGGGAGGAAGGCTCGTCCCCTCCTCCCTGCGGGGCCGCTCGCATTAATGTCGAACTGGCGCTGGGAGATCCTGTTCTGATGCCTGCTGGAGGCACCAGATCACGCCTCAATCCTGAGCCAAGAATAGATCCCAGAATTCTTCATCATCCACAGCCTATTCTGGGCCTGCAGCCTCCCACCCAACGTGTGCCTGCTCCCGCTGGGAATCCTGCTGAGCCTCAGGACCGGCAGCTCTGCAGGGACTGCACGTTCTCAGAACCAGGGAATCCTGGCATGGTTTGGATCCAAGGGGTCCCTGATGCCACCTCTGCCACCCCTGCCAGGGACAGGGACCTTCCGTGAGCCCAGGCTGCTGCCACTGTCCAGCCTGGCCCTGCCACCGCCGGCCTCAGCCCCTCGTGTTGGTGCTGAGGAGATCCCAGGAGCCATTCCCAGTGGGATCCAGCAGCTGTTCCCAGTGGGATCCAGCAGCCATTCCCAGTGGGATCCAGCAGCCATTCCCAGTGGGATCCAGCAGCCGTTCCCAGTGGGATCCAGCTGCTGTTCCCAGTAGGATCCAGCAGCCATTCCCAGTGGGATCCAGCAGCCATTCCCAGTGGGATCCACCAGCTGTTCCCAGTGGGATCCAGCAGCCATTCCCAGTGGGATCCAGCAGCCGTTCCCAGTAGGATCCAGTTGCTTTTCCCAGTGGGATCCAGCAGCCGTTCCCAGTGGGATCCAGCAGCCATTCCCAGTGGGATCCAGTTGCTTTTCCCAGTGGGATCCAGCAGCTGTTCCCAGTGGGATCCAGCAGACATTCCCAGTGGGATCCAACAGCCATTCCCAGTGGGATCCAGCTGCCGTTCCCAGTGGGATCCAGCTGCTGTTCCCAGTGGGATCCAGCAGCCATTCCCAGTGGGATCCAGCAGCTGTTCCCAGTGGGATCCAGCAGCTGTTCCCAGTGGGATCCAGCTGACCTGTGTCATAACCAGGGCTCAGAACCATGGCCTGAGGTCCCTGTCCCTGTCCCTGTCCCTGTCCCTGTCCCATCCCTGTCCCTGTCCCTGTCCTGTCCCCAGCCCTGTCCCTGTCCCTGTCCCTGTCCCTGTCCCTGTCCCTGTCCCTGTCCCCAGCCCTGTCCCAGCCCTGTCCCCAGCCCTGTCCCTGTCCCTGTCCCCAGCCCTGTCCCTGTCCTGTCCCTGTCCCTGCCAGGCGAGGGGAGCTGGCAGCTCCTGGCCCTGCTGTTGCCAAGCCCAGAGCTCAGCTGTATTTTAGCTGTATTTTAGCTGTATTTTAGCTGAATTTTAGCTGTATTTTAGCTGAATTTTAGCTGAATTTTAGCTGAATTTTAGCTGTATTTTAGCTGAATTTTAGCTGTATTTTAGCATGTTCCAGAGGGCTGGAGCAGAGGAAGCTGTTCCAAGGTTGGAACTCTAGAAATCATCTGGAGGAGTCAGGCTGTACAACCCTGGCCCTCCTGGGGGTGGGAATAGGCTCTGGGGGCGGCCAGATTTGGGAATTTGCTTGGATGGTTTTGTCCTGTCCCCAGAAGCCACAAGAAGCCACAAAAAAAATGCTTTCCAAGCCCATTTCCCTCCAACAGACAACTGGGAAGTGAAACTCCTGAGGCTGTGCTATTTTTTCCCTGCATTAATGACCACCAAAGTGCTAATTGCCACACTGGGCACTGTATAAATTCTTGGAGCTCTTCCCTTGCAACCCTCACACTGGAAAAGCATCCATAAATGAGGAATTTTACCCACTCAGCCACAGGGGAACACTTTTAGTGGCATTTCTGTGGCGGCAGTCCCATGGGTAAACCCTGGTCTGTGGCAGGGGGTGATATGGGATGAGCCTTAAGCTCTCTCCCAACCCAACCATTCCAGGATCCCGTGATTCTGTGCCCCCTGTGAGCGCAGAACCGTCCCTCTTCTGCCATGGCAAGGGCCACGTTTTCCCTGTAAACTTTAACCACGTGCAGGAATCTTTGCAGGGTCAAGGCCTCGGCGAGAGCAGCTCGGAGCAGCTTAGTGGTAAATCTCATGGCAGGAATTCACTTTGGAATGAGGGATTGGATCGCTTCCTGCTGGTTCCTGGAGGATGCTGGCACTTGGAAAGCAGTTTATCCACGAGACAAAGACAAATCCGGGCACGGCGACAGCGGATCCAGGAGCCCAGGCTGCCAGCATGACTCAGAGATCCCTGCTCCCAGCACTGGCTCCCTGCTCCCTCTGTCTCCTCTTTTCCCCTCCCTTCTCCGTGCTCATCCCCACCTCCATGGGCACAGCAGAGCCTGTCCCCACCCTGTCCCCGATCCCCATCTCTGGGGTGGCCCCCTTGCAGTGACACCAGGGCCACGGAATGGCTCCTGCTGACCCCAGCCCCGGGGTCCTGTCCCCGTGCTCCTCCTGTTCCCCCCGAGGCTCTGACCACCCCCGGGGGCCGCAGCTCACCCACCCTGGGGTCCTGAGGGCTGTCACTGTCCCCTCTCCCCAGTTCCCCTGTCCCTGCCCTCACCCCGCCATCCCTGACCCCTGTGTCCCCATAGCCCCATCCCAGTGTCCTGGTGTCTGTCCCAATCACATTCCTGTCCCACCATCTCCCTGTCCCCAATCCCCACCCCCGTGTCTCCATCTCTGCCCCCATCTCCATCCCCTTGTCCCTGTACGCATCCCTGTGTCCCCATGTCCCCGTCCCTGTCCCCCATCCCCGTCTCCATGTTCAATCCCATCCCATCCCATGGATCCCATCCCATCCCATGGATCCCATCCCATCCCATCCCATCCCATGGATCCCATCCCATCCCATCCCATCCCATCCCATCCCATCCCATCCCATCCCATCCCATCCCATCCCATCCCATCCCATGGATCCCATCCCATCCAATGGATCCCATCCCATGGATCCCATCCCATCCCATCCCATCCCATCCCATCCCATCCCATCCCATCCCATCCCATCCCATCCCATCCCATCCCCGTGTTCCCATCCTCGTCCCCCTGTCCGTGTCCCCATTCCTGCCCCACCACCCCCATTCCCCTCCTGTGCCCTCATCCCCATCCCACCATCCTCATCCTCATCCCCATCCCGCAGTGTCCATGTCCCCACGTCCGTGTCCCCATCCTGATCCCTGTGCCCATCCCTGTGCTCTCATATCCACGCCCTCATTCCCATCCCCTTGTTGTCATCCCTGTCCCTATCTCCCTGTCCCCGTCCCAATCCCTGTCCCTGTCCCCATCCCTATCCTGGTGTCCATCCCTGTTCCGGTGTCCATCCCTGTCCCTGTCCCCGTCCCATACCTGTCCCTGTCCCCATCCCTGTCCCTGTCCCAATCCCTGTCTCCATCCCCAATCCCTGTCCCCGTCCCCATCCCTGTCTCAATCCCTGTCCCCATCCCAATCCCTGTCCCCATCCCCATCCCCATATCTGTCCCCATCCCTATCTCTGTCCCTTTCCCAATCCCTGTCCCCATCCCAATCCCCATCCCTGTCCCTGTCCCCATCCCTATCCCTGTCCCAATCCCCATATCTGTCCCCATCCCTATCTCTGTCCCTTTCCCAATCCCTGTCCCCATCCCAATCCCCATCCCCATCCCTGTCCCATCCCTGTCCCCATCCCATCCCCATCCCCATCCCCATCCCTGTCCCCATCCCTGTCCCCATCCCTATTCCCATCCCCATCCCTGTCCCTGTCCCCATCCCTATCCCTGTCCCAATCCCCATATCTGTCCCCATCCCTGTCCCTTTCCCGATCCCTGTCCCTTTCCCAATCCCTGTCTCCATCCCATCCCTGTCCCCATCCCTGTCCCCATCCCCATCCCCATCCCCATCCCTGTCCCCATCCCTGTCCCATCCCTGTCCCCATCCCCATCTCTGTCTCCGTCCTTGTCCCCATCCCCATCCCCATCCCCATCCCCATCCCCATCCCCATCCCTGTCCCAATCCCTGTCCCCATCCCTGTCCCGGTGTCCCTCGGCCCCGCCCCCGTCTGACCCCGCCCACCCAGCCCCGCCCTGGCCCCGCCCCTCCCCCTCGGTCCCGCCCCTCTCCCCCCGCCCTGAGGGAGCCGCGGCGCCGCCGCCATTTTGGAGCCGCCGCCGCCGCCGCTCCGCCGCCGCTGCCCGCGCAGCCCCGGCCGGCCCAGCCCGCGGGCCCGGCCCGCAGCCCGGCCCGGCAGCGCCCGAGGGCAGCCCGGCACCCGCAGGTGAGACCCGGCTGTCACCGCCGCCCTCGCGGGGCCGGGGTCGGGGTTGGGCCCGGCGCGCCGCGGGCTGGGCCCCGCCGCCCCCCCGGCTCCGCTCCGGCCTCCCGGAGCCGTCCCCCGCGTTCCGGTGCTTCGGCACCGTTTGGGGGGTTAAAAACCTCCCCCGCCGAGCCGCTGTCCGGGGCTGGGCCGTGCTCCCGACGCCTCGTTCCGTGCGGATCTGGGTTAAATCCGACTGCTCTGCGCGTGACAGTTTCCTCTTGCCGTGTTTTGGTGCGTGCGGGGCGGGCTGGCGGGGCTGGGGGCCGCGGCTGCGGCCTCCGGCTGCTCCTGGAGCGTACCTGGCCGGCCGGGAGTGGCCGGAGCTGTCGGGAGTGGTGGCGGTGGCAAGGTCAGGGGTCAGGTCACCCTTCCTGGGGCTCAGATCCCTCTCTTAGGGCTCAGCGCGCAGTCTCGAGGCTCTGGTCACCTTTTGGGGGTCCCCTGCGCGGGGGTCACATCACCCCCCTGCGGTCTGGTCCCTTTGCCGATGCTCAGGTTCCCCTCTCGAGGTTCTTATCCGCCTCCGGGGCGTCAGGTCTCTCCCGGGGGTCAGATCACCCTTCTGAGGGTCCCCCTTTCTGGGTGTCTGGTTCCCCTCCTGTGGGTCAGGTCCCTCTCGGCTGTCTGGGCCCCTTCCAGAGGGTCAGGTCGCCTTCTCGGGGGTCTGGTTGCCTTCCCGAGAGTCTGGCTCGACCTCCGGCTTCTGGTCCTGTGTCCGGGGGTCAGGTCCCTGCCAGGGGTGACAGGAGGGGGATCAGTGGTCAGGGTCTGGTCCTGGTCCCTCCTGGGGGTCACAGGAGGGGGATCAGTGGTCAGGGCCTGGTCCTGTTTTTGGGGGTCACAGGATGGGGAATCAATGGTCAGGGTCAGGTCCCTCCTGGGGGTCACAGGACGGGGATGAGTGGTCAGGGTCTGGTCCTGGTCCCTCACAGGGATCACAGGAGGGGGATCAGTGGTCAGGGCCTGGTCCTGTTTTTGGGGGTCACAGGAGGGGGATCAGTGGTCAGGGCCTGGTCCTGTTTTTGGGGGTCACAGGATGGGGAATCAATGGTCAGGGTCAGGTCCCTCCTGGGGGTCACAGGATGGGGATCAGTGGTCAGGGTCAGGTCCTGGTCCTGTTTCTGGGGGTCACAGGAGGGGGATCAGTGGTCAGGGTCAGGGTCTGGTCCTGTTTTTGGGGGTCACAGGAGGGGGATCAATGGTCAGGATCTGGTTCTGTTTCCGGGGGTCACAGGAGGGGGATCAGTGTCAGGGTCAGGTCCTGTTTTTGGGGGTCACAGGAGGGGGATCAGTGGTCAGGGTCTGGTCCTGGTCCTGTTTTTGGGGGTCACAGGAGGGGGATCAGTGGTCAGGGTCTGGTCCTGGTTTTGGGGGTCACAGGAGGGGGATCAGTGTCAGGGTCTGGTCCTGGTCCTGTTTTTGGGGGTCACAGGAGGGGGATCAGTGGTCAGGGTCAGGTCCTGTTTTTGGGGGTCACAGGAGGGGGATCAGTGGTCAGGGTCTGGTCCTGTTTCCGGGGGTCAGGTCCCTCCTGGGGGTCACAGGAGGGGGCTCAGCCTCCCACGGGTGTCACCCTCTTGGGGACCTGCCCACCTCAGGGTGCAGAATTTGGCCATAAATGTCACCCTGCTGGTTTTATTAAGGACCAGAAACTGGGGTAGGAGTGGAGGCCCCGCTGGAATCACCACAAGATTGATCTGACAGGAAAGTGGCTCCTGGCAGAGGCTGGGAGGGCCCTGCTGAATTTGAGGGCCTTGTTTTGCACCAGCAAAAAAAAAAAAAAAACCAAACTAGGAAGTGAAAAAGAGAAACTGAGAGAACTCAGAGGGGCCTGAGAGATTTTTCCTCGCTTGATCCCTCACTTGGAAATTAATGTTTTAAAAACTTGAAAGTTGTTTTCATCATTTATTTTGTGTCTGAGAAAAGAGAAAGTGGTGATTCCAGCCCTGCCCAGCCCCACAGGTTTGAATCAAGCTCTTAGGAGTAGATTTGGTTTATAAAGCTCTGCTTAAAGCCTGATGAGAGAAGAAACATTTATGTTTTCTCTTATTACTCTGACACTTAAAAGCGAACATGCTGCCAAAATACTTCAGTGGTAAAAAAAACCCTCGGTGGATGGTAGTATAGGGATTTCCATGGCAACCAATGGTGATCTCATGGGAAGCAAAGTTAAATTTTGGGCTGTCAGTGGGAGCACATCACGGCCCGGGCTGGCCTGGGTGACATTTGCTCGGCAGAAGGTGATGAGGGCTGGGTTGGAACAAACCAGTGTGAAACCAAGGCTTGTTCTCTGTGTGTACACTGATATTCCTGGTGATTTTTGTACTTGCTTTGGATTAACGTTGAAATGCGGGGATGTGGGATGACGTCCTGGCTGGCCGTGGGGACAGATTGGTGGTGCAGCAGCAGGTGCCTGTCGGGCAGGTGGTGCAGGAAAGGTTCCTGCAGAACCTCACACTGAGGGAAGGTTTGTTGTGGGATGCAGGAGCTTTGGAGCATCTCCTGCTCAGCCTGGTGTTCCAGGAGCTCTGCGTGTGCTGTGGGAGGGACAGGGTGGATTTCTGACTTCACAAATTGGAAACTGTCAAAAATAATAACGACGAGGCAGCGCTGTGTGAGAGCTGCTGCTCGGGGGTTTGTTACCAGGAGAAAAGCGCTCTGTGGGCTTACAGGGTTTTTGGGAAGTTCCAGGCTGCTGTTGGCAGAGCTTCCCTGGGAAACAGGGGGCTGGGGGGCCCAGCTGTGTTCCAGAGTGGGATCCCCCCGGTCCTGATCACAGTTTCTGGGTTGGATTGGGAGGCAGCTGGAGGGAATCCCATCGCTGCTGTCCCCCACAGTGAGATCCTGAGCGAGAAGGGGGCGTTGGTTCGTTAATGCTTCCTCTCCTCTTTGCTAGGGAGATATCCCAGTGTTTTCCCGTGGTGCTTTTCCACGCTCTGTGCAGGGAATGCTTCATTTGAGGTCTCTCCTGAGTTTTCTGGTGGCAAAGGGGACCCAAAACTTTCCTTCCCTGGGCCTTGCAGTGGTATAGAGGAATTCCAGCATCACAGAACCATGGAATCTCCAGGGTGGGAAGGGACCCACAGGGATCATGGGTCCATCTCCTGGCCCTGCCCAGCCATCCCTGGCAGCGGTGTCCGAATGCTCCTGGAGCGTTCCCATTCCCTGGGGAGCACCCTCTGGGGAAGAACCTTTCCTGCTCTCCATCCTCTCCCTCCCCTGGCACAGCTCCATGGTTCCCTGGCTCCTGTCCCTGCTGCCCAGAGTTTGGGGAGGGCTGGGAGCAGAGGGATGAGCTTTCCTGCTCTCCTTGCTGACAGCCAGGTGTGCAGGCACAGCTGGAGCAGCCGTGGCTTCTGCGCTGGGGATTGTGACTGTGTGGATGTCATCCAGCAGGATGCTTTAACAGGGGCTGCAGTGCCTGAAGGGCAGGAGCTGCAGCTCAGCCATAAAAATGGGCAAACTGGAATGCCAGGAAATAGGAGAGCCTTGTTGGGGTAAATCTTGGGTTTGGAACAAGAGTAGAACAAGAATAACTGGGAAATTTGGGTGCAAATAGTGCAGGAGAAACGGGTGAGGTCGGTGAACTGAGAGCAAAGGAGGAGCTGGGTGTTTCAATGAGAGGATCAAGGAATATCCCAAGTTGGAAGGGACCCACAGGGATTATCCAGTCGAGCTCCTGGCTCTGCCTGGGACCCCCCAAATCCCACCCTTTGCATCCCTGTGAGTTGTCCAAACGCTCCTGGAGCTCTGGCAGCCTCGGGGCCGGGACCATTCCCTGGGGAGCCTGTGCCAGCTTGACAGAACTTCAGAGAACTTTACAGGGAGGAGGGTTTGTGGGAGGTCTTGTTTTGCTGGATGCAGAATTCCTGAAGAACTAATTGAGGAGTTAATAGAGTGAGTTAATGAGTGACGGCAGCGCTCGGGCTGGGCTGTCAGACACAGAGGCTCGGCCGGGAGCTGCAGTCTCTCACTCCTGGGAGCTGGGAACTGGGAACACAGCCCTCCTCCCAGTTACACCGATGGGCTGCAGTGCTTTCACCGCCTTTTCACGGCAAATCCGCAGATGTCGGGGCTTTATGGAAGGCTCAGGGAAGGAATGTGGCCTCTGTGTGACCAGGAGTAGCAACAAAGGCTCTTAAGTGTCTCCTTTGATTCAATATTATTGGAAGCAGGAGTGTGTTGTCTTTCCTGGCTGCTGCTGTGTTTCTCTACTTGAGCTTTTCTTTTTCCCTCTCTGCTCCCTGTTCCTCCCACCATCCTCCCCTCACTCCTGATGGATTTCCCTGCTCCTTGTTTTGATCCTCCCCAGCTGCCAGCACTGCAATAACCAATATTGACATTATTATCGCTGCCTGGACTATTTTTACCTGCACCTTAACTCTTGTTTTGGAGGGAAACTTGGGCAGATGAATATCAGTTACCTCAGGAAATGAAGCTTTCGCAGCCAAGCTTGAAAATCTCAGACGAAAAAGGCTCGGATTTAGGTGGAATTTGAGTGCCACACATATTGCTGTTGGATGAGGTGTGGAAGTGGGAAGTTCCATCTTTGTGTTCCTTGGTGCCTGTTAGTCCCAGATGGAGCAGAGGCACCTCAAGAGTGACGGTGAAAAATGTCTGCAGGGCCTGAAGCCTGACCAAAATTGTCATTTTTGTCAGGGGCGCCTTTAAACCCAACCCCACGTGGCACCGAGCCGTGACCGGGAGCTGTCACCACAGCGAGGGTGAGGTGATGTCAGGAGGAAGTGCAGCTCCTTCCTCAGCCTGAGCTGGCAGCTGTGCAGCTGCTGGGCTGGGATTGCTCCTCGCTGTCCCTCTCAGTGTCTGTCCTGTGTCCATCTGTTACCTGGGAGCGCTCTGGGGGAGGCTGTTCCCGGTGTCACAGCACCCACACACCCCATTCCTTCCCCTGGAGTCAGCCTGGGCTGCCCGAGGACACCGGGCTCATCTGGGCAGGAGGGGAAGCTGGAAGGCGTGAGAAAAAAACCTTCTGGTGAAATGGCAAAGGGCAGGCAGAGCTCAGAGCTCTTCCCAGCCTGGGGCAGAGTGAAAAACTTCTCTGGCACAGCTTTCCACAGAATCTCCTGAGCTGGAAGGGACCACAGGGATGGTGGATCCAGCTCCTGGCCCTGCACACACCCCCAGCAATCCCAGCCTGGGCATCCCTGGGAGCTCCTGGAGCCCCCACAGCCTCGGGGCTGTGCCCATTCCTGGGGAGCCTGGGC
This sequence comes from Poecile atricapillus, assembly GCF_030490865.1. Taxonomy (NCBI): domain Eukaryota; kingdom Metazoa; phylum Chordata; class Aves; order Passeriformes; family Paridae; genus Poecile; species Poecile atricapillus. Next base: position 943,996 of record NC_081288.1, read on the forward strand.
AGTGCCAGCACCCTCTGGGGCAGAACCTTTCCTGCTGTCCAACCCAACCCTCCCTGGCACAGCTCCATGGTTCCCTGGCTCCTGTCCCTGCTCACAGAGACCAGAGTTACCCCTCAGGATGAAACTGCAGCCCCTGGGGAGCCCTGAGCTCAGTCTCCTCCAGCTGAACATTCCAAGTGTCCTCAGCCACTCCTCATGTGGCCCCTCCAGACCCTTCCCATCCCCATGTTCCTCCTTTGGATGCTCCCCAATGGTTTCAGTTGTTTTTTCTCTGGAGGTGCCCAATCCCAGGACTGGAGGTGAGCAGGACAATCCCCTCCCTTGATGCTGTCCCTGATGCCCCCTGGGACAGGGATGTCCCTCCTGGCTCCAGGGCACAGCTGACTCAGATCCCCCTTGCCATCCACCAGGACTGGGTCCCTTCCCAGAGCTGCTCTCCAGCCTCTCCATCCCAGCCTGGGGGGCATCCAGGGCTGCCCCAGGGTGCAGATCCAGCACCTGCCTGTGTTAAACCTCTGGCACTTGGTCATTCCCAGCCCTTGGGTTTGTCCGGGTCTCTGCAGGGCCTCTCTGCCTTTGGGGAGTCAGCAGCTCCTCCCAGTTCTGAACCATCTGCAGACAGACCTGGTGTCCCCTTGGGCCACATCCAGGTCATCCATGGAGGTGCTGAAGGGAACTGGGCCTGAGTTGGAACCCTGTGGAACTTTGACTTTGCAGGGAAGCTTCCCAAACATCTGGATTGCTCAGTCCAGGGTTTGTGTGGGGCTGGCAGTGCCCCTGCTGCACTTCAGAGTGCCTGTGCTGGGAACCTGGGCTTGCAGTGGGATTTCAGTGCTGCAGTTTGCTGCTGCTCCCAGCTCCATGGCCTGGAGTGACACTGGTGACTCTGGAGTCACTTTGATTCTGATTCCCCTGGGCAGCTTTCGGAGCAGCAGCAGCAGAGCCTGGCTCTGGGAGAGGCACAAGCCTGCAGGAGTTGGGGATGGTCTGGCTGCTGCAGCCACAGGAAGGAAGAAGGAAACAGAACACAAGAAGCTGCTTTAGTTTCATTTTTGCCTTTGATTCCTTGTGAGGACTGAGTTCTGTCACACCTCAGAGAAGGCACTGGTGGCTCTGCTGTGACATTTGGGGTTCTCTTGTGGCAGTTTCTTCCTTCCGTTCCTCACAGCCTTGCACAGCCTGCAGCTGATTCCAGCTCCTTGCTTGGCTGTGCAGCGGGGTGGGATGAGAAGCTTGTGTTTCCTTAGCTGTTTATTTGTGTTTTCTTCCCTCGGCAGATCCCCCGGGACGCCGTTTAATTGAATTCTTTTATGTTAAGATGGATTTCTTTTCTTTGAGAAGGATAATTGAGCCTGTGAGCTCACAGGTTGAAAACTGTCCCCGTGTCCCCGAGGCAGAGGACAAAGGGCACGGTTGGAGCATGCCAGGAGCGGGCACAGGGCCAGGCTGGCCCGTGCTGGCCCTGCAGCCGTGTGGGATGGCAGCGCTGGCACCGGGACATGGGGACGTGGGACCTGGGAAGGAGCAGAGTGACAGGGCTGGGGCTGTCCTGGGAATTTAACCCTGGTGGGGCTGGGTGGCCCTGGCACTGGGACATGGGGATGTGGGACCTGGGAAGGAGCAGAGTGACAGGGCAATGTCCTGGGCATTTAACCCAGGTGGGGCTGGGGTGGCCCTGGCACCGGGACATGGGGATGTGGGACCCGGGAAGGAGCAGAGTGACAGAGCTGAGGCTGTCCTGGGAATTTAACCCTGGTGGGGTTGGGTGGCCCTGGCACCGGGACATGGGGATGTGGGACCTGGGAAGGAGCAGAGTGACAGGGCAATGTCCTGGGCATTTAACCCAGGTGGGGCTGGGGTGGCCCTGGCACTGGGACATGGGGATGTGGGACCTGGGAAGGAGCAGAGTGACAGGGCAATGTCCTGGGCATTTAACCCAGGTGGGGCTGGGGTGGCCCTGGCACTGGGGCATGGGGACATGGGACCTGGGAAGGAGCAGAGTGGCAGAGCTGGGGCTGTCCTGGGCATTTAACCCAGGCAGGGTTGGGTGGCCCTGGCAGCCTGGTGATGTTCTGGTGTGGTGGTGCTGGGCTCACAGGGAGCAGGGTCAGACACCTCCCTGCTCTGGGAACTTGTGCTGCTTCCTCAGAGCCTGCAGCTCCCCACAGCAGCAGCACCTGGAGCTGCTGGAGTGAACCCAGAGAGGCCATGGAGGTGCTGGAGCCCCTCTGCTCTGCAGCCAGCCTGGGAGAGCTGGGAATGTTCCCCTGGAGAGGAGAAGGATCCAGGGAGAGCTGAGAGCCCCTGCAGGGCCTGAAGGGGCTCCAGGAGAGCTGGGAATGTTCCCCTGGAGAGGAGAAGGATCCAGGGAGAGCTGAGAGCCCCTGCAGGGCCTGAAGGGGCTCCAGGAGAGCTGGGAATGTTCCCCTGGAGAGGAGAAGGATCCAGGGAGAGCTGAGAGCCCCTGCAGGGCCTGAAGGGGCTCCAGGAGAGCTGCAGAGGGACTGGGACAGGGCTGCAGGGCCAGGAGCCAGGGAATGGCTGCCAGTGCCAGAGGCCAGGGCTGGATGTTGGGAATTGGGAATTGGGAATTGCTGGCTGGGCTGGAATTGCCAGAGCAGCTGTGGCTGCCCCTGGATCCCTGGCAGTGGCCAAGGGCAGGCTGGAGCCTGGGGCTGGGAGCAGCCTGGGCCAGTGGGAGGTGTGGGGGGCACTGGGGGGGCTTGGGGGTCTCTTCTATCCCAAACCATCCCAGGACTCTGCTTCTGTTTGACTGAACATGAGTCCCACTGCTGGAAGTTCTGCCAGGCTGGAATGGGATGGGGTTGCAGTGATGTTGACAACAGCCATGATTCCATGTTAAGTCATGCTCAGCTGAGGGAATGGAATATCCAGGTTATCCTGGGAACCCTCAGCCCCTGAGCCAGGTTACCCCATTCCTGCTGAGCAGGTGCTCAGTCTGCACCATTTAGCAAATTGGAAAACACCAAAGGATGTTTTTCCAGCTTAGCTGTGCAGCTTGTTTCCTTTTCATTTTTCAGTTGGAAGATTGTTTTTCTTTGTGCTCAGTTGTTATTTACTGCTTCTGCATTCTCCCAGTCCTTGTTCTCTGCCATGGTTGGAACAAGATGGTTTTTAAAGTCCCTTTCCACCCAAACCATTCCATGTTTCCCATATTTATTATATCATTCTTTAATGTTGCACTGTCCATGGTATATCCGAAATTTTCTTCCATGACTAAGTATTTCCCCTCCCCCAGTACTGTGTTTCCTACTCTGCCTTGGCTTTCCAGGGGCTGGAACCTCTCCCAAAGTTCACACCTCTGTGATATAAATCCCTTCTTCGGAGGCAATGGTTCAGGTTCCTTTTTTAGTCAGTGGAGGAGCCAGGTGCTCATTCCCTGTCTGGGCAGGGATCTGAAATAGCTGAGTTGTGCTGGAGAAGCTCTCGTTCCTCTCCTGCCCAGGGAATGTGGGTGATGGACTGGGATCAGTCATCCTCGCTATAAATATCTGTCCCTTGGGTGAGACCCAGCCTGGGCAGGGGACACCCACAGGGCTGGGACAGGGACAGGGACAGGGAGCTCCTCACCTGGGGCTGGCTCCTGGAGCTGCTCCTCAGGAGAGACTGGACTGGGTGCTCCCCAAGGGCTTTTCCAGCCTAAATGTGAGGTGCTGATGTTCTGCCACGTCCAAACCCTGAGCTCTGCCTGGGGAACCTTCTCCCTGTTCCACAGCAGCTGGATGAGTTTGCTGCTGGAAGCAGGAAGGGATTCAGAACCATGGAGATCTCTCTGAGGCCAAAACGCTGAACCAAATTGAAGTTGTTGTTGTGTATGTGCCCAGCAGAGCTGTTTCCAGTTCTGTGAGGAGTGTGATGCACAGCTCTGCTGCTCCTGCCATCAGCAGGATGTGGAGCTGCTGGAGCAGGTCCAGGGGAGCCCAGCATGGTCATACAGAGACTGGAGCACCTCCAGAGACAGCCTGGGACACTTGGGAGTGTTCAGCCTTGGGGAGGGAAGGTCGTGCGGAGACCTCAGGGCACCTTCCAGGATCTGAAGGCATCCAAGAGAGCCAGAGAGGGACCCTGAATCAGCACTGGAGTGCCAGGACACAGGGAATGGCTTCCCACTGCCAGAGAGCAGGGATGGATTGGTTTAGATTGGATATTGGGAACAAATTCCTCCCTGGGAGGGTGGCCAGGGTGGCACAGGGTGCCCAGAGCAGCTGGGGCTGCCCCTGGATCCCGGGAATGTCCAAGGAAAGCTTGGAGCAGCCTGGGATGGTGGGATTGGAATGGAATGGGATTGAAGGTCCCTGGATCCCATCTCAAATCATTCTGGGATTTGGGAGGCTCTGAATCCATCCCGAGGGATTTTTCTGGAAGTTGGGGCTGGAAAAGGGAAGGGAGACCCTTCCTGCAGTGCTGAGATTCCCAGGGAAACCCCTGGATCCCAAAATTCCTTCCTGGAGCGGAGAGCCGGGGCAGGGCTGGAGAGAGGGAATGGAGGGAATTCCCTGGGAAAGGGGAGATGGGGGTGGGATGTTGGGAATTGGGAATTGGGAATTGCTGGCTGGGCTGGAATTGCCAGAGCAGCTGGGGCTGCCCCTGGATCCCTGGCAGTGGCCAAGGGCAGGCTGGAGCCTGGGGCTGGGAGCAGCCTGGGCCAGTGGGAGGTGTGGGGGGCACTGGGGGGGTTTGGGGGGTCCTTAAAGCAGAGGACAGCATTTCCCCACTTCCTTCAATGCCTGGCAAGGGGAGGGCCCAAAGCTCAGAAGTTTATCAACATTTTACTGTTTTTCCCTTCTGCTTTTAGAGAGAGTTCATTTAACTGTGTCTGGTCCCAGACTGCTGCATGTGACAGGGCTCTGAGATCTCCAGGATGAAGCAGCAGAGGTGTTTCCAAAAGCTCTAAGGGGCTTTAGGGTGCCACATGTTGGTGTAGGGGTCTGGGACCTGGTGCCAGTGGTGCCTGCACACCCCATTTCATGGCTGTTGCACCCTAACTTCCTCTTGCAAAAGGGGCAATTTCAGGCCTTCTGTTTTTCCTTCCCTTGTGTCACCTTCCTTGTGACACATGAAATAACGGGTACAGGGCAGGGATGTTAATGTGGGGAGTGCTTCCAGTGTGTCCATGGTCTCCCTGCTCCTGCTTTTCCCTCTGTTTCCAACAGCAGCTCCGCTGAGGAATGTTTCGTCTTGCAGGAAAAAACTGCTTCAGCTTCATTTTTCACAGGTGAATTCTGGGCAGCAGCAGGAATTTCTTTATGGGAAGGGGGACCAGGCTTGGCAGGGGCTGCTCAGGGAGGTTTGCAGTGCCCATCCCTGGAGGTGTGCAGGGAATTCCTGGAGGTGGCACTCAGGGAACAAGGTGGGCATCGGGCACAGCTGGGACTGGATGGGCTGGGAGGGCTTTTCCAGCCCCAGGAATCCTGGGATTCTTAGAGCTTCTCTGTGTTGTTTTCTCAAATACTTGGAAGCAAATGCTGGAATGAAGCAGTGCAGTTCCCAAGAACAAAACTGTTGTTTTTAGTTTTAGAGGAGAAGAGCAAGGAGAAGTATTGAGTGTATTCCTGGGGTTTGGATCCGTGCTGGAGTTTCCAAGGAGCAGTGAAATGAGACAGGATCACCTGGTGGGCACAGGAGACTTTGGCCATGTGGGGAAAATCCTGTTGTGTAATCCCAGTTTGTTTGGAGCTGTGGACTGTGCCCTGGTCAGGAATGTGTTATTTTGGGAAAAGCAGGTGGGATCACTACCAGCCAACCAGCAGGGCCAGTGCTGGGCAGGCAGGAGGATCTCCAGTGCCCTGCTGGGTTTAGGTTTTAATGTTTATGGGGAAATTCCTGCTGTTCCTGGGGAATGGCCCATCCAGATTCCTAAGGGGAATCATGGAATATCAGGATGGTTTGGGGCCTTAAAGCCTCTCTCATTCCAACCCCTGCCAAGGCAGGGACACATTTCACTATCCCAGGGGACTGCAAGCCACACCCAAATCATTCCCTGCTTCCGTGATCAAGAGAATTGTTGATGATCCTTCGTGCAAGGTGCATGTTCAGTTATTTTCCCAATATTGATCCAATCTCTAGGATTCTTTATTAAGCTTGGAAAAATAAATGTCAGCCTTTTCAGTCTTTTGAAATGCTCACCCTACTCATTCCACGGGTTTTATGAGTGGTTTTGGTTGTGATTGAGGGAATTCAGTCACAGTGTGAGTGACTCCTTGGATTAGTTCTCCATCCTTGCCACTTCCCTGCCCTCCCTCCCTGCTCAGACATTCCTGCAGCAATGTTGGGAGCCGGTTTGGGGGAATGATCCAGCTGATTATTTTTTTTCCTGCTAATTCTGCATGGCAAAGGAAACCCATTTTTTCCCAGCAGTGCAGGTTTAATACCCAGCGAGTTGTGGCCTCGGATCAGGAGTGTGTCCTGCTGGTTTGGGATTCCCAGAGCAGCTTGAACTTTGATGTTTCTTTATCCAGGTAAAACCCATGGAACTCCTAAGGGTGGGTCTGAGAGTTCCCAGGGATTGTTTTCCTTTCAGGATGTTTCATGGTGGATGAAGGCTGGCTCATAAATAGAGGTTAAGTGGTGTCATGCAGGGAGAACAGGCTGCTGGTGCCTTGTCCTGGCAAAGATGTTTTACCCAATTCCAAGGAACTGGGTAAAGGGGGAGGAATTTCCCCATGGAAAGGGAAGGTTTGCAGTGCCCATCCCTGGAGGTGTCCAAGGAATTCCTGGAGGTGGCACTCAGGGCTCTGGGGACAGGGTGGGCATCGGGCACAGCTGGCGCTGGATGCTCTTTTCCAACCTCAGCCATTCTGAGCTCCTTCTGAAGCGTCTTTATTTCTCTGAACTGCAAAACTTAAACTTTACATGGACTATGTCTGTAATGGCCTGAAATGAAGGGGCATTGAGGAAATTAAACTGCTTTTATTTAATGTCCTGTTTGAGGGCTCTGCTTTGCTGGGGCCTCAGGTCTGGGTCTGTTGGGTGGAGGAGCATTGGAATATTCTGGCAGGAGCTGCAGCATGTGAGGGGCTGGGCTGTTGAGGTGCAGGAACAGCCACAAACTCACCTTGGGAGCTTTGAACCGGGATGAAGGAGCAGAAAAGGGCACAGCAGTTGTTTTACTGGCTCACTTGGGGCCCTGTGCTGATCAAATACGAGTCTGTGGAACGGGCAGCCCTTGATCTCCCCGTGGGGTGCAGCAGGAAATCTCAGCTTGCAAATGCTGGCCCTCGGTCTGAGTACAAAGAGGTGTCTTTTGTAACATTGCCTTAGTCTGTGGGCAGCAAAGATGAAAATATCCAAGGTCCACGGAAGGACTTGAACAAAATGGGATTTCTGTGCTTGTGCACCCCAGTTAAAACAACAGCCTGCTCTGAGATCCCAGTCTGGTCATTTACAGGGATTTCTGTGGGGTTCAGCTGTGCTGACCCAGGAGAAAATGTCACTTGTTGCTTGGAGCAGACAGAGTAACCAGCCCTGAGCCTCATCAAAGCGATCCAGGAGCCTGGAGTCCTGCGAGGGATGGAAATCAGCTCTTCAAGCACCCCAGCACTTTGTTTTGCTGCTTTAATATTCAAATGCAGTTGCAAATCTCCCACTCAAAGGTTACTGTTTAATGGGAAGCCCTGAGTCCCCCCGGGGTTCCTTGGGGCCGTCAGCACAGAGGAGCAGCTGGAAATAACCAATCCTGCTCAATTCCTGCTGAAATACACATCACAAACTGGGAGATTCCTCTGCCCTCAGAGCTGACGTGAGCCCAGCAGCCCGTAGAGGTGAATTTTAGGGATGTACTGAGCTCCATGTGCACTGACTGAGCTGTTAAAAAAGGCCTTTTTGGTGCTGTTTTGTTCCCAGGGCGCTTGGGAGCCTTTTCTGCAGCTTTTTCCTGCAGCTTTTGAAGCGCTGCGGTTTCCCCGTGTCTGGGTGTGGAGCAGTTAATTAAAAAAGTAACATTTAAATCAAGAAGCTGTGCAAATTCTGTCCTTAGCATGGGGTAGGGCAGCAATTAGGAGGCTGCTTAACGAGATAGTGGGTGAGGATAAGGTTGATGATCAAAACAGAGAATTCCTGATACCATCTCTTTCTTTGGGAGCTTCAGAGGCCGGGAAGAATTAGAAGGAGCTCTTCATTTGTCCAACACAGAGGCCTTCAAGGGTTTATTGCCAGGGGCAGTTTGTTGTTAAAGAAAAAGCCCAACACAGCCCCTTTCCATGCAGAGCAGCATTCCAGTGTGCCTGTGGTTTCCTGCTGCTGGCCACAGAACGTGGGGTGCCCCTGAGCTGGGTGGGATGTGGGGCTGTGCAGAGGGATGGGGACCTGGGATGAGGCCACAGGGTGAGGGACGGCCAGGCTGAGGGGCAGGAGCTGCCCTGGAGCGCTCCAGGCTGGGCACAGGGGCTGGAAACTGGGAAAGGCCCTGGGGGGACACGAGCCCAGAGGGGCCAGGGGGGCAGGAGGCCGATGGAGCCGGGCTGGGGCAGCCCCAGGGTGGGCACAGCCCGGGGCAGGGACTGTCCCCTGTGCTGGCCCTGCTGAGGGACCCCCTGGAATCCTGGGGACAGCTCTGGGCCCCTCCTGCCAGGAGAGCCCTGGAGGGGCTGGAGGTGTCCAGGGAATGGAGCTGGGAAGGTTCTGGAGCCCCAGGAAGAGCTCTGGGAGCTGGGAAGGTTCTGGAGCCCCAGGAAGAGCTCTGGGAGCTGGGAAGGTTCTGGAGCCCCAGGAAGAGCTCTGGGAGCTGGGAAGGTTCTGGAGCCCCAGGAAGAGCTCTGGGAGCTGGGAAGGTTCTGGAGCCCCAGGAAGAGCTCTGGGAGCTGGGAAGGGGCTCAGCCTGGAGCAAAGGGGGATCAGGGGGACCTTGTGGCTCTGCACAAGTCCCTGGCAGGAGGGGACAGCCGGGGGGTCGGGCTGTGCTGGCAGGAACAGGGACAGGAGGAGAGGGAACGGCCTCAGGATGGGCCAGGACAGGCTCAGGATGGGCCAGGACAGGCTCAGGATGGGCCAGGACAGGCTCAGGATGGGCCAGGACAGGCTCAGGGTGGGCCAGGACAGGCTCAGGGTGGATCAGGACAGGCTCAGGGTGGATCAGGACAGGCTCAGGATGGGCCAGGACAGGCTCAGGGTGGATCAGGACAGGCTCAGGATGGGCCAGGACAGGCTCAGGATGGGCCAGGACAGGCTCAGGATGGGCCAGGACAGGCTCAGGGTGGGCCAGGACAGGCTCAGGGTGGGCAGCAGCAGGAATTTCCCCATGGAAAGGGGGTCAGGCCCTGGAAGTGCCCAGGGAGGTTTGCAGTGCCCATCCCTGGAGGTGTGCAGGGAATTCCTGGAGGTGGCACTCAGGGGACAAGGTGGGCATCGGGCACAGCTGGCACTGGATGGGCTGGGAGGGCTTTTCCAACCAAATGGTGCCAGGATTTTGTAATGTAAATGCAGAGATCTCTTTGTCACATGTTAAAGAATAATGAAGAAATTCATCTTCAAAGCTCAAAGGGGAAAACAAAAGGACATTCTTGGCAAACTGGTGAAATATTTTGGTTGACAATAAATTTTATCTGTGAATTTTAAATGTATCCAAGTGGTTTTCAATAAGCAACTTTGGCCAGGGGATGTCTCAGGGAGCTGAAACACCTCTTTGGGGATGTGTGGCAGTGATGAACCCCCAGTGAGGTGGGGTCACTGCCTCGAGACCTCTGGTGTGTCCTGCTTTGCCTTTAGGCAGGGATTCCAAAAAGAATCCAAATGGGGGAGGCAGGGAGCATGGGAATGGTGCTGAATGGGAATGGAGTGATGTAAAATCCTGATGTCAGAGGAGCTGAGGTGTCCCAGAGCTGCTCCTGGGTGGAGAACCTTGCACAGGTCCTGTTCCTTGGTGTTCCTCATGGCTGCCATGGGATGGGCTCCTGGCACGGTGTGATTTGAGAGCAGAGGGGCTGAGATCATGGAGTCATGGAGTCATGGAGTCATGGAATCATGGAATCATGGAATCCCAGACTGCTGTGGGTGGGAAAGGACCCCTGAGCCCCCCCAGTGCCCCCCAGCCATGGCAGGGACTCCTCTCCCTGTCCCAGGCTGTTCCCAGCCCCATCCAACCTGGCCTTGAGCTCTGGCATTTCTGTAGGAAACATTTCTTTTCCTCCTTTGGAGTTTCTCACCATCCTTTGTGCCTCCACCATTCCTCTGAAGAGAAATCCACAAAGGTCTTGGATTCAGTCTTTGCTGTGTTAAAGATAAATATGGGAATTATTCCATTTTGAAGCAGAGTGTGTTTCACAGGAGTCTGAGGTGGGAGCCGAAGGAGGTTGAGAGAGCTCTGAAATAACTGAGTAGCTCATGATTCTCTTCCCCTGGCAGACTGAACCCCAGAATCCCAGAAATGCTGAGGTTGGAAAAGCCCTCCCAGCCCATGGAGTCCCAGCTGTGCCCGATGCCCACCTTGTCCCCTGAGTGCCACCTCCAGGAATTCCCTGCACACCTCCAGGGATGGGCACTGCAAACCTCCCTGGGCACTTCCAGGGCCTGACCCCCTTTCCATGGGGAAATTCCTGCTGAATTCCTGCAGGATGGTGACTTTGTGTGTCCCTTGTCCAGCTCTCACAGGAGGAGGAGTCCGAGATGTGCCTGCAGCCCCCATCAGGGCTGACCTGAGACCTTCACAGGGGATGAATTCTGGGTGTTGTTTGCTTCTCTCTCAAGGAAAGTTGGGTCCTTTTTAGGGAAGTGAAATTGTGCAGTTGAGAAATGTTGATAACCCAAATGATCCAATTTCTTGGGAAGAGCTTGAGGATAAAAATACTGGCGAGTGTAAATTGTTGTGAGGTGGCAGTGGGGTGTTATGTATGAGCTGGCACCGCTCCTTGCCTGCTTTCCTGGGAGTGCTTGACAGGTCTGGGGATGGATCAGGGCTGGCTTCCAGCTGGGCTTGGCTGTGAGCAGGGCTGGGAATGACCCTGTCCCTGCCCTGGGAGTCACCAGCAGCAGTGGGACACCTGGGCACCCTCCCTGTTGCTGCAGGTGATGCACTGCAGCCTCTGGCTTCTTCTTCCCTGGCAGCACTGGGCTGGATAACAACCATAAAAACAACAACAACAGCAGCTCCTGTGGGCTGTTCACTGCCATCAGTCCTGGGCTGCCTGACCTGCTGTGCTTTGAGTGTCTGACTGAAACCACAGCAGCTGCACATCCATCCTGTGCTGTACCTGGAATCACAGAGCCATGGAATCTCCTGAGCTGGAAGGGACCCCAGGGATGGTGGATCCAGCTCCTGGCCCTGCACACACCCCCAGCAATCCCAGCCTGGGCATCCCTGGGAGCTCCTGGAGCCCCCACAGCCTCGGGGCAGTGCCAGCACCCTCTGGGGCAGAACCTTTCCTGCTCTCCAACCCTCCCTGGCACAGCTCCATGGAGATTTGAAAATATTTGGAGCAGGCTCTGGCACCACAAGGTGCTGGTTCTTTGCTGGATCAGCTCCTGTGGAAGATTCCCAGAGCTTGGCCAAGAGTTTAAAATAGTAACTGGTCTTGGTGGCTTCTCCAGTTACCAGGATCATTCCAGGGATCTCATGATTTGCATATCGTTTTCCAAATGTCCACATGCTCAGGAAAAGAAATCTGCTGTTGCTCTGACCCTGAGTTGATGAAGGAAGAGTTGAAATGATGTTTGCCAGGGGGAGTGGATTTAGGGATGAGCCAGGGCTGGGAACAGGCAGAGAGGAGTGGGCTGGCTGCTCCTCCCTGGGGATGGAACAGGAACTCCAGAAACTGCCAGAGGCCAGGGCTGGATGTTGGGATGTTGGGAATTGGGAATTGGGAATTGCTGGCTGGGCTGGAATTGCCAGAGCAGCTGTGGCTGCCCCTGGATCCCTGGCAGTGGCCAAGGGCAGGCTGGAGCCTGGGGCTGGTGTCCCTGCCATGGGGACTCCCTTGTCCCCAGTCCCTCTGCAGCTCTCCTGGAGCTCCTTTAGGCCTGGAAAGGGCTCTGAGCTCTCCCTGGATCCTTCTCCTCTCCAGGTGAACATTCCCAGCTCTCCCAGGCTGGCTCCAGCCCTGGAGCAGCTCCGTGGTCTCTGGACTGTGTCCAGCAGTTAATCTCAGCCGTTGTTTATTTACTGTTAGAACCAGTGGCTCTGGGAATATTTCAATTCCCGTGTTATGGTTGAGGTTCACAAGAGTTGGTGGAAGGATCTTTATGTGTGTATTTATTTATTTACTGGAAAGGAGGAAGCAGCAGAGACCAGAGCCCATCCCAGTGACCTCAGGGCTGTGTGGAGTCAGGAATGGGCTGCAGGAGTTTGTGGGTTTGGGTTAATCAGGAATATCTGGAGTGACCATCTTGGTCAGTTGATGTTTGTGGTCACTCAGCTGTTCTGGCTGAGCATTGGAGCGGTGCCTGGATGGTTTTACCCTTCCACCCTTTAATCCCTGAGTTCCTTGCAGAGACAAGGAGGGTTGGGGAAGAGATGAAGGTTCATAAAACCCCAGTTTCAGGTGTTGCAGGTGTTGATGGTATAAAAGCCCTGAAATGGGAGAACCTCCAAACTGTTCTCCCCAGTCTTTGCATCACTCACTGCTGCTGGAGAGAAGAAGATGGAAAATCCAACTGTTTTAGGCTGGGATTGTTCTCTTTTCCTTTGGCTGTATTTAGCCATGGCAGGGGCTGCCCAGGGAGGTTTGCAGTACCCATCCCTGGAGGTGTCCAGGGAATTCCTGGAGGTGGCACTCAGGGCTCTGGGCTGGGGACAAGGTGGGAATCAGGCACAGCTTGGGCTGGGAGGGCTTTTCCAGGGATTTTGTTGGGACTGCTCTTAAAGCAGGTGGGAAGAGGCTGAATAAGTCCCAAAATTTATGAGTGGACATTGACCAGGGAGCAGTTTGTGGTTGTTCCGTTCTCCTCCTGGCCGTGCAGGTACCCTGGGAAATGCTGCTTTCCTTTAATTCCAACAGCTCAAACTCTTCCTTTATTAGTGAAGTCTTGAGGCAAGTTCTAACTTATATAAAAGGTTGAATTTAGCTCATCTTAGTTGATATTTCTGATCAACCATGATAAAGTAACTGAGGCAGTGGGAAGACTTTAAATTTTGTTAAAAATAGCTGGGTTTTGTACATGCCTGTCCTTTTCCAAATGCTCCCATCCCACTGCTGCCTCCTGGGATGTGCCACGGGATGTATGGGAAAGGCAGGAATTCTGTTCCTCTTGGGAGGCTCATGTTTAAATGGACCTTTTGATGGTTTTTATTGAGGAATTCCCGATTCTCCTCATCGTCTTCCAGTGCCTTTTGCAGCTGAAGAACCCTTTCCTTGTATCTGGGTATGGACTCACCTGGGGGCTGGGGCATTGCAGCCTCTGTGGATCCCCTCTCCTGATTCCCTGGAGCAGCAGGAGCAGAGCAGGAGGAGCCCCTGGCAGGGGGGCTCAGGTGAACTCAGCTTCTTCCCTGCAGGGAAGGGGTTCTGAGCAGGGCATGGCCCATTGCAGCCTCTGTGGATCCCCTCTCGTGATTCCCTGGAGCAGCAGGCACAGGAGGAGCCCCTGGCAGGGGGGCTCAGGTGAACTCAGCTTCTTCCCTGGAGGGAAGGGGCTCTGAGCAGGGCATGGCCCATTGCAGCCTCTGTGGATCCCCTCTCCTGATTCCCTGGAGCAGCAGGAGCAGAGCAGGAGGAGCCCCTGGCAGGGGGGCTCAGGTGAACTCAGCTTCTTCCCTGGAGGGAAGGGGCTCTGAGCAGGGCCCCGAGGCTGCCGAAGCTCCGGGGGCATTGGGACAGCGCTGCTGGGAGCTGGGGTCTGTGCAGGTGATCCCTGTGGAGCTCCAGCTATATTCCATATATTCCATGATATTCCATGATATTCCATATATTCCATGATATTCCATGATATCCCATGATATTCCATGATATTCCATATATTCCATGATATTCCATATATTCCATGATATCCCATGATATCCCATGGCTCTGTGAGTCCAGGGATGATTGTCAGACACGTGCTGGGTGTTTAATTCCCAGCTCCCTTAAGCAGAGGGGCACAGGGGAGGTTCCAGGCTGTGCTGGACTCAGGGATCCTGGTGCAGGCTCTGGGATGGGCTCTGAGCCCCGTGTCCAGCACACAGCACCTGGAACATCCCCAGGAGCGGTGGATCTGCTGCTGCTGGGCTCTGCACATCCTCCAGCACGGCTGGAGCCCGAGGAGACTCAGGAGAGGAGCTAGGGTGTATTGAACAGTTGGTCATGACATGCTAAATGTAAATGTAATAAATGTAAATGCTTTTCCAAAGGCACTGGAGAGGTTTTTGGTGGGTTTTAGTCTGCTCAGTAACGAGCTTTCCTTCCTTGCTGAGTGGATTCCATGGAAAGGCTGCAGAATATCTTGGGAACATCTGTCCTAAGGCATGGAAGGTGTGGCTGTGGTGGCCAGGGTGGGCTCTGTTCACGGAATATTGGCACACAGACGTGTGGAAAAGCTGCAACACGCTCGGGTTTCATCGTGCTTGGAGCTGAGCCATATCCCTGAAAACTCTGGCACCATCCCTGGCAGTGTCCCAGGCCAGGCTGGACACTGGGGCTTGGGGCACCCTGGGACATGGGAGCTGTCCCTGCACTGGGGGGGCTTTGAGCTCCCTTCCCACCCAAACCATTCCAGGATTATTTCTTCAAAGTGGACTTGCACTCTTGATTGATACTTTCAATTTGTTGATGTTTTTGGGACCGTGTTTTCCAATGACAGGCCCAGCTCTTTGTGTATATTTGGGATATTTATTTGGGATATTTATTTGGGATATTTATCTGGGATATTTATTTGGGATATTTATCTGGGATATTTATTTGGGATATTTATCTGGGATATTTATTTGGGATATTTATTTGGGATATTTATTTGGGATATTTGGGATGTTTGTTTATTTGGGATATTTATTTGGGATGTTTATTTGGGATATGTATTTGGGATATTTATTTGGGATATTTATTTGGGATATTTGGGATGTTTGTTTATTTGGGATATTTATTTGGGATGTTTATTTGGGATATTTGGGATATTTATTTGGGATATTTATTTGGGATATTATTTATTTGGGATATTTATTTGGGATATTTATTTGGGATGTTTATTTGGGATATTTATTTGGGATATGTATTTGGGATATTTATTTGGGATATGTATTTGGGATATTATTTATTTGGGATATTTATTTGGGATATTTATTTGGGATATTATTTATTTGGGATATTTATTTGGGATATTTATTTGGGATATTTATTTGGGATGTTTATTTGGGATGTTTATTTGGGATATTTATTTGGGATATTTATTTGGGATATTTATCAGGGATATTTATTTGGGATATTTATTTGGGATATTATTTATTTGGGATATTATTTATTTGGGATATTTATTTGGGATATTTATTTGGGATATTATTTATTTGGGATATTTATTTGGGATATTTATTTGGGATATTTATTTGGGATGTTTATTTGGGATATTATTTATTTGGGATATTTATTTGGGATATTATTTATTTGGGATATTTATTTGGGATATTATTTATTTGGGATATTTATTTGGGATATTATTTATTTGGGATATTTATTTGGGATATTATTTATTTGGGATATTTATTTGGGATGTTTATTTGGGATATGTATTTGGGATATTATTTATTTGGGATATTTATTTGGGATGTTTATTTGGGATATTTATTTGGGATATTATTTATTTGGGATATTATTTATTTGGGATATTATTTATTTGGGATATTGTTTATTTGGGATATGTATTTGGGATGTTTATTTGGGATGTTTGGGAGCAGCTGCTGTCTCACAGGAGGAGCTGCAGATCAGCAGCCTCGTGAATTGCTTTGGGTTTTGCTGCCACTAAACTTGGGGTGAGTTCTGTGTGCCTTTGGCCAGGATGTGAGGGGATGTGAGGGGACATGAGGGGACATGAGGGGACCTGAAGGGACGTGAGGGGACATGAGGGGACATGAGGGGACCTGAGGGGACATGAGGGGACATGAGGGGACATGAGGGGACATGAGGGGACATGAGGGGATGTGAGTATCAGGAGCTGTGCCAGCCCCTGGGCCCTCAGGAGCAGTGCCAGCAGCTGCTGCTGTCACCAGGCAGGCGTGTCCTGGTGACACTGCAGGGACATGGGGTGGTGGCACACACAGGGAGTGCTGGCTGTGTGACATGGCAGTGACACAGGGTGGTGACAGGAGTGCTGGCTGTGGTGACACTGCAGTGACATAGGGTGGTGGCACACACAGGGAGTGCTGGCTGTGTGACATGGCAGTGACACAGGGTGGTGACAGGAGTGCTGGCTGTGTGACATGGCAGTGCCATGGGTGGTGACAGGAGTGCTGGCTGAGGTGACACAGCAGGGACACGGGGTGGTGGCAGCAGTGCTGGCTGTGGTGACACAGCAGTGACACGGGGTGATGGCAGCAGTGCTGGCTGTGTGACATGTGGCAGTGCCATGGGTGGTGACAGGAGTGCTGGCTGAGGTGACATTGCAGTGACACAGGGTGGTGGCACACACAGGGGGTGCTGGCTGTGGTGACTCTGCAGTGACAGGGGTGGTGGCACACACGGGGTGCTGGCTGTGTGACATGGCAGTGCCATAGGTGGTGACAGGAGTGCTGGCTGAGGTGACACAGCAGGGACACAGGGTGGTGGCAGCAGTGCTGGCTGTGGTGACATGGCAGGGACACGGGGTGATGGCAGCAGTGCTGGCTCTGGTGACACAGCAGTGACAGGGAGTGCTGGCTGTGGTGACATGACAGTGACACGGGGTGGTGACAGGAGTGCTGGCTGAGGTGACATTGCAGTGACACAGGGTGGTGGCACACACAGGGGGTGCTGGCTGTGGTGATACAGCAGTGACACAGGGTGGTGGCACACACAGGGAGTGATGGCTGTGTGACATGACAGTGACACGGGGTGGTGGCAGCAGTGCTGGCTCTGGTGACACAGCAGTGACAGGGAGTGCTGGCTGTGGTGACATGGCAGTGCCATGGGGTGGTGACAGGAGTGCTGGCTGAGGTGACAAGCAGTGCCATGGGGTGCTGGGTGTGGTGACACAGAGTGGTGACAGGAGTGCTGGCTGGGGTGACAGGCAGTGCCATGGGGTGCTGGCTGTGGTGACACAGCAGTGACACGGGGTGGTGGCAGCAGTGCTGGCTGAGGTGACACAGCAGTGACACGGGGTGGTGGCAGCAGTGCTCGCTGAGGTGACACAGCAGTGACAGGAGTGCTGGCTGGGGTGACACAGCAGTGACACAGGGTGGTGGCAGGAGTGCTGGCTGAGGTGACACAGCAGTGACACAGGGTGGTGGCAGGGGTGGTGGCTTTGGTGACAGCAGTGACACAGGGTGGTGGCAGGGGTGCTGGCTGGGGTGACACAGCAGTGACACGGGGTGATGGCTGGGGTGACACAGCAGTGACACAGGGTGGTGGCAGGGGTGGTGGCTGGGGTGACACAGCAGTGACACGGGGTGGTGGCAGGGGTGGTGACTGAGGTGACACAGCAGTGACACAGGGGTCGCTGTGTCCAGGGCTCCCTGTGGCTGTGTCCGGGGGTCTCTGGCCGCTCTCCGGAGCCGTTCCCATCAGGATGTGCTGGAGCTGGGGCCTTGCTGGGTGGGCTGGGCTGGATCCCTGGGTGTCCTGGCTCACCCTGGGTGTCCTGGCTCACCCTGGGTGTCCTGGCTCCCAGGAGATCTCTCTCTGATGGAGATTGGGAGCAAATTCCTCCCTGGCACAGGGCGGGGGCTGCCCCTGGATCCCTGGCAGTGGCCAAGGGCAGGCTGGAGCCTGGGGCTGGGAGCAGCCTGGGCCAGTGGGAGGTGTGGGGGGCACTGGGGGGTTTGGGGGTCCCTTCTATCCCAAACCATCCCAGGATTCCATGGTTGTGGAATGCAAAACCAGCTGAAACCAAGACAAGTTCTTCCTTCCAACCCCCCATTGCTCCCTGTCCCTGGAGCAGCCTCTTGTGTGCATTGTGAGAATTCCACGTGTTCTTCCAGGGCTCTTCCAGCCTTGAGCTCTCCAAAGCTTTGCTGTCCATGTAAGCCAGAGTTGTGCAGGATTTTACTGAACTCTTGGAACCCAGCAGGGGAATTGCTGAGGAAGATCTTGCTGGAGGTGTCCCTGCTCATGGCTCTGCTGGCAGGAACAGGGACAGGAGGAGAGGGAATGACCTCAGAATGGGCCAGGACAGGCTCAGGATGGGCCAGGACAGGCTCAGGGTGGGCCAGGACAGGCTCAGGATGGGCCAGGACAGGCTCAGGGTGGGCCAGGACAGGCTCAGGATGGGCCAGGACAGGCTCAGGATGGGCCAGGACAGGCTCAGGGTGGGCCAGGACAGGCTCAGGGTGGGCCAGGACAGGCTCAGGGTGGGCCAGGACAGGCTCAGGATGGGCCAGGACAGGCTCAGGATGGGCCAGGACAGGCTCAGGGTGGGCCAGGACAGGCTCAGGATGGGCCAGGACAGGCTCAGGGTGGGCCAGGACAGGCTCAGGGTGGGCCAGGACAGGCTCAGGGTGGGCCAGGACAGGCTCAGGATGGGCCAGGACAGGCTCAGGGTGGGCCAGGACAGGCTCAGGATGGGCCAGGACAGGCTCAGGGTGGGCCAGGACAGGCTCAGGGTGGATCAGGACAGGCTCAGGGTGGATCAGGACAGGCTCAGGGTGGGCCAGGACAGGCTCAGGGTGGGCCAGGACAGGCTCAGGGTGGCACAGGACAGGCTCAGGGTGGGCAGCAGCAGGAATTTCCCCATGGAAAGGGGGTCAGGCCCTGGAAGTGCCCAGGGAGGTTTGCAGTGCCCATCCCTGGAGGTGTGCAGGGAATTCCTGGAGGTGGCACTCAGGGGACAAGGTGGGCATCGGGCACAGCTGGGACTCCATGGGCTGGGAGGGCTTTTCCAACCTCCCTGAATCTGGGACTGGGTCAGGGACTTTTGGGCATAAATTCTGGGGAAAAAGGCATCAAAATTTAGAAATAAAATCTTGAACAGTTTTTGTTCAGATCAATGCCCTTGGTTTGGGTGAATGTTGTACCTCCAGTTAAGTAATTGTTGATTGGAAGATGAGGAAATACATTTATTTTCTCATTAAATTTAATTTCAGTTTCTTGTGGGGGACCTCCTGCTGGTTGGTCTCTGTATCCAAGAGCACATCAGGAATTCCTGGGTTTCAGGAGACTGGTTAAAGCCCAGCTCTGGAGTTGGGGGGCAGCTCATGGGCTGAGCCAGCCTTGGCTCTTCCTCTGTGATCCCCTTCCACTCTCCCTGGTTGTTCTGAGCCCCAGGCCTTGAGCACCTGCAGGGCTGGGCAGTTCACATCTCCCAGAGCTGCAGCAGGGGAGGAACTGGGATAACTGGGAGGATCCTGTGTGGCCTGGTGCTGATGGCTGGGCAGGGGCTGTCGGTCCCTATGATCTTCCTTTGTGCTGGAAGGTTCTCTGGAAGTTCACTTAGGGAAAAAAAATAAAAGCCTTTGGTTCTCAGGTACCTTTGTTTATTGGTAATTTTTAAAAATCTTCTACAGGATTGAAAGTTTGCAGAGGAATTTGCACTGGATGAAAACCAATTCCTGAAGCTGGGTCTATTCCAGGAACTGTAACCCAAATGTTTCTCTGTCCGTGGAGGAGATTTCACGTTTGAAGGAACTTCTACTGAAGGTAAGAACATCTCCCTGTCCTTCTGTCATGGAATGGTTTGGGATAGAAGGGACCCCCAAACCCCCCAGTGCCCCCCACACCTCCCACTGGCCCAGGCTGCTCCCAGCCCCAGGCTCCAGCCTGCCCTTGGCCACTGCCAGGGATCCAGGGGCAGCCACAGCTGCTCTGGCAATTCCAGCCCAGCCAGCAATTCCCAATTCCCAACATCCCAACATCCAGCCCTGGCCTCTGGCACTGGCAGCCATTCCCTGGCTCCTGGCCCTGCAGCCCTGTCCCAGTCCCTCTGCAGCTGTCCTGGAGCCCCTTCAGGCCCTGCAGGGGCTCTCAGCTCTCCCTGGATCCTTCTCCTCTCCAGGGGAACATTCCCAGCTCTCCTGGAGCCCCTTCAGGCTCTGGAATGTTCTGGAAGGTCTCCCTGGATCCTTCTCCTCTCCAGGGGAACATTCCCAGCTCTCCCAGGCTGGATCCCTGGGAACTGAGGGGCTCCAGGCCTGGAGCAGCTCTGGGGTCTCCTCTGGTCTCTCTCCAGCAGCTCCAGGTGCTGCTGCTGTGTCCCCAGGGCTGGGGCAGCTCTGCAGGTGGGGGACAGGGGCAGGGTCCCCCCTCCCCTGCGGGATTAGCCCAGCCCTGGGGGGCTCTGGTCAGGGCCTGTCAAGTTCCTCATTAATGGACCAATTAATTCCCAATAATGAGGATGAGCTCTGTGATGCTGGGTGCTCAGTTCTGGTGGCTGCTCCTGGGATTGATCTGGAATTTAATTCCTGGAGTCATCTGAGAGGGAATTGTGGTGTCCCAGGGATATTCCTGAGGATGGAGGAGCTCAGTCCCTGTGTCCCTGTGTCCCTCTGTCCCTGTGTCCCCGTGTCCCTGTGCCAGCCTTGAGCCTGGGCTGGCTTTATCCCCATGGAAAGGGGGT
Organism: Poecile atricapillus; assembly: GCF_030490865.1. Lineage (NCBI taxonomy): Eukaryota > Metazoa > Chordata > Aves > Passeriformes > Paridae > Poecile > Poecile atricapillus. The sequence goes on from NC_081288.1 coordinate 964,591, forward strand.
CAGGCCTTGGAAGTGCCCAGGGAGGTTTGCAGTGCCCATCCCTGGAGGTGTCCAGGGAATTCCTGGAGGTGGCACTCAGGGGACAAGGTGGGAATCAGGCACAGCTGGCACTGGATGGGCTGGGAGGGATCCCAGGAATCTCAGTGTGCTGGCCAGGATCGTCCCTAAAACCACATTCAACTGTGGAAGTGTCTCTCAGAAGCTGAGCTCCTGTCCATAACTGCTGGGAAGAGCCTGGAACTCCTCATTCCCTGTTCTCCTGGGAGCTGCTGTGGCTGGTGCAGGGAGTTCCCTGTGGAAGGGCCCCACTGTGCACTCATTGTGGGGCAGGGATGGGAACAGGCCGGGATCTCTCCCCGAGTTCCCCAGGGAGGAATGGGAACCATCCAGCACAGCAGCTCGAGGCACACAGGAGGAGCTGCCCTTTCCTGCAGCAGTAATTCCATTGGGATTCACTGCCCTGGCATTCCCTGGAGGTGTGGGAGCAGCGGGATCCTTCCCAGTGCCAGCAGTGGAGTGGCTGACTCGAGCATTTTCCTGTTGGGAATTCAGTGGGAAAAGCTTCCCTACTGCTCCAAAGGGAGAGATTTTATGTGAAACAAGTTCTCATAGGTGATGAGTTAAAGATGCACGGATTGGAACGGTTAGGTGGGATACTGGGAAGGAATTCCTGCTGGGAGGGTGGTGGGGGCTGGGATGGAATTCCCAGAGCAGCCGTGGCTGCCCCTGGATCCCTGGAAATGTCCAAGGCCAGGCTGGATGGGGCTTGGAGCAGCCTGGTCCTTGTGACAGCTTTGGTAGGCTCAGCCTAATTATTTTTGTGTCCCAAGCAGGTGTTGATTCCTTGCTCTTCCTTCTGGGATCACTCCCAAGTCCACTGGCCCTGGTTTGGGATCCTTCTGTGCCTTTTCCTATTTCTAATTTATGTTGATTCATTTCTTTCATCCCGCTGCTGAGTCACCAAATGGAGGGAATTTTGCTCTAAAGATGTTTGGGAATTCCATGCCCAACCCTTCAGTGGGAATTGAGCTGAGCCATTGATCAGCCTGGCCTTGTCTGTCTGTGTTTTCCAGGTGGCTTTTCCAGTGGTGGAACAATTTGCTGAAAAAGCTGGTTTGGGGTTGCAGGTTCAGTAAAGTGAGATTTTATTCCCTGGGTAACTGGGATTAGAGATGGAGAGCTCTTGGATGGATGTTGGTCTTGCTGTGCTCCAGACTTCTTCCCATACTGGATTTGGAGGGAATTCCCTATGTTTTGGGGTATTTTTTGTTGTTTTGTGTATCAAAGCTTAAAATTATTTATTCTTATAGAGGAAATAGGGAAGATTTTGTATTAAAACTTGGCAAAAAAGAATAAGCTTGAAATTCCCATCAGGAATCTGTGTCTGTCCAGGCTAAAATCCACCCTGCATGGAGCAGGGACCTGTTCAGCTGGGCCAGAGCTGCTGGAGTTGGGATTGGCGTTGGGATTTTGTACTGGATGTTACTGGGATGGCAGGAGGATCCCAGAACTCTTTTTGAGAACGTCCTTCCCTCAGCCCTTCCATGTGCTCTCACCTAGTGAAAACATTCAGTGCTTTATTTTAGCAGGAATGGTCTTAAATGGGCCTAAAAAGTCGGTAAATCTTGGGAATTTTGTCCCAGTTTCCAGGAGGAGGTGCCTGGGGAGTTTCTGCCCCTCTGTGTTCACTTTTCCTGGTGTTGGAATGCGGAGGGCACTTTGGAATGGTTGGAAAATGCTGTGGCTCTTTTGTCTGTGCCTGTGTTTGCTGAGGATCAGGGGATCCCTTGGTGACACAGAACGGACAGGGAATAACCCTGGGAGAAATCACAGCAACCCAGGGCCTGGATACTCCCAGAGCCGGGGGGTCAGGGGGCTGGGAGAGGCTCAGGGACCAGGGAATCACCTGGAACTGACCCTGGCACCAGCACCACACCCCCAGGTCCCTCTGGAGTCACCTGGGACTGACCCTGGCACCCCTGGGTCCCTTTGGAGTCACCTGGGACTGACCCTGGCACCTCTGGGTGCCTCTGGAGTCACCTGGGACTGACCCTGATACCCTCAGTCCCTTTGGAGTCACCTGGGACTGACCCTGGCATCAGCACCACACCCCCAGGTCCCTCTGGAGTCACCTGGGACTGACCCTGGCACCCCTGGGTCCCTCTGGAGTCACCTGGGACTGACCCTGGCACCCCTGGGTCCCTTTGGAGTCACCTGGGACTGACCCTGGCACCCCTGGGTCCCTTTGGAGTCACCTGGGACTGACCCTGGCACCCCTGGGTCCCTCTGGAGTCACCTGGGACTGACCCTGGCACCCCCAGGTCCCTCTGGAGTCACCTGGGACTGACCCTGGCACCTCTGGGTCCCTCTGGAGTCACCTGGGACTGACCCTGGCACCCTCAGGTGCCTTTGGAGTCACCTGGGACTGACCCTGGCACATCTGGGTCCCTCTGGAGTCACCTGGGACTGACCCTGGCACCTCTGGGTCCCTTTGGAGTCACCTGGGACTGACCCTGGCACCCCTGGGTCCCTTTGGAGTCACCTGGGACTGACCCTGGCACCCCTGGGTCCCTTTGGAGTCACCTGGAAGTGACCCTGGCACCTCTGTGTCCCTTTGGCATCACCTGGGACTGTCCCTGATACCCCATGTCCCTTTGGAGTCACCTGGGACTGACCCTGGCACCCCTGGGTCCCTTTGGAGTCACCTGGAAGTGACCCTGGCACCTCTGTGTCCCTTTGGCATCACCTGGGACTGTCCCTGATACCCCATGTCCCTTTGGAGTCACCTGGGACTGACCCTGGCACCCCTGGGTCCCTTTGGAGTCACCTGGGACTGACCCTGGCACCCCTGGGTCCCTTTGGAGTCACCTGGGACTGACCCTGGCACCCCTGGGTCCCTTTGGAGTCACCTGGGACTGACCCTGGCACCCCTGGGTCCCTCTGGAGTCACCTGGGACTGACCCTGGCACCCCCAGGTCCCTCTGGAGTCACCTGGGACTGACCCTGGCACCTCTGGGTCCCTCTGGAGTCACCTGGGACTGACCCTGGCACCCTCAGGTGCCTTTGGAGTCACCTGGGACTGACCCTGGCACATCTGGGTCCCTCTGGAGTCACCTGGGACTGACCCTGGCACCTCTGGGTCCCTTTGGAGTCACCTGGGACTGACCCTGGCACCCCTGGGTCCCTTTGGAGTCACCTGGGACTGACCCTGGCACCCCTGGGTCCCTTTGGAGTCACCTGGGACTGACCCTGGCACCTCTGGGTCCCTTTGGTGTCACCTGGGACTGACCCTGGCACCCCTGGGTCCCTTTGGAGTCACCTGGGACTGACCCTGGCACCTCTGGGTCCCTTTGGAGTCACCTGGGACTGACCCTGGCACCTCTGGGTCCCTTTGGAGTCACCTGGAAGTGACCCTGGCACCTCTGGGTCCCTTTGGCATCACCTGGGACTGTCCCTGATACCCCCAGGTCCCTCTGGAGTCACCTGGGACTGACCCTGGTACCTCCAGGTCCCTTTGGAGTCACCTGGGACTGACCCTGGCACCAGCACCACACCCCAGGTCCCTTCCCTGCTGTTCCCACTGCAGTTCCCAAGGGGATCCTTGGGATGTGCTGGACGAGCTGTTCCCTGGGGCTGCTGGCAGCAGGAGACGGGGAGATCATCCATGAAAAAGAAATAATTAAAGGACAAATTCCAGTTGGAATTGCCAGCCAGGAACTCCTCGGGCTCAGAACATTGTGTGTAAAACATTGATGTTGTAGTTTATGCAAATGAGCAGCTCTGGGGCAGATCCTGTCCAGGACACAGCTTTGGGTGGAAAATGAAATGAAATAAAATAACATATAAAATAATGGATGCCCACTCTCCCCAGCTCCTGGGCAGATGGAGAAGGAGAACTGAGCAGAGCAGAGGTGGCAAAAGGGGTCCTTTGTTTGGGGTTTTAAACAGCAAGTGCATTACTTGTTGGAACTTTTTATAAACTCTGCTGGAATTTTGCTGGCAGGGAATTGAACATTCCCAGCCCAGGGTTTGTTGGTCTTGCAGATCTGTGTCAGAACAGGGAGATTAAGCATCTCCTGCATTGTCCCAAACATGTCAAACACCCCAACACTGCTTTTTATCATTAATAGAAATTCATTTATGGGTTGGGAACTGGTGCTGCTGTGCTGGGACAGGGGTGCTCTAACCCAGACACACCTGCAGAAATCCCCTTCCCTGGTGGGCTCAGAATGAGGGAGGGCAGGGCTGGATGTTGGGATGTTGGGAATTGGGAATTGCTGGCTGGGCTGGAATTGCCAGAGCAGCTGTGGCTGCCCCTGGATCCCTGGCAGTGGCCAAGGGCAGGCTGGAGCCTGGGGCTGGGAGCAGCCTGGGCCAGTGGGAGGTGTGGGGGGCACTGGGGGGTTTGGGGGTCCCTTCCATCCCAAACCATCCCAGGATTCCCTGATCCCATGGGACCTGCCACTTCTCCCACCTCCAGCCCAGCCCCTCCCCACTCTCCCAAGGAAGGTCAGGCAGCTTCTCCTGGAGATGGATAAAAAGTTCAGGAAAGCTGTGGAATTGCCAGGATTACAATGGGTGTCAGTTTGGAAGGTGAGAATTCCGTGTGGATTCCACACCAATGGAGGGAATGTTTCTGCATTTGGGTTGACTGAGCCCCCAAACCTCCTTCTCTGAAGGCCTTTGGTGCCAGATTTTCCCTTGGTGAATTTAGAACCAAGCAGAGATGGTTAAAAATACCCAAAGAACAGTTTGTGAGGAACACACCGAGCCCAGCAGTGCTGTCACTGCCGTGTCACGTAGGTTGAACATTCAGATGGCTGCTCCCAACTCCAAAACTCAGTGCTGAAATCCCAGAATCCCAAAATCCCTGGGGCTGGAAAAGCCCTCCCAGCCCATGGAGTCCCAGCTGTGCCCGATGCCCACCTTGTCCCCTGAGTGCCACCTCCAGGAATTCCCTGCACACCTCCAGGGATGGGCACTGCAAACCTCCCTGGGCACTTCCAGGGCCTGACCCCCTTTCCATGGGGAAATTCCTGCTGCTGCCCACCCTGAGCCTGTCCTGTGCCACCCTGAGCCTGTCCTGTGCCACCCTGAGCCTGACCTGGCCCACCCTGAGCCTGTCCTGGCCCACCCTGAGCCTGTCCTGGCCCACCCTGAGCCTGTCCTGATCCATCCTGAGCCTGTCCTGATCCACCCTGAGCCTGTCCTGGCCCACCCTGAGCCTGTCCTGGCCCGTCCTGAGCCTGTCCTGGCCCACCCTGAGCCTGTCCTGGCCCACCCTGAGCCTGTCCTGGCCCACCCTGAGCCTGTCCTGATCCACCCTGAGCCTGTCCTTGACCACCCTGAGCCTGTCCTGGCCCATCCTGAGCCTGTCCTGGCCCACCCTGAGCCTGTCCTGATCCACCCTGAGCCTGTCCTGTGCCACCCTGAGCCTGTCCTGGCCCACCCTGAGCCTGTCCTGGCCCACCCTGAGCCTGTCCTGGCCCACCCTGAGCCTGTCCTGGCCCATCCTGAGCCTGTCCTGGCCCATCCTGAGCCTGTCCTGGCCCACCCTGAGCCTGTCCTGGCCCATCCTGAGGCCTGTCCTGGCCCATCCTGAGCCTGTCCTGGCCCATCCTGAACCTGTCCTGGCCCATCTGAGCCTGTCCTGGCCCATCCTGAGCCTGTCCTGGCCCACCCTGAGCCTGTCCTGGCCCACCCTGAGCCTGTCCTGGCCCATCCTGAGCCTGTCCTGGCCCACCCTGAGCCTGTCCTGGCCCACCCTGAGCCTGTCCTGGCCCATCCTGAAGCCGTTCCCTCTCCTCCTGTCCCTGTTCCTGGCAGCACAGCCCCCTCAGTATCATTCCTGGATGGAAAATGGGTTTTTAAGAGGAAAATGTCCAGGCTGTCCTGTAGCTGAGGCCGTGCAGAGTGGGACTGGCAGAGGATCAGGCACAGGGACAATTTTGGATGCTGGAAAGAACGAAAGGAGTGGATGGTTGAGAGTTCTGAGTGCAGAAATGGGGATGTGGGTTAGGTTAAAAACAGCCTTGTGATCCTGGGTGTGGGATCACATGGTGATGCTGGATCAGCTGGGAATGTGGCACAGGGACACCTCAGCCCAGGAGCTCTGAGTGCAGAGTGTGGGAGCCAGGGCTGGCACTGGCCAGCACGGGCTGAGGGAGCCGAGTCACCTGTGACAGCCACTGCCAGGAGATTGTGTTAATGGAGCCAGGGAATGGCTGCCAGTGCCAGAGACAGGGCTGGATGTTGGGATGTTGGGAATTGGGAATTGCTGGCTGGGCTGGAATTGCCAGAGCAGCTGTGGCTGCCCCTGGATCCCTGGCAGTGGCCAAGGGCAGGCTGGAGCCTGGGGCTGGGAGCAGCCTGGGCCAGTGGGAGGTGTGGGGGGCACTGGGGGGGCTCGGGGGTCCCTTCTATCCCAAACCATCCCAGGATTCCATGAGTTCTGTACCTGGTACTGTGGCCAGAACAGGACTGTGAAGGGTTGTTGAGGAGCTGAGCTGAGATGGTGAAGGGCAGAACTGGAAGAGGAAATATTAAGCAAAAGGAGGAGCCCTGGAAGAGTCTCCTTGGGGTGGTCTGAAAGTGCCATGGTTTGGTGTAACTCACAGCTTTCCCAGAATTCCAGGGACTGGGAAAGCAAAATGGAAAAACATCATTAATAGAACTCAGAGAAAAATTGGGATAACTTAAGGGCAAAGAAAGGTTGGGTTAGGATTGGATGGAAATGGGGGATTCAATGTGCAGTGCCCCAGGAAAGACCCTGAGGGGGAACATCCAGGGAATGGGGCTGGGAAGGGGCTGGAGGTGTCCAGGGATGGAGCTGGGAAGGTTCTGGAGCCCCAGGAAGAGCTCTGGGAGCTGGGAAGGTTCTGGAGCCCCAGGAAGAGCTCTGGGAGCTGGGAAGGTTCTGGAGCCCCAGGAAGAGCTCTGGGAGCTGGGAAGGGTCTGGAGCCCCAGGAAGAGCTCTGGGAGCTGGGAAGGTTCTGGAGCCCCAGGAAGAGCTCTGGGAGCTGGGAAGGTTCTGGAGCCCCAGGAAGAGCTCTGGGAGCTGGGAAGGTTCTGGAGCCCCAGGAAGAGCTCTGGGAGCTGGGAAGGGTCTGGAGCCCCAGGAAGAGCTCTGGGAGCTGGGAAGGTTCTGGAGCCCCAGGAAGAGCTCTGGGAGCTGGGAAGGGGCTCAGCCTGGAGCAAAGGGGGATCAGGGGGACCTTGTGGCTCTGCACAAGTCCCTGGCAGGAGGGGACAGCCGGGGGGTCGGGCTGTGCTGGCAGGAACAGGGACAGGAGGAGAGGGAACGGCCTCAGGATGGGCCAGGACAGGCTCAGGTGGATTTTTGGGAGATTGCTTCCCTAGGAGGGTTGGAAAGCACTGGATGGGCTGCTCAGGGCAGGGGTGCAGGCCCCATCCCTGTAAGTGTTCAAAAAATGTGTGGACGTGGCACTTGAGGCCATGGGGTGGGAGTGGATGGGGTGGATGGTGGGACTGGGTGATCTCAGAGGTCTTCTCCAGCCTCAGGGGTTTCATGACAATCCATGGCAGGTGTGGAGCAGTAACCGGTGCTTTCCCACCCCCAGCCAGTCGCGTCCCATCACCATGTTCTGGAAGTTTGATTTGAACACAACGTCACACGTGGACAAGCTGCTGGACAAGGAGGATGTGACCCTGGAGGAGCTGATGGACGAGGATGACGTCCTGCAGGAATGCAAAGCCCAGAACCGGCGGCTGCTGGACTTCCTGTGCCAGCAGCACTGCATGGAGCAGCTGGTCACCCTCATCACCCACGAGCCCCCCGTGGACATGGACGAGAAGGTCCGATTCAAGTAGGTATTGGATCCCTGCTGCCCCGGGATGTCCCAGCAGGGATCCCGGGGTGGACACAGAGATTCCACCTGGCTGCTGGCCCCACTGCCACCTCCTGGGGGGGACAGCCTTGGAGCTCTGGGGGTGTTCCAGCATTTGGGGTTGGGAGGGGATTTCAGCATTTGTTGCTTTGGTTTTGATGGTTTAACATTGAGTTGGTGTCCAAAAAAAAAAAATTCTATTTCAAATAATGTCTGCAAAAAGACAGAGCTCAAGTATTGTCTCAGATATTCAAATCTCAAATAATGTCCTAAAAGTAAAAAATCCTATTTCAAATAATGTCTGCAAAAAAACATAAGTAATATCTCAGATATCCAAATCTCAAATAATGTCCAAAAATTAAAAAATCCTATTTCAAATAATGTCTGCAAAAAAACATAAGTAATGTCTCAGATATTCAAATCTCAAATATTATGTCGAAAAAATAAAAAATCCTATTTCAAATAATGTCTGCAAAAATAACCATAACTCAAGTAATGTTTCAGATACTCAAATCTCAAATATTATGTCCAAAAAATAAAAAATCCCATTTCAAATAATGTCTGCAAAAAAACCCATAATTCAAATAATGTCTCAGATATTCAAATCTCAAATATTATGTCCAAAAAATAAAAAATCCTATTTCACATAATGTCTGCAAAAAAACATAAGTAATATCTCAGATATTCAAATCTCAAATATTATGTCCAAAAATTAAAAAATTCTATTTCAAATAATGTCTGAAAAAAAACCATAGCTCACGTATTGCCTCAGATATTCAAGTCTCAGATAATGTCCAAAAATTAAAAAATCCTATTTCAAATAATGTCTGCAAAAAGACATAAGTAATATCTCAGATATTCAAATCTCAAATAATGTCCAAAAAATAAAAAATCCCATTTCAAATAATGTCTGCAAAAAACCCTAACTCAAGTAATGTCTCAGATACTCAAATCTCAAATAATGTCCAAAAATTAAAAAATCCTATTTCAAATAATGTCTGAAAAAAAACCATAGCTCAAGTATTGCCTCAGATATTCAAGTCTCAGATAATGTCCAAAAAATAAAAAACCCTATTTCAAATAATGTCTGCAAAAATAACCATAACTCAAGTATTGTTTCAGATACTCAAATCTCAAATAATGTCCAAAAAATAAAAAGTCCCATTTCAAATAATGTCTGCAAAAAAACCCATAATTCAAATGTCTCAGATATTCAAATCTCAAATAATGTCCAAAAAATAAAAAACCCTATTCCAAATAATGTCTGCAAAAAAACATAAGTAATATCTCAGATATTCAAATCTCAAATATTATGTCGAAAAAATAAAAAATCCTATTTCAAATAATGTCTGCAAAAAAAACCATAACTCAAGTAATGTCTCAGATATTCAAATCTCAAATATTATGTCCAAAAAATAAAAAATCCTATTTCAAATAATGTCTCCAAAAAACCATAGCTCAAGTAATGTCTCAGATATTCAAGTCTCAAATAATGTCCAAAAATAATCCTATCCCAAATAATGTCTCCAAGAAATCTTACCCTGCTGTTCCCTCAAAATCCGAAGCCCCTTGAGTAGGTTTTTATAGGAAAGGGAAGCACAAGAGGTAGAAATCTCTGAACTCAATGGGTTTCCAATCCCACAGAACAAGGTGAGCTGGAAAATGAATAAAATTTGGGATATTTTCAGTGCGCTGCATGTCCAAATCCTGCTGATTTCAGGGATCAAGAGCTCCGGGCAGGCCCTGCCTCTGCTCAGACCTGAGCTCCTCACAGGGATTTCCTTCTCACCAAAGTTGTTTTTGTGCATTTTTAACCAAATGTATACTCAAAAATATTGACATTTGGGGAGTTTGTTTGCCTTTGTGAAGTTGATATAAAAATAAAAGGCTGCTCTGACTATAAATAAATAAAACTGGGCAGGTTTTTCCTGGTGGGAATGGATCAGGGCTGGGTTGGTGTTGATGGAAAGGCACAGAGATGTTCAGGTCTGGTTTTGGGTGAGAGTTGGTAACGGTGTGAGGTGGCTGTTCCCAGGTGAGTGAATGCCTGGGAATATGTGGGGTAATAATTTGGAATATCCTGTGCCTGCTGTGCAGGGATCCTGCTCTGAAAGGTGAGTTTGGGACCCACCTGCAGAGCTGCCCCAGCCCTGGGCCAGCAGGAGAAGGACCTGGAGCAAGTCCAGAGGAGCTGCTCCCAGGGATCCAGCCTGGGTGGGAGAGCTGGGAATGTTCCCCTGGAGAAGAGGAGGATCCAGGGAGAGCTTCCAGAACATTCCAGGGCCCCTGAAGGGGCTCCAGGAGAGCTGGGAATGTTCCCCTGGAGAGGAGAAGGATCCAGGGAGAGCTGAGAGCCCCTGCAGGGCCTGAAGGGGCTCCAGGAGAGCTGGGAATGTTCCCCTGGAGAGGAGAAGGATCCAGGGAGAGCTGAGAGCCCCTGCAGGGCCTGAAGGGGCTCCAGGAGAGCTGCAGAGGGACTGGGACAGGGCTGCAGGGCCAGGAGCCAGGGAATGGCTGCCAGTGCCAGAGGCCAGGGCTGGATGTTGGGATGTTGGGAATTGGGAATTGCTGGCTGGGCTGGAATTGCCAGAGCAGCTGTGGCTGCCCCTGGATCCCTGGCAGTGGCCAAGGGCAGGCTGGAGCCTGGGGCTGGGAGCAGCCTGGGCCAGTGGGAGGTGTGGGGGGCACTGGGGGGGCTCGGGGGTCCCTTCTATCCCAAACCATCCCAGGATTCCCTGACTGAATCAAGCAGGAGAAGAATGAGGGAAGGGGGGACAAGGACAGAGGTTTCAAGAAGGAAATTCCCACTGGGACTCCGAGGGCTGATGTTCATGGAGCATTTTCTTGGCAGCACTTGGGACTCCCAGGCAGAGCAGGCCCAGAAGTGTCTCCAAAGCCTGGAGAGGGGAAGGAGGGTTTGTGCTCATTAGAAACCAGGGGAGCTTTTGGGATAAATAAAGGCTGAGCAGGAAGAATGAACTCTGTGTAAATCCAGATGGAATCCCGCTTTTGGCTCTTCAGGAAAGGTTATGAAAGTTTGTGGAGTGGGACAGGGAGAAACTCGATAGCTTTGGAAGGATCTGGGGCTCAGGATGTGTGGAGAGGGGATCATCCAACTGAAACAGTGGGATGGAGGTTCATAAAGTTCAGAGGAGAAACTGCAAAGAGGAAAAGTGCCCAGTCAATCCTCATGCAAGGAGAACTTGTGGAATTAAACACCTGAAAGGAGGCTGGAGCAGGAAAGCAGAGTGTGAATCTTGCATCTGCCAATGAACTGCTGATTCCAGGGGTGAGGGAAGCTCAGCTTCCAGGGGTCTGAGGGGGAGTTCCCTGCAGCCTGGAATCCTCCAGGGCTGGGCTGTGGTGCCAGAACGGGAATGGTGAGGATTGGATCACACCTGGGGCTGTGAGAGCTGCAGGAGCAGAACCTGCTGGGAGAGGAGAGCTCCCATTTCTCTTGGGTCCATGGGATGTGTGTCCACACGCAGATCTCCAGGAGTTGTGGGTGCTTTTTGCATGGAATGAGCCAGGAAAAGGAGAAATGAGTCCTGGTGTCCCCTTGGGGCTGGAAGGGATGGAAGGGCTGGAAGGTCCCTCTGGGGTGGTGACAGCGACATCCTCAGCCTCAGCTCCTGGGACAGCACCAGGGCTGGAGCAGCAGCAGCGGGGCCTGAGGGGCATTTGCAACCCTCAGGGCTGGAACTGCAAGAACAGGGGGAGGCTGCTGGGGAAGGGAATGGTGCAGGGAAAGGGTCAAAGCTCCCAACTGGCCTGGAAGTGTTGTAGTGGCTTGTGAAGAGTGCAGAGACCGGGAAAGATCCTGGTGTAGAAACCTGGTTTGGTCACAAATCAGTAATGACCCATTGTGGGAAGTGTCCTCAGCACAGGGAGTCAGTCGTGGGTGGGATAGGAGGGACCCCCGAGCCCCCCCAGTGCCCCCCTGCCATGGCAGGGACACCTCCCACTGGCCCAGGCTGCTCCCAGCCCCAGGCTCCAGCCTGCCCTTGGCCACTGCCAGGGATCCAGGGGCAGCCACAGCTGCTCTGGGCACCCTGTGCCACCCTGGCCAGCCTGGAACTCCTTCACTCTGAGAGCTTTGCAGAGGGCAGATCTCCAGGGAGTTTCCATCTCACCTGTGGTCGCTCCGGGTGTGTCACTGCAGGTATCCCAACACGGCCTGCGAGCTGCTGACCTCGGACGTGCCGCAGATCAACGACAAACTGGGTGGGGACGAGACCCTGCTCAACATCCTCTACGACTTCCTGGACCACGAGCCCCCCCTGAACCCCCTCCTCGCCAGCTTCTTCAGCAAGACCATCGGGAACCTCATTGCACGGAAAACAGAACAGGTAGGGATGGGATCTGTCCCGTCCAGGGAATTCCCCAGCTCTGCCGGTGTTGTGTCCTTGCTGTGAGCTCATGGTATTCCTGGAGTTGGGTTTAAGCTCAGAGGTGAAATGGAGTCTCTGGGAAGTTCTCAGAATTCCTCAGTGCAGTGAGATGCTGGCGTGGACAGACCCTTACCGGAGTTTTGGGTTGGGGTCTGTCACAGCCAGAATATCCCCATGGCACAGCTCAAGCTTCACTTTTCATACCAAGGCGTTTTGAGGATCATCAGAGTCATCCCAATCCATAAACAAGGCCTCAGGCTCATCCCTATGGAAGGACTGCTGAGGCATGAGCTGAACAGGGATTCAGGAATATTCACATCCCAGTAAATACTGAGGTTTATAAAAGCTGCCTGGTAGGGAGCTTGAGAGGAAAGGAAAATTCCCCAGCTTCACTTATTTCCATGGCTTCGGGAGGGGAGAAAAGTTGGCTGAAAAGATCTGATTTGGTGTTGCCTTGAAATAAGAATCATTCCCGTGTTCCCTGGAGGGTTCCCAACCCAAGGTCGGTGGTTGAGACACAAAAGAGAAGCTCCGGGAGCTGTGGGAGAGCTGAGGGGGATTTGTGAGGGAGCCATGAGGGAGCAGTGAGGGAGCCATGAGGGAGATGTGAGGGAGATGTGAGGGAGCCATGAGGGAGCCATGAGGGAGCAGTGAGGGAGCCGTGAGGGAGCTGTGAGGGAGCTGTGAGGGAGATGTGAGGGAGATGTGAGGGAGCTGTGAGGGAGCCATGAGGGAACTGTGAGGGAGCCGTGAGGGAGCCGTGAGGGAGCCATGAGGGAGCCGTGAGGGAGCCGTGAGGGAGCCATGAGGGAGCCGTGAGGGAGCTGTGAGGGAGCTGTGAGGGAGCCGTGAGGGAGCCGTGAGGGAGCCATGAGGGAGCTGTGAGGGAGCTGTGAGGGAGCTGTGAGGGAGATGTGAGGGAGCCATGAGGGAGCCGTGAAGGAGCCGTGAGGGAGCCGTGAGGGAGCTGTGAGGGAGATGTGAGGGAGATGTGAGGGAGCCATGAGGGAGATGTGAGGGAGCCATGAGGGAGATGTGAGGGAGCCGTGAGGGAGATGTGAGGGAGCTGTGAGGGAGATGTGAGGGAGCTGTGAGGGAGCCATGAGGGAGCAGTGAGGGGGCTGTGAGGGAGATGTGAGGGAGCAGTGAGGGAGCCATGAGGGAGATCTGAGGGAGCCGTGAGGGAGCCATGAGGGAGCCATGAGGGAGCCTTGAGGGAACCGTGAGGGAGCCATGAGGGAGCTGTGAGGGAGATGTGAGGGAGTTGTGAGGGAGCCGTGAGGGAGATGTGAGGGAGCCATGAGGGAGCCATGAGGGAGCCTTGAGGGAACCGTGAGGGAGCCATGAGGGAGCTGTGAGGGAGATGTGAGGGAGTTGTGAGGGAGCCGTGAGGGAGATGTGAGGGAGATGTGAGGGAGTTGTGAGGGAGCCGTGAGGGAGCCGTGAGGGAGCCATGAGGGAGCCTTGAGGGAACTGTGAGGGAGATGTGAGGGAGCCGTGAGGGAGCCGTGAGGGAGCCGTGAGGGAGCCATGAGGGAGCCTTGAGGGAACTGTGAGGGAGATGTGAGGGAGCTGTGAGGGAGCTGTGAGGGAGCCATGAGGGAGATGTGAGGGAGCCTTGAAGGAACTGTGAGGGAGATCTGAGGGAGCCGTGAGGGAGCCATGAGGGAGCCATGAGGGAGCCTTGAGGGAACTGTGAGGGAGATGTGAGGGAGCCGTGAGGGAGCCGTGAGGGAGCTGTGAGGAAGATGTGAGGGAGCCATGAGGGAGCTGTGAGGGAGCCATGAGGGAGATGTGAGGGAGCTGTGAGGGAGCTGTGAGGGAGCCGTGAGGGAGCCGTGAGGGAGACGTGAGGGAGCTGTGAGGGAGCCATGAGGGAGATGTGAGTGAGCCATGAGGGAGCCGTGAGGGAGCTGTGAGGGAGCCACGAAGGAGATGTGAGGGAGCTGTGAGGGGGCTGTGAGGGAGCTGTGACGGAGATGTGAGGGAGCCGTGAGGGAGTTGTGAGGGAATTACAAGGGAGTTGTGAGGTGGGCCATGAAGGAGCCATGAGGGAGTTGCGGGGGATTTGTGAGTGAGCCGTGAGGGAGCCATGAGGGAGCTGTGAGGGAGTTCTGAGGGAGTTGTGAAGGATTTGTGAGGGGACTCTGAGGGGGCTGTGAGGGAGTTGCGTGTCCCATTGGCAGCTGATGCAGGCTCCTCTTTCCACAGGTGATCTCATTTTTGAGGAAAAAGGACAAGTTCCTGAGCCTGGTGCTAAAGCACATCGACACCTCTGCCATGATGGACCTGCTGCTGCGCCTCATCAGCTGCGTGGAGCCCACGGCGCTGCGCCAGGACGTGCTCAATGTGAGGGCCAACCCTCTCCCAGCCCCTGTCCCTGCCTGGCTTGGGACAAATGGGGTTTGTGGGTGTTTTATCCCAGGAGCTGATCCACCCCTCTGACAGCTCCCATTCCCAGGGCTGGAGTCTCTCCCTGGGGTCCCTCAGCCCCATTGTGGCTCCAGGGCAGCAGCCTGGCTCACTTCTGGCACCAAAGGGTTTCCCACTCATTTTTCTATGGAGCAACTTCTCTTTAGTCCACCTGGAGAGCTTGGAGAAAGGGAATCTGAATTCTTCCCAGTGTTCAGAAATTCAGACATTGATTGGGAAGTAATTAGTCTTAATTCCTTACCATGTTCAAGGAATCATAGAATCAGGGAATCCTGGAATGATTTGGGATAGAAGGGATCCCTGAGCCCCCCCAGTGCCCCCCTGCCATGGCAGGGACACCTCCCACTGGCCCAGGCTGCTCCCAGCCCCAGGCTCCAGCCTGCCCTTGGCCACTGCCAGGGATCCAGGGGCAGCCCCAGCTGCTCTGGCAATTCCAGCCCAGCCAGCAATTCCCAATTCCCAATTCCC
Organism: Poecile atricapillus; assembly: GCF_030490865.1. Classification (NCBI taxonomy): domain Eukaryota; kingdom Metazoa; phylum Chordata; class Aves; order Passeriformes; family Paridae; genus Poecile; species Poecile atricapillus. The sequence goes on from NC_081288.1 coordinate 979,730, forward strand.
AACATCCAGCCCTGTCCTCTGGCACTGGCAGCCATTCCCTGGCTCCTGGCCCTGCAGCCCTGTCCCAGTCCCTCTGCAGCTCTCCTGGAGCCCCTTCAGGCCCTGCAGGGGCTCTCAGCTCTCCCTGGATCCTTCTCCTCTCCAGGGGAACATTCCCAGCTCTCCTGGAGCCCCTTCAGGCTCTGGAATGTTCTGGAAGCTCTCCCTGGATCCTTCTCCTCTCCAGGGGAACATTCCCATGTCCTCTGGTCTGCCTCAGGAGCAGAGGGGTCCCAGACCCATCCCTGGAAATGTTTTTCCTTGTAATGGAAGTTTGCTCATTTCCCAGGCAGCTGCGTTTGGGCATCGTTGGGATGAGTTTGGGGGATGTCACACATCAGCAGTTTTCCTGGAACAGGAGTGGGATGTGAATGGAAATGGGTGGAGATGAGTGGTTGAGCCTGCAGGTGGGGCTGGGCTGGAGGAGTGGAAGGGAGCATTTGGAGAGGACATTCCTGGATTTCCTGGGCTGGAAAAGGAGCTAGGGAATGGTTTGCATGGAGATCAGGAGCTGGTGGAGCAAGGTGAAGGTACAGTGACAGCTGTTCCAACATCTGGCAGGAGGAGGAATTGTGAGCATCAGGAAGAGCAGGAGCTGCTGGGAGAATGTGGTGGGGGTTCTGCCACCGCTGCTCAGATGAGCTGTTTGACCCTGGAGCATTCCATGTTTTCCAGAGGGTCTGTGTGTTAGTTCCATGGCAGGAGGCAAATCCTAATCCATCCCCATCCGTGCTGATGCAAATCCGAATCCATCTCTGTACCCACCTCGGGGATGGAATTGGGAGAGGGAAGGAAAGGCATCCCCTTCCTGCAGAGCTTCCCAGAGCTCCTCTCAATCTGAGCTCCTGGACATCCAACGAGGATCTTCTCTCCTCCTCTTTTCCCTGCAGTGGCTGAATGAAGCCAGGATTATCCAGAGACTCGTGGAGCTGATCCATTCGAGCCAGGATGAGGATGTGAGTGGCACCAGGGCTGGGGATTTGGGGTGCTGGGTCCTGCAGGGCCCTGGAGATTTCTGTTTTCCGTGTGACCTGTGGAGGAGCTGCTGGGGATGGCCTTGGGATGTGCTGTCCTCTGCTCAGCACCAGATCTGGGGCTTTGGAGTGGTTTCATCTGCTTTTGACTTCTTTTACTCGCAGTTCCTTGGTTCTGCTGCCTTGGTTGATCTCAAACCTACAGACAGTGGGGTTAGGGAGGAACCTGCTGTTCCTGGAAGATCCTTTAAAATCAGCCACTTGATGCCATTTTCAAATCTTTTTAGCCCCGAGTGGGAATTCAGTTGTAAAGTCTGGAAAATGCAGTTCTCTGAGCCCGATTCCCTCAGCTCATCCCAGGCAAAGTTCCCTCTGTGAGAGGAGAGCTGGGAGCATCCCCATGGATTTGTGTTGGAGCAGGTGCTGAGGTACAGCAGCTCCAGAGGGGCTTTGAGTGATGAATTCCTCAAACAGCCCTGGAAAACCTTTTAATCCCCAGGAGTTAAACGGTGAAGGGTTCTCTCCAGCAGGAAGAGAGCAGTGGGAGGAAGGACGGAATGCTAGTGTTAGGAATGTGCAGGTTAGCAGGATTGAGGAGAGAGAGAGGAATCCTCATCCCTGAGCTCCTGAGCTGCTCTTGATGGTCGTGTTTGGGCCAATCTCCTTTGAGTGCAAACTGTTGATGCTGCTGCTCCAGCAGTGTCCAGCACTGAGTAACTCCAGGGGGAGCAGGAATGGGATTGACCCCAGCCGGAGCATTCCCAGCCTGGCCAGGCTTGGCCCTGGCGCTGACACTGCTCCTGTCCCCGTTTCCAGAGGCAATCCAACGCTTCCCAGACCCTGTGTGACATCATCAGGCTGAGCAGAGACCAGAGCACTCAGCTCCAGGATGTCCCAGAGCCGGATCCGCTTCTCACAGCACTGGAATCGTGAGTACTGGGGGCACTGGGGCTGGCTCCTGGATCGCTGTGCAGGGAGCAGGCAGAGCAGGGATGTTTTTCTGGAGCTGGAGCAGCACTGAATGAACGGCCTCTTCAGGGATTTGGGGTTTGAGGCTCTGTCCAGGGGCAGGAGAGGGGGTCAGGGAGCCCGAAGCACCCCTTCAGGGTGAGGCAAAGACCCAAGGGATTTCAGCCTGGAGAAGGGAGGGTTCTGTGGGGACCTCACAGCACCTTCAGGGTCTGAAGTGATCTCAGAGGAAGCCAGAGGGGGATTGTTCATCCAGAACTGGAGTGCCAGGACAAGGGGAATGACATCCACTGCCAGAGGCCAGGGCTGGATGTTGGGATGTTGGGAATTGGGAATTGCTGGCTGGGCTGGAATTGCCAGAGCAGCTGGGGCTGCCCCTGGATCCCTGGCAGTGGCCAAGGGCAGGCTGGAGCCTGGGGCTGGGAGCAGCCTGGGCCAGTGGGAGGTGTCCCTGCCATGGCAGGGGGGCACTGGGGGGGCTCGGGGGTCCCTTCTATCCCAAACCATCCCAGGATTCCCTGATTTCCCAGATAACGTTCAGTGTGTACCAGAAATGTTGATTTTCCCAGTTTTGCTCCATCCTGCTGTTGTTCCTTTGCTCTTTGCAATGAACATTCAATTATTTATGTCCTGTGTTTTCTGCTTCATATCACTGCTGCAAACTGAAAAACTCTGGGATATTCTTCAGGAGACTGAAACTAAAAAAGGTTCTGTTGGGCCTGGAGGTGACATTTTGTCAGGAAAGGGCTGGATGGAGCCATGGAAGGGACTGGGGCTCCCAATTCCTCTGAGATATTTGTGTCCAGCCAGAGCTCTGAATTTAGGTGGCACTGGGGATCTTTTCTCCTGATCCATGGCTGTCAGTTCCTCCATGACTGTGGGATAATTCCAGTGTGAAGGTGGGAATGGCATGTGGATCACCCCAGTACTGGGAAGCCACTGGGACCATCCTGGGCTTGCCTTGGAGCTCTGCCCCTGCCAGAACCTGCTGCACTTCTGTAAATCCTTCATTTCCCTCACTGCTCCTGCAGGAATGAGGTAGATCCAGCCTTTGTGCCATGGCCTGACAGGATCCTGTGCTGGGGAAGTGTTGACTTTTCACGGAATCCTGGGATGGTTTGGGATAGAAGGGACCCCCAAACCCCCCAGTGCCCCCCACACCTCCCACTGGCCCAGGCTGCTCCCAGCCCCAGGCTCCAGCCTGCCCTTGGCCACTGCCAGGGATCCAGGGGCAGCCACAGCTGCTCTGGCAATTCCAGCCCAGCCAGCAATTCCCAATTCCCAACATCCAGCCCTGTCCTCTGGCACTGGCAGCCATTCCCTGGCTCCTGGCCCTGCAGCCCTGTCCCAGTCCCTCTGCAGCTCTCCTGGAGCCCCTTCAGGCCCTGCAGGGGCTCTCAGCTCTCCCTGGATCCTTCTCCTCTCCAGGGGAACATTCCCAGCTCTCCTGGAGCCCCTTCAGGCCCTGCAGGGGCTCTCAGCTCTCCCTGGATCCTTCTCCTCTCCAGGGGAACATTCCCAGCTCTCCTGGAGCCCCTTCAGGGGCCCTGGAATGTTCTGGAAGCTCTCCCTGGATCCTTCTCCTCTCCAGGGGAACATTCCCAGCTCTCCCAGGCTGGATCCCTGGGAACTGAGGGGCTCCAGGCCTGGAGCAGCTCTGGGGTCTCCTCTGGGCTCTCTCCAGCCGCTCCAGGTGCTGCTGCTGTTGGGCTCTGGAGCTGGAGGCACTGGAGGTCCCAGCCCTGACTGGAGCCTGTGGCCTCTCCTTTGTGTCAGAGATGGGATTGCAGCTCGGTCATTCCCCCTGGGAATCCCAGGACCTTTAATGGGGGCTCTGGGAGGGGTGATGGCCATGGAAGATGAGGCACTTCCAGACTTTTTTGGTAATTTTAGGCTTTCTTGGTAGTTTTGGAGAGGGCTGTGGGACCCTGCACTTCCAGGAACCATCTCCAGAATTCCTGCTCAGAATAAAGGAGCATTTTGGGCAAAGGGATTCTTTTCCTTCTCTTCCCTTTCTGCTGGAGGTCACAAAGCTCATTCCCTTCCTGGCCGATTTTCCCAGTATTACAGCGACCTTTTGGGTTTTGGATAGCTTTTATCATCCCTGAGTCAGGAATGAATGAGCAGCATGAAGGAGGTGGGATCAGGGAATGAGCCCCAAATCCCGGTTCAGGAGCTGCTGGTTGGGTGCAATAAAGGGAATTTGATTCATTACAGAAGTTGACTCCTTTTCCTGCCTCTGCGTCCCCTGCTCTGCTGACTGAGGGTATTTAGATGCTCCTTATTCAAATAATCCTCCCTCATGAATTATTCAGCTGTTTTTACATTTTTGTCTCATATTTTATTTATACCCATGGCAAGGAGACTTTTTGCAATGTTAGAAAGCAGTCGGGATCGGGCTGTGAGCTCAGGGATGCCGGGTTGGGCTGGATGTGGGACCAGGGAAGGGAATTCCTGAGGGCTGGCTTTTGGGGAGAGACAGAGCTGACGTGTGGTGGGGAACCAGAGCTGGGGAGCAGGGCTGGCCTCAGCCTCCCGTTCCTCCCTCCATCATTCCCTGCTCCCAGCACAGAGCAGCAGGAAGAGCGGGATCTTCCCTGGCCGTGGGTGCCCCCTGTGAGTGACCCCCCTGTGTCCCCAGGCAGGAGTGTGTGGAGCAGCTCCTCAGCAACATGTTCGACGGGGAGCAGAGCGAGACCTGCATCGTCAACGGAACCCAGGTGCTCCTGACGCTGCTGGAAACGCGGCGCTCCGGGTGAGCGGGACCGCCAGGATGGCCGGGATGGCTGGGATAGCCGGGGTAACTGGGGTAACTGGGGTAACTGGGATAGCCGGGGTAACTGGGATAGCTGGGGTAACTGGGGTAACTGGGATAGCCGGGGTAACTGGGATAGCTGGGGTAACCGGGATGGCTGGGATAGCCGGGATGGCTGGGCTAACTGGGATAGCTGGGGTAACTGGGGTAACTGGGGTAACTGGGATAGCTGGGGTAACTGGGATAGCTGGGGTAACTGGGGTAACTGGGATAGCTGGGTTAACTGGGATAGCCGGGGTAACTGGGGTAGCTGGGATAGCCGGGGTAACTGGGGTAACTGGGATAACTGGGGTAACTGGGATAGCTGGGTTAACTGGGATAGCTGGGGTAACTGGGATAGCTGGGGTAACTGGGATAGCTGGGTTAACTGGGATAGCTGGGGTAACTGGGATAGCTGGGGTAACTGGGATAGCCGGGTAACTGGGATAGCTGGGTTAACTGGGATAACTGGGGTAACTGGGATAGCTGGGTTAACTGGGATAGCTGGGGTAACTGGGGTAACCGGGATAGCTGGGGTAACTGGGGTAACTGGGATAGCTGGGGTAACCGGGATAGCTGGGGTAACTGGGGTAACTGGGATAGCTGGGGTAACTGGGATAGCCGGGTTAACTGGGATAGCTGGGGTAACTGGGGTAACTGGGATAGCTTGGATAACCAGGGTAACCGGGATAGCCGGTGTAACCGGGATAGCTGGGATCACCAGGATAGCCGGGATAGCTGGGATCACTGGGATCACCGGGATAGCTGGGGTAACTGGGATAGCTGGGGTAACTGGGATAGCTGGGGTAACTGGGATAACTGGGGTAACTGGGATAGCTGGGGTAACTGGGATAGCCGGGGTAACTGGGATAGCTGGGATCACCAGGATCACCAGGATAGCCGGGATAGCTGGGATCACTGGGATCACCGGGATAGCTGGGGTGACCGGGATAACCAGGATCACTGGGATAACTGGGATAGCTGGGTTTGCTGGGATCACCAGGATCACTGGGATAACCAGGATAGCTGGGATAGCTGGGAGAACCAGGAAGGAAAGAATGGGAAGGAAGGAAAATGGTTTCCAGGAAGGAAAATTAGTGGTAGGTTAGAAGGTTTTAGTGGAATTGCTGATTAAACACTGAGTTGGGCAATAGTTTAATGTCATAAAATCCCAGAATCCCAGCTGGGATTGGGACCTTGGGGACCCTGGTGATGAATGGGAAGAGGGAATTGCGAGTGAACCCCGAGTGAATCCCGGTGTCCCCTCAGAGTGGAAGGCCTGATGGACTCGTACACTCAGGGATTCGAGAGGTCTTACGCTGTCAACAGCAGCATCTTGCACGGCATCGAGCCCCGGCTCAAGGACTTCCACCAGCTGCTGCTGCGCCCGCCCAAGGTACAGCCACCATTCCCGGCAGCCCACACAGCTCCAGCCTGGACACGCGGCCGGGAGGGGAAACCCGCACGCAGATTCTGTAACTCAGGTGTGCAGGCATGAGGCAGCAGGAGTCTGCAGCAGGAATCTGCAGCGGGAATCTGCAGCGGGAATCTGCAGCAGGAATCTGCAATGGGAATCCGCTGCAGGAATCTGCAATGGGAATCCGCAGCAGGATTCCGCAGCAGGAGTCTGCAGCAGGAATCTGCAGCAGGATTCCGCAGCAGGAATCCGCAGCAGGAATCCGCAGCAGGAATCCGCAGCAGGAATCCGCAGCAGGAATCCGCAGGAGGATTCCGCAGCAGGAATCTGCAGCAGGAATCCGCAGCAGGATTCCGCAGCAGGAATCCGCAGCAGGAATCCGCAGGAGGATTCCGCAGCAGGAATCTGCAGCAGGAATCCACAGCAGGAATCCGCAGCAGGAATCCGCAGCAGGAATCCGCAGCAGGATTCTGCAGCAGGAATCCGCAGCAGGAATCCGCAGCAGGATTCCACAGCAGGAATCCGCAGCAGGAATCTGCAGCAGGATTCCACAGCAGGAATCCGCAGCAGGAATCTGCAGCAGGATTCTGCAGCAGGATTCCGCAGCAGGAATCCGCAGCAGGAATCCGCAGCAGGAATGTGCAGCAGGATTCCGCAGCAGGAATCCGCAGCAGGAATCTGCAGCAGGAATCTGAGGGTTGTGTTCAGGGAAATCTTTGGGACTGGGGGATTGAGTGGAGATGGGAAGGGATGGAGAGAAAAGAACTTGCAGTGGATAATTGGATTTTGATCTTCTGATCTGGCAGTCAGATCACCTGGTGGCCTCAGAGCCATCCTCTTGGGAAGGTGGTTTGGGTTTCCCTGCTGAGAACAGTCCTGAAATGAGAGGGTTCTGGTAAATGTGAGAATCCCAGAGCAGCTGGGGTTGTCTGGGCAGGGCAGGGTCACCTGGAGCAGGTGACACAGGGACACATGCAGCTGGCTTTGGGATGTCTGCAGAGCTGGGGGGACTCAGGCCCTCCCTGGGCAGCGCTTCCAGAGCTCCGTCCCCTCCATGGGCAGCGCTTCCAGGGCTCTGCCCCTCCATGGGCAGCACTTCCAGAGCTCTGTCCCTCCCTGGGCAGCACTTCCAGGGCTCTGCCCCCTCCCTGGGCAGTGTCCCAGGGCTCTGCCCCTTCCATGGGCAGCACTTCCAGGGCTCCGTCCCCTCCCTGGGCAGCACTTCCAGGGCTCCGTCCCCTCCCTGGGCAGTGTCCCAGGGCTCTGCCCCCTCCCTGGGCAGGACTTCCAGGGCTCTGCCCCCTCCCTGGGCAGCACTTCCAGGGCTCCGTCCCCTCCATGGGCAGTGTCCCAGGGCTCTGCCCCTTCCATGGGCAGCACTTCCAGGGCTCCATCTCCTCCCTGGGCAGCACTTCCAGGGCTCCGTCCCCTCCCTGGGCAGCACTTCCAGGGCTCCATCCCCTCCCTGGGCAGCGCTTCCAGGGCTCCGTCCCCTCCATGGGCAGCACTTCCAGGGCTCTGCCCCCTCCCTGGGCAGCGCTTCCAGGGCTCTGCCCCTCCCTGGGCAGCACTTCCAGGGCTCTGCCCCTCCCTGAGCAGCGCTTCCAGGGCTCTGCCCCCTCCATGGGCAGTGTCCCAGGGCTCTGCCCCTTCCATGGGCAGCACTTCCAGGGCTCCGTCCCCTACATGGGCAGTGTCCCAGGGCTCTGCCCCTTCCATGGGCAGCACTTCCAGGGCTCCATCCCCTCCCTGGGCAGCACTTCCAGGGCTCCATCCCCTCCCTGGGCAGCGCTTCCAGGGCTCTGCCCCTCCCTGGGCAGCACTTCCAGGGCTCTGCCCCCTCCCTGGGCAGCGCTTCCAGGGCTCTGCCCCTCCATGGGCAGCACTTCCAGGGCTCCATCCCCTCCCTGGGCAGCACTTCCAGGGCTCCGTCCCCTCCATGGGCAGCACTTCCAGGGCTCCATCCCCTCCATGGGCAGCACTTCCAGGGCTCTGCCCCTCCCTGGGCAGCACTTCCAGGGCTCCGTCCCCTCCATGGGCAGCACTTCCAGGGCTCCATCCCCTCCATGGGCAGCACTTCCAGGGCTCTGCCCCTCCCTGGGCAGCACTTCCAGGGCTCTGCCCCTCCCTGGGCAGTGTCCCAGGGCTCTGCCCCCTCCCTGGGCAGCGCTTCCAGGGCTCCATCCCCTCCCTGGGCAGCACTTCCAGGGCTCCATCCCCTCCCTGGGCAGCACTTCCAGGGCTCCATCCCCTCCATGGGCAGCACTTCCAGGGCTCCATCCCCTCCCTGGGCAGCATTTCCAGGGCTCCATCCCCTCCCTGGGCAGCATTTCCAGGGCTCCATCCCCTCCCTGGGCAGCATTTCCAGGGCTCCATCCCCTCCCTGGGCAGCATTTCCAGGGCTCCATCCCCTCCGTGGGCAGCAGTCCCAGGGCTCTGCCCCCTCCCTGGGCAGTTCTTCCCCCGGGTGAGATGGAGCTCCCATGGCTGAGCAGCCGAGGCTCTGGGCACTGTGGAGCAGAGCTCTGGGGCACGTGTGCTGTGGGAACGTTGTCCTTCCCTGACTGGCATCCCTGCTCCTCAGAAACCGGCCATCCTGACCACGCTGGGAGTGCTGGAGGAGCCTCTGGGCAACGCGCGGCTGCACGGCTCGCGGCTGATCGCGGCGCTGCTGCACACCAACACCCCCAGCATCAACCACGAGCTCTGCAGGCTCGGCACCATGGACTTGCTACTTGTGAGTATCCAGGGGCCTCCCAGGGAGCGGGGATGGGCTGTGGAATCCATTCTCTGTCAGGGGGACAAAGTCCTGTTATTTCCCTTACCTGCTCCAGCGAGGAGCAGATCCCTGCAGGAGCTTTTGCCATCCAAATCCGACTGTCTGGGGTTTTGGACTGAGCCTCACGCTTCCAATTCCGTGTCAGTTCGGTGGAGAAGGTGTGAAACAGTCTGTGCTGTGTGTGTGAGCTCCTGGAACGCTGAGAGATTAATTTTCTCCCAGGATCCCTGGGACTGGAAAGGGCCTCCCAGAACCTGGGCAAGCTTAAGGGAATTAATTCCATCCTTAGCAATGATTCAGTTCCTGTTTTTCCTAGGATTCATTCAGCCCCAGTGGAGTTATTTCATTCAGTGTGTGTCTGTGCTGTGAGAGGATTCCCAAGTGCTCCATTTATTGGGAATATTCACTGATTTCCCAACAGACAGCACCCTGGGAATGCAGAGCCCAGCCAGCAGTGGCTGCTGGCGTGTGGCAGGAAAACTGAGTGGAATTGATGATCAAACAACAACTTGGGCAACAATTTAATATCCCAGAGTCCCAGAATCCTGGCATGGGTTGGGTTGGGAGGATCCTTAAAGATCCCTGATGTCACTGATCATTAAAACCAGGAAGATTTATCCCGAGTAAACTCTTCCATCTCTCATTTCTCCTCCAGGATTTATTTTTTAAATACACGTGGAATAACTTTTTGCATTTCCAAGTGGAGCTGTCCATAGCAGCCATCCTGTCCCACTCTGTGCATGAGGGGAAGCCCAGCCCGGGGGAGCCGGGCAGCAAAGAGGAAGCTCCGAGCGGGAACGCGGCCCCGGAGCCAGCGGAGCCCACGGAGCCCACGGAGCCCTCAGAGCCCCCAAACGGAGCCACCGAGAACGTCATGGTCACCCACGTGAGAGCTGGGCTGGGCTGGGGTTCCCAGGGATCCCTGAGATGGGGCTGGGGTCACCCACATGAGAGCTGGGGTGGGCTGGGGTCTCCAGGGATCCCTGAGATGGGGCTGGGGTCACCCACGTGAGAGCTGGGCTGGGCTGGGGTCACCAGGGATCCCTGAGATGGGGCTGGGGTCTCCAGGGATCCCTGAGATGGGTCTGGGGTCCCCAGGGATCCCTGAGATGGGGCTGGGGTCACCAGGGATCCCTGAGATGGGTCTGGGGTCTCCAGGGATCCCTGGGCTGGGGTCTCCAGGGGTCTCTGGGCTGGGCTGTTGCAGAGCAGGCACTTGGCTCAGTTTGAATTTGTTGTTACTTATTTTTATATGTAATTTTCCGTGGGTTTTGTTATAATTTATTGCCGTTTTTTAGTGAATTTCATTATTTATTACCAATTTTTATGAGCTTTATTATTATTTATTATTATTTATTACCTATATTTAGTGGGCTTTATTACTATTTATTATCATTTGGGGTGGTTCTCGTGGAGCTGTGTTCGCTTTTGTGCCTTTATTTGCAACATCCCATTAAAACTTCCCTCATTTAATGGCCCCATGAATCCCTTGCTATTTATTAAAATGATCCCCATTTATTCTTAAAATTCCAATTTTTTTTTAGTAAAAATTACTATAAATTTTGGAAAAAAAACCTAGCTAAGAACATTCCAGCTGTTAGTGGCCAGGCCTCAGAGTGGTGCCTGGCAGGGCTTTAATTCCTTTAATTCCTTTAATTCCTTTAATTCCTGCTGCTGGGATCTGCTGGGATCCCTGGGAAATAACCAGGAAGGAACCGGGGCTCCTGGGGAAGGGCTGAGGTTTGATCTCCTGAGGAGGAATGCGGGAAGGAACAGGAGGATTCACATTTCTCCTCTGGAAAATCCCAAATATTCTCCCATTTCCCCACAGCTGTTCCAGAAGTGCTGCCTGGTGCAGAGGATATTGGACGCCTGGGAAGCCAATGACAAAATCCAGTAAGGAATTGCTGCACATTGACTTGGGATAATATTCCTGGAGAATTTCCAGTTTAGTGGTGTCCAAACAGACTTGGGTTTTGGTTGGGGTTTGGAGCTGGGGTGGTTTGCATGCTGACAAGCCAAATTCCCAAACAGACAGGATTTGAAGGCGTGATGGGTTTTATGGATGTTCCCAACACCTCATCCCAGCACCTCAGGCTGCTGCTTTCCTGCTTTCTCAGGGAATCCCATGGAATATTCACTTCTTTCATTCTCTTTTTTTGTTTTGTTTTGTTTTAAATGCATAATTCTATTCTCCCTGGAGAAGAAAACTCTTTTAAGTTGGGGTGGCCAAGCATTTCTGCCCTGGATTTCCTATTTTAGCTTTATAAACCCTTTGGATTTTGTGCTGATTGGGCTGATAAGAACTAAATATTTTTAAAAAACTAAGAAATCAAAGTGGAAATCTTCTGCAGGCTTCAGTTTCCATGCCCAGCTCAGTGTTTGGTCCTCACTCTCTATTTTGAGCTCCTGGTGGCTTCCAAGGGCTTTGGAGCCCCACTGTCATGGTTTTGGCCATAATTGGAGGCTTGAGGTCTGGATTACATTTTTTTTTTGGTTGGTTTAATTTGGTTTTTTTTGGGTTTTTGGTCCTTTTTACAGCCCCTCCTCCACATAAGGAATTTTGCTGGGCATTTCCTTGCCCAGATCTGTAGGACCAAAAATATCCCTGGGGACAAAAAATATCCCTGGGTGCTGCTTGGGAGTTTTCCTGATTAAACCAGAAGGAGCCAGAGCTCATCCCTATTTCCCAGCAGAGTTCCAGTCACCACCACACTGGAAAAAATCTGATTGGAAGGGAAAAAATGGGGATTCAAACAGAGGAATCTCAGCTGGGGCTTTGGGAAGGTGGGGTTTTCTTGGCTGCTCTCAGTGGCAGATGGATCCCAAGGCCAGGCTGGAGCCTGGGACATGGCAGGGGGGCACTGGGGGGGCTCTGGGGGTCCCTTTTATCCCAATTCCAGGATTCCCTGAGCTCAGGGCTGCTCGGGTTCTCTGTTGGGATCTGGTTTTATCCCATGGTTGGATGGGAATGTCTTCTCTCCTGGGGGAGTCACTGCAGCAGTCCCAGCCCCACCCTGGAGCTCTGCCAGGGGCTGTGCTGTAGATGGAATTCTGTGGCCATTGGAGCTGGAATTCCATGGGCATTGGGGCAGGAATTCTGTGGCCATTGGAGCTGGAATTTCATGGGCATTGGAGCTTGAATTGCATGGGCATTCGGGCAGGAATTCTGTGGGCATTTAGGCTGGAATTGCATGGGCATTGGGGCAGGAATTCTGTGGCCATTAGACCTGGAATTCTGTGGGCATTGGAACTGGAATTCTGTGGTTATTTGGGCTGGAATTCCATGGGCATTGGAGCTGGAATTCCGTGGCCATTGGGAATGGAATTCTGTGGCCATTTGGGCTGGAATGCTGGGGCAATTCTTAGGGCTCTGTCCCGGCTCCGGCTCCGAGAGTTTCCCATCGTGGTATCCCCGGGTATCCCGGCTCCGAGGGTATCCCAGCTCCGAGTGTGTCCCGGCTCCGAGGGTATCCGAGGGTATCCCAGCTCCAAGTGTGTCCCGGCTCCGAGGGTATCCCGGCTCCGAGGGTATCCCAGCTCCGAGGGTATCCCGGCTCCGAGGGTATCCCAGCTCCGAGGGTATCCCGGCTCTGAGGGTATCCCGGCTCCGAGGGTATCCCAGCTCCAAGTGTGTCCCGGCTCTGAGGGTATCCCAGCTCCAAGGGTATCCTGGCTCTGAGGGTATCCCGGCTCCGAGGGTATCCGAGGGTATCCCAGCTCCAAGGGTATCCGAGTGTATCCCGGCTCCGAGGGTATCCCGGCTCCGAGGGTATCCGAGGGTATCCTGGCTCCGAGGGTATCCGAGGGTATCCCGGCTCCGAGGGTATCCGAGGGTATCCTGGCTCCGAGGGTATCCGAGGGTATCCCGGCTCCGAGGGTATCCGAGGGTATCCCGGCTCCAACGGTATCCGAGGGTATCCCGGCTCCGAGGGTAGCGGCTGCTCTCTGTTCCAGGGCGGAGGGCGGCAGGAGGAGAGGGAACATGGGGCACCTGACCCGCATCGCCAACGCCGTGGTGCACAACATGGAGAAGGGACCCATGCAGGCCCAGATCAGTGACTTCATCAAAGGTACCGCCTGCTCCTCCTCCTCCTCCTCCTCCTCCTCCTCCTCTTCCTCCTCCAGCTCCCCCTCACTGCTCTCCAGGGAAAAAAAAAACCCTTGGGAGCTCCTGGAAGGACTCCCTGCAGGTATTTCCTCAAGATCCTTTCCACTGGAAAGGATTCCCAGGGAAATCCCACATTATCCCATCACTGAAAGCATGGTGAGACCCCCGTCTGGCTGCTCTTGGTGTTCACACAGTGGGGTTGGGATTGGGCACTGGGAGATGTCCCTGCCGTGGTGGGGGGCACTGGGGGGGTCTGGGGTCCCTTCCCACCCAACCATTCCATGATTCCATGACTCCGTGACACCTCTGAGGGAGGAGACTCGGGGTTAAATGTCCCCAGCAGCCACAGACTCATCAGCTGATCAGGGGTGTTCCCACTGCCAGCCTGTGTCCATCCTCACTGGATCCACTGGGAGAACTGGTTTTCCCCCATGGGTTTGGGTGGGAGGAAGGAAGATTTTCCATTTTCCACATTGTCCATCCCCTCTGCTCCGCCCCTGCCGGGCAGTGACGATCTGAGAGCACAATCCTCTCTTTTCTCCTTGTGCTATTTCTCCATTTCCTTTCCTCCACCCTCAGGTTCTGCTCCCCTTTGGGCTCCCCGGTGTGCTGGGAAGGGAGGGAAGGGAGGGAAGGGAGAGATGGGAGGGAAGGGAGGGAAGGGAGGGATGGGAGGGAAGGGAGGGATGGGAGGCAAGGGAGGGAAGAGAGGGAAGGGAGGGAAGGGAGGGAAGGGTCCCCCAGTCCCGGGAGAAAAGGGGAGACCCAGGCGCAGCTGGAGCCCCGCTCGGGGTGGTTGTTCCCAGCAGGGTGAGAGAAGCTGGGAGTCCTTGGGCCAGGTGAGTCCCCAGGGAGCTGAGAGCACCCGAATCCCACGGTTTCTGTGTTCCTCTGGTTCCAGAGCTGCCTGAGGACTGCAGGGGCAGGTGGGAGAGTTTTGTGGAGGAGACGCTGACCGAGACGAACCGGAGAAACACGGTGGATTTGGTGAGTTGGTCACTCCAGTGCCTGCTGGGCTTCCCCTAACAGAAGAAATGAATACTCCTGGTTTTCCTTTTTTCCTTGTTTTGCTAAAGAATGCTTCAAGACAGAGTAGAAAGCATTTCCATAAACCTGTTCCATAATGATCATTCAGCAGAGCTGATCCGTGGTGCTGAGCTGCTCCCTGGGATTCCTTGGGGCAGCTCCTGCCTGGGCAGGACTTTGGGCTTTGGTGGAATTGAAACGTGGGAGCTTTTCCAGCTTTCCCAGGTTCCCTGACTGTTTTGTGCTTTCCCAGGTGAGCACCCACCACCTGCACTCCTCCAGCGAGGATGAGGACATTGAAAGCGCTTTTCCCAACGAGCTCACTCTCCAACAGGTGAGTTGGGAACATCCTGACTATTCCCAGAAACTCACTGCTGTGGTTGCCCTCAGTCCATCCTGCTGTGGAGCAGCTTCCTGAGATCTGCTCCGTGTGTTCAGCTCCTCTGGGATTTCCCAGGGAGGTTCCATGGCCTGGGATCCTCCTGGCAGCAGCTCAGGAGGGATTGGGGTGGGAATCCCAGAGCTCTGCGGGACCCTGCCCTGGCAAGGTCAGGATGAGGATTTCACACACTTCCCTGGGACTGCAGCACTTTCCTGGGGGAGCTGTTTCCTCACAGCTCCACTGACTGTGTCTGGAGTGTCTCTGGACACCCTAATGATGGATTTCTGGGATCCCTTCCCAGGCCTTCTCCGAGTACCAGATCCAGCAGATGACGGCAAATTTCGCAGATCAGTTCGGCTTCAACGACGAGGAGTTTGCCGACCAGGATGACAACATCAAGTGAGTCTGGGGGCTTTGGTGACACCAAATGAGTCTGGGGGCTTTGGTGACACCAAGTGAGTCTGGGGGTCTCTGGTGACACCAAGTGAGTCTGGGGGCTTTGGTGACAGCACCAAGTGAGTCTGGGGGTCTCTGGTGACAGCACCAAGTGAGTCTGGGGGCTTTGGTGACACCAAGTGAGTCTGGGGGTCTCTGGTGACAGCACCAAGTGAGTCTGGGGGCTTTGGTGACAGCACCAAGTGAGTCTGGGGGTCTCTGGTGACAGCACCAAGTGAGTCTGGGGGCTTTGGTGACACCAAGTGAGTCTGGGGGTCTCTGGTGACAGCACCAAGTGAGTCTGGGGGCTTTGGTGACACCAAGTGAGTCTGGGGGTCTCTGGTGACAGCACCAAGCGAGTCTGGGGGCTTTGGTGACACCAAGTGAGTCTGGTGGTGTTTGGTGACACCAAATGAGTCTGGGGGTGTTTGGTGACAGCACCAAGTGAGTCTGGGGGTGTTTGGTGACACCAAGTGAGTCTGGGGGTCTCTGGTGACACCAAATGAGTCTGGGGGTCTCTGGTGACAGCACCAAGTGAGTCTGGGGGTCTCTGGTGACAGCACCAAGTGAGTCTGGGGGTCTCTGGTGACAGCACCAAGTGAGTCTGGGGGTGTTTGGTGACAGCACCGAGTCTGGTGGTGTTTGGTGACAGCACCAAGTGAGTCTGGGGGCTTTGGTGACACCAAGTGAGTCTGGGGGTCTCTGGTGACAGCACCAAGTGAGTCTGGGGGCTTTGGTGACACCAAGTGAGTCTGGGGGTGTTTGGTGACAGCACCAAGTGAGTCTGGGGGTGTTTGGTGACAGCACCAAGTGAGTCTGGGGGTCTCTGGTGACAACACCAAGTGAGTCTGGGGGTCTCTGGTGACAGCACCAAGTGAGTCTGGGGGTCTCTGGTGACAGCACCAAGTGAGTCTGGGGGTGTTTGCCATTTCAGCCTCTTTGCATCCCATCCTCCCTCTGCTCCAGGTTTACAAATGAGCCTCCTTGTCCCTCCTCAGGTTGGAAACAGCTCCTTGTTTTCCAGGAGCACAGCCCGATCTCTGAGCCAGGTGGAGAAGCAAGAAATTCTCTCATTTTAAAGAGGGATATGTGAAATAAAGCAGGCAATTGTTGTCCAGCCCTGGTTTGGAATGAGTTTAAAGGCAAAGCCTGAGAACAAACTGTGGGCAGTTAAACAGATCTTTTCCAAGGAATTACATCCTTATTGGAGTGAGAAGTGAAGGGACAGTGCTCTGATGGTTCCATGGAAATGCAGCCGTTTTCCTGCTCCTGAGGAAGGGAGCAGGGATAATCAGGAGCAGTGGCAGTTCAGGGAGACAGGGAAGAGGGGATTCAGTGTTACACAACTTGCTGAAAGCTCGGAATTCACTGCTTTTACAGAATTCCTTTAATCCCATTAAAGCTGCAGCTCATCCTCTCTCCTTGGAAATGTACCTGGCACTGGGATTATCCCAGTGGCCACAGTTATGGGACCAGTTATGGGCAGAGCAGTGCTCCAGGGGATCCCAGTGCTCCTGGGTTTTTCTCCATCCCAGGGGTTCCTTGGGATCCAAGGCAGCACCTCTGCCCTTCCCATCCAGGGGTTTTTCCTGGGCCTCAGAGACACCAGAAACTTGATAAGGCCAAAAAGTTCCAGAAGAGAATCAGAGCTGAATTGAACATAAATTATTCAGTTCCACACATAATTAAAATAAATAAATAAATAAAATAAAATAAAATAAAATAAAATAAAATAAAATAAAATAAAATAAAATAAACTGAAATCATTAACTAAACTAAACTAAACTAAATAAAATAAAATAATAAAATAAAATGAAAATAAATAAAATAAAAATAAATAAACTAAAAACTAAACTAAACTAAACTAAACTAAAATAAAATAAAAAATAGACTTTTCACTGCTGTCAAACACAGCCCCATGTGAGTGAGGGACAGGGAGGACTTAAATCCCTGAGGAGTTGCCCCAGGAGCTTTGTGCCTGGTGTAGAATGGAGCTGGAAAAAGTCTGTGCCTGGGATGTCGTGGCTCTGTTTGTGGTTGGAAAAGAAGAATGTCCTGCAAAACCTGGAATATTCTGGGAGTGGTGCTCACTGCCAGCTGTTTCCAGCTGTTGGGCACTGGGCTGGAAGTGAGCTGGAATATTTCAGGAGCACCAGTCATGGTTCAGTGTCCCTGGGACTGCAGCAGGATTGAGCTGGAGAGTCTTTCAAAGAAAAAACACTGGAAAAGCTACAGATCCATGAGTGGGGGGAGTGAACTCTTCCTGCATCCAAACTCTGGGAATTGGGAATTTCTGGGCCTGCAGCACCCTCTGTTGTTCCTTCCAGGGGCTCCTCTGGATTGGACTGGGAATTGGGTCATCCTGGGATATTCACATCCTGGGATATTCACATCCTGGGAATATATAATCCACAGTGCAGCCACACCTCGGGCTTTGAGCCACTGCTGCACTGAGATTCCCAGAATCCCAAATTCCCTGGGGTTGGAAAAGCCCTCCCAGCCCATGGAGTCCCAGCTGTGCCCGATGCCCACCTTGTTCCCTGAGTGCCACCTCCAGGAATTCCCTGGACACCTCCAGGGATGGGCACTGCAAACCTCCCTGGGCACTTCCAGGGCCTGACCCCCTTTCCATGGGGAAATTCCTGCTGCTGCCCACCCTGAGCCTGTCCTGGCCCACCCTGAGCCTGTCCTGGCCCACCCTGAGCCTGTCCTGGCCCATCCTGAGCCTGTCCTGGCAGCAGAGCTCCTGGCTGTCCCCAGGAAGCCCCTCCAGAGCCCCCCTGCCATGGGCAGGGAATGTTCCGGGCTGGAATGACCCTTCCCTCAGCGAGGGGAGCCGGGGGCAGGAGTGGCTGTGCAGGGATCCCAGCCCAGGAGTGGCTCTGGGGCTGCTGCTGTCCCCTGGGGAAGCTCCTCGGAGCCATCCCTGAGGCTCTTCCTCCTCCTCCCTCCCAGCGCTCCCTTCGACCGCATAGCCGAGATCAACTTCAACATCGACGCCGACGACGACAGCGTGAGTGGGGGTGTGGGGTTGTGCTGGGATAAATGTGCCTCTGGAAAAGTCCTGCTTGCATTCTGAGAGGGCAAAGGCTGGGGGGCTTTGGCCAGTGCAGAGGGGCTGGAGAGAACCCTCAGGGGGCTCCTGCAGGAAATGTTCCCTCTGAGGCAGCACCCCTGGCACAGAGGGAATCTTCCTCCCTCCCTGCAGTGCCAGTCTGTTCTTAGAATCGGGGAATCCTGGGATGGTTTGGGATAGAAGGGACCCCCAAACCCCCCAGTGCCCCCCACACCTCCCACTGGCCCAGGCTGCTCCCAGCCCCAGGCTCCAGCCTGCCCTTGGCCACTGCCAGGGATCCAGGGGCAGCCCCAGCTGCTCTGGCAATTCCAGCCCAGCCAGCAATTCCCAATTCCCAACATCCCAACATCCAGCCCTGGCCTCTGGCACTGGCAGCCATTCCCTGGCTCCTGGCCCTGCAGCCCTGTCCCAGTCCCTCTGCAGCTCTCCTGGAGCCCCTTCAGGCCCTGCAGGGGCTCTCAGCTCTCCCTGGATCCTTCTCCTCTCCAGGGGAACATTCCCAGCTCTCCTGGAGCCCCTTCAGGCCCTGCAGGGGCTCTCAGCTCTCCCTGGATCCTTCTCCTCTCCAGGGGAACATTCCCAGCTCTCCTGGAGCCCCTTCAGGCCCTGCAATGTTCTGGAAGCTCTCCCTGGAGCCTTCCCTTCTCCAGGGGAACATTCCCAGCTCCTGCAGCTTTAGATCACCTTTCCAGACTCAGATTAGGGAAGCACAGGCAGAGATGGATTTCTCATGGATCTAAACATTGCCAGGCTGTTCCTGGCCTTTCCTGCTTTATTCCCCAAAGCGAAGCAGCAGCAGGGCTGGGGTGATCCTGGGTGATCCCTGAGCAGGGCTGGGTTTGCTCAGCCCTGAGCCTGGGTTTAATAAATCAGTGTGTACAGAGAAGGTGTGCAGTGATTCCCTGTGGTCCTGCAGCCCAACGCCTCCCTGTTCGAGGCCTGCTGCAACGAGCGCATCCAGCAGTTCGACGACAACGAGGAGGAGGAGGACATCTGGGAGGAGAAGGAGATCTCCTACGCAACCCAGGTCAAGTCCAGGACACGGTAAGGTGAAAGCAGAACCCTGATTTTCCTCCTGCTGCTGGGAATCTGCACATTGCAGCCTGGGCCAGGAGGAATTCCTTGGGTTTTGTGTCATTTTGGGGCTGTGGGGTTTTATCTCCCTGCCACTTGTGCTGGGGGTTCTCCTGAGCTGGAGACAGATCCAGTTAAAGCCAATTCATTAACAATGGGAACACCTAATTAATGAATCTTCCATCAGACACGTTGAAAACTCCCACCCTTAGTGTTAAACACTTGGAATTTGCTCCTTCCCTCATCCTTGGAGAGGAGGAGGAGGAGGAGGAGGAGGAGGAGGTGAGCCTGAGGGGAGTGGGCAGAACATTCTTAGAACGTTCAAATCAGAAAAGTGAGAACAAGAGGCCTCCCAGGGGCATCTCAGGCTTTGAAATAATTTCCCATCCCTTTGATAGAGCCACTCATTAAATAAAGTTATTTCCATAATTCCCAATCTGAGATGTGATCAAAGGAGACAGGGAAAACATCCAAGACCTGGCCGTGTCCCTGCACCTCCAGGGAATTGTGACACCCCGGCAAGCTGGGGGAACCTCTGAGCACCCACGATTGCCCTGAGCAACTGGGGGAAATATTTTGGGAGAAACAGCCCTGGGAAAGGCTCTGGGCTGTTTCCCCCGGGACAGGGGGGAGGAGCTGAGCGATGCGGGCGTGGCTCATTCCCGGTTCCCCTTCAGGTTTGGAGCGTCGCAGACGTCGGAGAGCTCCAGGAGTGACCTGGAGAACGGGGACCACGATGGCAGCGTGGACTCGGAGGAGGAGGAGGAGCAGCGGCCGCCCCCCTCCCCGCACAAGGGCAGCGCCCCGGAGAGGAAGGAGTCGGGCTCCTCCCAAGGTACCGAGTTTGGGAGCACATCCCTAGAGCCCAGAACATCCCTAGAACCCAGCACATCCCTAGAGCCACAGCACATCCCTAGAGCACATCCCTGGAGCCCAGAACATCCCTAGAGCACATCCCTAGAGCCACAGCACATCCCTAGAGCACATCCCTGGAGCCACAGCACATCCCTAGAGCACATCCCTGGAGCCCAGAACATCCCTAGAGCACATCCCTGGAGCCCAGCACATCCCTAGAGCACATCCCTGGAGCCCAGCACATCCCTGGAGCCACAGCACATCCCTGGAGCCCAGCACATCCCTAGAGCACATCCCTGGAGCCCAGAACATCCCTAGAGCACATCCCTGGAGCCCAGAACATCCCTAGAGCACATCCCTGGAGCCACAGCACATCCCTAGAGCACATCCCTGGAGCCCAGAACATCCCTAGAGCACATCCCTAGAGCTCAGCACATCCCTAGAGCACATCCCTAGAGCCACAGCACATCCCTGGAGCCCAGAACGTCCCTAGAGCACATCCCTGGAGCCACAGCACATCCCTAGAGCACATCCCTGGAGCCCAGCACATCCCTGGAGCCCAGAACATCCCTGGAGCCCAGAACATCCCTGGCACCCCAGGCTGTGCTCTCCACAGGGGCTGGCTGTCCCCAGGCTGTCGCAGGGCTGTCCCCAGGCTGTCCCCAGTCTGTCCCCAGCTGTCCCCAGGCTGTCCCAGGGCTGTCCCGGGGCTGTCCCCAGGGCTGTCCCCAGCTGTCCCCAGGTGTCCCAGGTTGGCACCCCAGGCTGTGCGCTCTGCAGGGGCTGTCTGTCCCCAGGGCTGTCCCCAGGGCTGTCCCGGGGCTGTCCCTGGGCTGTCCCCCGGCTGTCCCCAGCTGTCCCCAGGTGTCCCCAGGGCTGTCCCCAGCTGTCCCAGGCTGGCACTCCAGGCTGTGCTCTCTGCAGGGGCTGGCTGTCCCAGGGCTGTCCCAGGGCTGTCCCGGGGCTGTCCCCAGGGCTGTCCCCAGGGCTGTCCCCAGCTGTCCCCAGCTGTCCCAGGCTGGCACTCCAGGCTGTGCTCTCCGCAGGGGCTGGCTATCCCTGGGCTGTCCCCAGGTGTCCCCAGGTGTCCCCAGCTGTCCCCAGGTGTCCCCAGCTGTCCCCAGCTGTCCCCAGGTGTCCCCAGCAGTCCCCAGCTGTCCCCAGCTGTCCCTGCTGGCACCCCAGGCTGTGCTCTCCACAGGGGCTGGCTGTCCCGGGGCTGTCCCTGAGCTGTCCTCAGGTGTCCCCAGGTGTCCCCAGGGCTGTCCCCAGCTGTCCCAGGCTGGCACTCCAGGCTGTGCTCTCCGCAGGGGCTGGCTATCCCTGGGCTGTCCCCAGCTGTCCCCAGCTGTCCCCAGGTGTCCCCAGGTGTCCCCAGCTGTCCCCAGCTGTCCCCAGGTGTCCCCAGGTGTCCCCAGCTGTCCCTGCTGGCACCCCAGGCTGTGCTCTCCACAGGGGCTGGCTATCCCTGGGCTGTCCCCAGGGCTGTCCCCAGGTGTCCCCAGGTGTCCCCAGCTGTCCCCAGCTGTCCCCAGCTGTCCCCAGCTGTCCCAGGCTGGCACCCCAGGCTGTGCTCTCCACAGGGGCTGGCTGGACGGCCGTGTTCGAGCCCGCGAGCCCCGCGAGCCCCGCGCCGCCCGTGGCCATGGACGTGGGCTCCAGCGTGTGGGACTCGGCCACCCCACAGAGCAGTGCCCCGGAGGAGAAGGGCTGGGCCAAGTTCACAGACTTCCAGCCTTTCTGCTGGTAAGAACCACGGAATTCCAGCTCCCTTGGGGCTTGGGAACGGGGAATATCTGGGGTACATTCTGATGGTGTGCCTGGCTGTAATCCCTTCCTCTTCCTCTGCCCTTCTATTGTTTAATGTTGGGGTTCCGTCATGCTTCCCGCTGCTTCCCAGTGCTCCTGCCTGGGGCTGGGACACAGCCCCGCTCCCTGTGTCCTCCTGGGGTGGAAAACCAGCAAATAATGCTTAGAGAAGTTCAGAACATGGATGGGAAGGAAGAGCAGGGCCGGTGACTGCTCCTGGGGGATGATCCTGGCTCTGTGCTCAGGGCTTTTCCCTCCCCAGCTCCGAGTCCGGGCCTCGCTGCAGCTCCCCCGTGGACCCCGAGAGCGGCGGCAGCGACAGGAGCCCGGCACAGGGCCAGGACAAGAACTGTGAGTGACACAGGGCCCCACTCGGGGCTGCTCCAGCTCTGCAGGGAGCACCTGGGCAGGGCAAGCCCCGAGGGTTCCCTGCAGCATCAGTGCACGAAGCACAGGCAGAAATCCCCAGGGTTTGTTGGGATGGGGAGGAAGGGATGGAGATGAGTTGGAGCTGATACCACAGGGACACTTCAATTATCCCTGGAGGTGTCCCAGGCCAGGCTGGATGGGCTTGGAGCACTCCAGGACAGCAGAAGTTGTCCCCGCCCGTGGTGGCACTGAGTGGGCTTTGGGCTCCATCCCAGCCAAGCCACGGTTCCCAGCCCACCTGTGGAGGTTGTTGGGCCCCTGGGGCCGTTCCAGGGAACATTCCCGAGGTTCCAGCGTGGGCTGTTCCTCCCGCAGGCAGCGCTGCCGCTCCCTGTGCGTGGAACGCGTGCGGGACGCGCAAGGCGCCGCTGGTGGCCCTGGACAGCAGCTCCTCGGGCAGCTCCGACAGCGACGACGACGACGACGACAAGGCCAAGGCTGGCACGGAACCCACGGCGCAGGAGCCCAGCAAGGACAGGGCGGCTCGCTCCAGGTGGGAAGGGATCTCCAGGGGCTGGGACTGCCCCTGGGATGGCCCCGTGTGCTCCCAGTGTCCCCTGTCCCATGGGAGAGCAGGTCCTGCCCCTGGGGTGGCACAGGGCTCTGAGGGATGGATTTAGCACAGGGTTATTGCAAGGAGTGGTGGGGGCTCCTTTGGGTCACTGCAGTGTCACAGGATCACCTCTGTCCCTGTCCTTTGGGCCACTGCAGTGTCACAGGAGCCTCTGTCCCTGTCCTTTGGGTCACTCCAGTGTCACAGGAGCTTCTCTGTCCCTGTCCTTTGGGCCATTCCAGTGTCACAGGAGCCTCTGTCCCTGTCCTTTGGGTCACTCCAGTGTCACAGGAGCCTCTGTCCCTGTCCTTTGGGTCACTCCAGTGTCACAGGAGCTTCTCTGTCCCTGTCCTTTGGGCCATTCCAGTGTCACAGGAGCCTCTGTCCCTGTCCTTTGGGTCACTGCAGTGTCACAGGATCACCTCTGTCCCTGTCCTTTGGGTCACTGCAGTGTCACAGGAGCCTCTGTGTCCCTGTCCTTTGGGTCATTTCAGTGTGTCCCTGTCCTTTGGGCCACTCCAGTGTCACAGGATCACCTCTGTCCCTGTCCTTTGGGTCACTCCAGTGTCACAGGAGCCTCTGTCCCTGTCCTTTGGGCCACTCCAATGTCACAGGATCACCTCTGTCCCTGTCCTTTGGGTCACTCCAGTGTCACAGGAGCCTCTGTGTCCCTGTCCTTTGGGTCACTCCAGTGTGTCCCTGTCCTTTGGGTCACTGCAGTGTCACAGGATCACCTCTGTCCCTGTCCTTTGGGTCACTCCAGTGTCACAGGAGCCTCTGTCCCTGTCCTTTGGGTCACTCCAGTGTGTCCCTGTCCTTTGGGTCACTCCAGTGTCACAGGAGCCTTTGTGTCCCTGTCCTTTGGGTCACTCCAGTGTCACAGGATCACCTCTGTCCCTGTCCTTTGGGTCACTCCAGTGTCACAGGAGCCTCTGTGTCCCTGCCCTTTGGGTCACTGCAGTGTCACAGGATCACCTCTGTCCCTGTCCTTTGGGTCACTCCAGTGTCACAGGAGCTTCTCTGTCCCTGTCCTTTGGGTCACTCCAGTGTGTCCCTGTCCTTTGGGTCACTCCAGTGTCACAGGATCACCTCTGTCCCTGTCCTTTGGGTCACTGCAGTGTCACGGGATCACCTCTGTCCCTGTCCTTTGGGTCACTGCAGTGTCACAGGAGCTTCTCTGTCCCTGTCCTTTGGGTCACTCCAGTGTGTCCCTGTCCTTTGGGTCACTGCAGTGTCACAGGATCACCTCTGTCCCTGTCCTTTGGGTCACTGCAGTGTCACAGGAGCCTCTGTCCCTGTCCTTTGGGTCACTCCAGTGTCACAGGATCTCCTCTGTCCCTGATGAGGGATCCAGGCCCAGGGCAGGGTCCGGGTGGGATCACTTGGAAAAGCAAAGGCTCCCCTGGGATCCCCCTGCAGCCATGGGGGAAGGATTTAACCCAGGTTCTCGTTTTCCCCTCGGTGTCAAAGCCAATAATCAATGATGAAAGCACCAGGAAAGGCTGGAGCAGACCCAGGGGTTGGGCAGGTCTGTAGGAATTGGATCCTCAATCCAGCCTTCAGTCCTGGGGCAGCTGCTGCCCAGCCCGGTCAGATCCTGCTGCATCCATGGAGATCTTACCCAGTTCTAACATTCCAAGGTTTTTCCTCATACTTTTCCATGGATTTCCTTGTGTTTGTCACCAGCCCCGGGGTTTGTGCACCAGAGTCAGGAGCAGGAGGTTCCCTTCAGTGATGGTTGGTGACAGTTTGGGGTCATCCCTGGCTGTGCTCAGCCAGCAGCAGCTCCTGGGGGCTGGGGAACCGCTGGGATTGCAGAATTCCCTGGAATTAGGGCAGAGTTATCCCAGGGTCTGTTTGGTTGGAGGCAGCTCGTTCTGAGAGATGCATTAATTCTGATAATTGCATTAATTCTGATAAATACAGTTGATTTTGATAAATGCGTTAATTCTGATAAATGCAGTTAATTTGGATAAATGCATTAATTTTGATAAATACAGTTAATTTTGGATCCATTTCAGTTTGATAAATGCATTAATTTTGATAACAGCACTCTGTGTGCCTGGGAACAGCCTGGCTGTGGCTGGGTGGGAAGCAGAAGGTGAGGGAAGGCACAGCCTCTCCTTCTCCTGGGTTGTGTGGGATTGGATCCATAGGATCTGATCCAAGCTGTGCTTTTCCTGCCCTGGATGGTGGTGTGGGAGATCAGGACCTTGCCAGGCTGGGTTCCCAGTGGGACCAGGGGATCCTTGGGATCCTTGGTCCAGCGATGCCAGCGTTGTCCAGACATCCCAGGGCTCTGGAGCCGTGCCCATCCCTGGGGAGCTGTTCCAGTGCCCTTCCCACCTTTCCTGATATCCCTCCCAGATCCAGCTGTTCCTGTGTCCATCCTCCTCGAGGTGTTCTCACCTCTTCCCCTGCTGTCCTGGCAGGAGGGAAGTGTTTGTTCCTGCTTTGGCACATTGGGAATGTTTTCCTCTCCAGACAAGTGTCTCTACCACATTCCATAGGGATAAAACTTCCCCAACCTGCCTTTGCCTGCCTGCCCTTCTCCAGGGCTGACTGCACTGTGGCAAAGAGAGGAAATCCTGGAAAATCCTGGAAATCCCAGGGGAAGCTGTGGGAGGGCAGGAGCGGTGCCACAGCTGGGACTGGAGCTGCTCCAGGCTGGGCTCCAGTGGGAATCACCACCTGGAGCATTCCCAGTGTCCTCAGCTCTCCCAGACCACTCTGCCCACAGTGGGAATATCCATTTCTTACCACCTTCCTTAATGAGTCCAGGGAAATCAGGAACATTCTGGAGTCACTCTGTGGGCTGTGATTCTCCAAGCACTTCCCCCAAGCCTGCACCAAACCCCATTCCTGTTGCTGTAGGAACAGGTTTTCCTTCCCCTTGTGCCCCTGGAATCCACAGAGATCTCAAATTCTCCTTGGAGCTGCTCAGGAACTCAGGTTTTCCTTCCCCTTATCCCTGGAATCCACAGAGAGATCTTGAACTCTCCTTGGAGCTGCTCAGGAACTCAGGTTTTCCTTCCCCTTATCCCTGGAATCCACAGAGAGATCTCGAACTCTCCTTGGAGCTTCTCAGGAACTCAGGTTTTCCTTCCCCTTGCTCCTGGAATTCACAGAGATCTCAAATTCTCCTTGGAGCTTCTCAGGAACTCAGGTGTTCCTTCCCCTTGTTCCTGGAATTCACAGAGATCTCAAATTCTCCTTGAAGCAGCTCAGGAACTCAGGTTTTCCTTCCCCTTGTTCCTGGAATCCCCACAGAGATCTCAGATTCTCCTTGGAGCTGCTCAGGGACTCAGGTTTTCCTTCCCCTTGTTCCTGGAATCCACAGAGAGATCTCAAATTCTCCTTGGAGCTGCTCAGGAACTCAGGTTTTCCTTCCCCTTGCTCCTGGAATTCACAGAGATCTCAAATTCTCCTTGGAGCTTCTCAGGATCTCAGGTTTTCCTTCCCCTTGTTCCTGGAATCCACACAGAGATCTCAAATTCTCCTTGGAGCTGCTCAGGAACTCAGGTTTTCCTTCCCCTTGTTCCTGGAATCCACACAGAGATCTCAAATTCTCCTTGGAGCTGCTCAGGAACTCAGGTTTTCCTTCCCCTTGTCCCTGGAATCCACAGAGATCTCAAATTCTCCTTGGAGCTGCTCAGGAACTCAGGTTTTCCTTCCCCTTGTCCCTGGAATCCACAGAGATCTCAAATTCTCCTTGGAGCTTCTCAGGAACTCAGGTTTTCCTTCCCCTTGTGCCCCTGGAATCCAGATGTTGGTCTTTTGTCCTTGGAGCTGCCCAAGGCCTCTGTGGATTCTGTGGAATCCAGATGTTGCAGTCCAGGAAATCCTCCAGATGTTCCACCCTCCGTGAGCCCCATCCCAGCTGCTCCAGTGCAGGAGATGCAGCTCAGGAATCGCTCTCAGCTCCCCAGTGTGGATCCAGCTGCCCAGGGGGGTTTGGGATCCCATCCCTGGGGAGTCAGGGGACAACAGGACATCCCACACAAACTCCTTGTTGTGTCACCCCTGGGGAGTCAGGGGACAACAGGACATCCCACACAAACTCCTTGTTGTGTCACCCCTGGGGAGTCAGGGGACAACAGGACATCCCACACAAACTCCTTGTTGTGTCACCCCTGGGGAGTCAGGGGACAACAGGACAACTCTTTGTTGTGTCACCCTTGGGTCTGGCCCTGGTCCAGCTCCAGGGAATGCAGAGAAATTCCCAAGCCCCTGTGTGTGCTCAGGTAACTCTGGAATCCTCCTGCCCTGGAAACTTCAGGGGTTGGGCTTCAGAAGTTTCTCTTTCAGCCATGGAAATGTCAAAGCTTTTTGTGTGGGAAGCGACATTCCTGGGAATGCAGCTCCATCCCTGTGTCTCTCCAAGGTGTATTTTGGTGCTTCTGAGCAGCTTGTGAGCTCTGGAGGAAAGGGAATGTTTGGATCTCATTATTCCTCATTTTTATGTTGTTTTTTTTCAAGAGAAGTGCTCCAGAAATAGAACCTCAGTCTCCAGTCTCTATCACATGTCCAATTATCCAGCTGGGATTATTTCATTCCATGAAAGCTCCCCTGGAGCCAGTGACAGGATTCCAGCTCAGCCATCTCCAGCTTTCCTCCTTTTGGTGGAGGTTTGCTCTGGGAGAGAGGGAGAAGGAATTGTTCTGGATGGAAACTGGGAGGAAAATCATTCCTGGGGCAGCTCATCCTCCTCTGCCTTGGGAGCCAAAAAACGGGATCTGCACAGAAATCCCTTCTCCAGCTGGAAATCTGGATGGGTTTATTCCAAAGGAGAGATTGGGAGGGTTTGTTCTGCAGTTCTCCTTTTCCAGGATTTGAGCTTTGCTTGTCCCTCAGGTGGCACCTCCTGGAGCACCTTCAGCATGTTTGGATTCTGGACATCCCATCCCTGGGGTTTTTCCTCCATGGGGTTTTAGGATCTGCCCCTAAATCCAGGATTTTCTGGGTGCCCCAGAAGCCTGAGGGGCAGAGCAAGGTCCATGTCCCAGCAGTGGCAGTGGGAATTGCAGTTTGGGAACTCCCAGACTGCATTTGCAGCAGGAGTTGGGAATTCCTCCCTGGAGGAGCTGCTCTGGTGTGTCCTGTTGCTCTGGGACCTGCCTGTGCCCGCTGTTCTTATTCCCAGTTCATTGCCAGTTCTCATTCCCAACGGGATCTTTAGGCCTTTGTGAGGAGGAGAACAGGAAT
Organism: Poecile atricapillus; assembly: GCF_030490865.1. Taxonomy (NCBI): domain Eukaryota; kingdom Metazoa; phylum Chordata; class Aves; order Passeriformes; family Paridae; genus Poecile; species Poecile atricapillus. The sequence continues at coordinate 1,007,657 of NC_081288.1, forward strand.
GTGAGCCCCATTCCAGTGGGAGTTCCATGGACGTGTCCCTGCCCTCTCCCACAGTGGCTCCGATGGAACGGCCCCGGAGACGCTTCCCGTGGCCGAATCCGCTCCTGCCGGTGCCCCCCGAGCCCGGAGCAGCGCGGCCACGCACACGGACGGGCACCAGAGAGTGGCCACCGCTGTCACAACTGCCACAGAAACGGCCACGAGAGACAGGTGAGGGCAGAACCCTGCCATGGTTTGGGATAGAAGGGACCCCCAAACCCCCCCAGTGCCCTCCACACCTCCCACTGGCCCAGGCTGCTCCCAGCCCCAGGCTCCAGCCTGCCCTTGGCCACTGCCAGGGATCCAGGGGCAGCCACAGCTGCTCTGGCAATTCCAGCCCAGCCAGCAATTCCCAATTCCCAACATCCCAACATCCAGCCCTGGCCTCTGGCACTGGCAGCCATTCCCTGGCTCCTGGCCCTGCAGCCCTGTCCCAGTCCCTCTGCAGCTCTCCTGGAGCCCCTTCAGGCCCTGCAGGGGCTCTCAGCTCTCCCTGGATCCTTCTCCTCTCCAGGGGAACATTCCCAGCTCTCCTGGAGCCCCTTCAGGCCCTGCAGGGGCTCTCAGCTCTCCCTGGATCCTTCTCCTCTCCAGGGGAACATTCCCAGCTCTCCTGGAGCCCCTTCAGGCCCTGCAGGGGCTCTGAGCTCTTCTCCCTGGCTGAACATTTCCAACTCTCAGCCTGTGCTCATAGCAGAGGTGCCCTGTCCCTCTGACCACCTTGGAAGAGGTTGAAACCAGACAGCTTTAAGGTCCCTTCCCACACAGACCATTCCCTGATTCCACATTGATTTTCCCTGTAACATTCCATGAATTTCCACGTTACAATCCATGGCAGAGTCTCCATGGGGAGCTGAGGACGCTTCACCGGGCAGAAAACACAAACCGGAGGGAGGAGCTCAGGTCCCAGCATTGCCTGGAGGGGTGGGGGAGGCTCTGGGAGCGTTCCCGGTGTGGCTGAGGCCGTTCCCCGCTGTCCCCGCTCAGGTCCCAGCATTGCCTGGAGGGGTGGGGGAGGCTCTGGGAGCGTTCCCGGTGTGGCTGAGGCCGTTCCCCGCTGTCCCCACAGGAGTGAGGAGCCCTTGCCCTGCACCGAAGCCACGTTGAACGGCCCCGCTTGATGCCACCGCCGCCGCCCCGGGACGTGTGTGAGAGCCAGGCCAGGCTGCTCCCTGGTGATGCAATTTTGTCAATTCTTTTTTTTTTTTTTTTTTTTCCTTTTTTTTTTTTCTTTTTAATTTTATTTTTTAATAAATGCTGCATTGATGAGAGCGAGCTGGCGTTCAGGACCAGACACGCAGATCCAACAGCACCGATCCGTTCGGAAAGACACTCGGCATTGTCGAAATGTAGCATTGAGTTCAGTCCTCACGGGAATGACGGGCTCTTCCCAAGCCTTCTGCCTGATTTCAGTTGTCCCCTTTCCCCGTGCCCCTGGTTTTTGTTTTGGATTTGGGGTTCAGTGCTGTTTTCCCAGTGTTATTGCACACAGTATTCAGCTTCTCTTGGGAAGGTAGCAGGTCCAGCGGCGGCCGGGGCCAGCGCACAAATCCCGCAGCCGTGTGACCAAAGTTCCTGATGGAGCTGTCCTCGGGCAGCCTTTGCACCGCTTTGTAGAGCAATAAAGCCTTACCAGAAACATTTCACAGGAGAGGAGGAATGCCAACACTTCCACGGGAGGGAGCAGGGAGGGCTTGGATTTGGGCAGGGCCGAGGCCGGGCTTGTCCCCAGCCGGAGCCCGGCTGTCCCGGGGTGTCCCTGAATCCCAGCGCTGCTCCGGCCTCCCCTGGACTCCTGCTGGATCAGGGCAGGATCTGGGCTGGGTCACAGACGGCTTCTCCTGCCCGTGTCCGTGTTGGCCCACGAGGAGGTGACCAGGGCTTTGCTGGCTCTTTGGAAACTGAATTAATGTATTTGCAAATGATGATGGAAATCCTTTTTTCTGTTTGTTTTGTTCTGTTTTTTAAAGTTTTTAATGGATGCAGGAACAGCAACACTTTTGCACTTTGTACCTGGCGATGGCAGCGTCGGAAGGGACGCGGCTGCGGCCGTGCCCGCCCGGGGAGGGGACACCCAGGTCCCTCAGGGCCGTGGGAGAGCGGGGCCAGGTGAGGGGAGCACCTGGAGCTGGGATAAATGGAATTCTGTGCCGCTCCCAGGCTCCCAGCTCACTGCCCAGCACATCGGGGGCACTGGGGGGGCTCGGGGCAGCTGAGCTGGAACCCCCTGTGGGATCCTGGAAACTCCTCCCTTTGGAGTGAAGGCTGGAGCTCGGCACAGGGGGCAGCCAGCTGCTCTGGATGCATTCCTGGGGTGCATTCCCGGGGTGCATTCCCGGGGTGCATTCCCGGGGTGCATTCCTGGGGTGCATTCCCGGGGTGCATTCCCGGGGTGCATTCCTGGGATGCATTCCTGGGGTGCATTCCTGGGGTGCATTCCCGGGGTGCATTCCCGGGGTGCATTCCTGGGATGCATTCCTGGGGTGCATTCCTGGGGTGCATTCCCGGGGTGCATTCCTGCCTTCCCAGCCGGGTTCTGCCGGGAGGGAAGGGGGTGGCTGTCCCCCAGCCCCAGTTCCTTGGGGATCAGATGGTGCAGGGCTCTCCTTCTTGAAGTTTTCACTCGCTCTGTGTAATTTAAAATTAATAATTTAAAGTTAATTGCACTGGGAGGGAAAAAAAAAACAAAAGAAATCTCACTTTGTGCTTTGCTTTCCCCGCTTGGTGTTCAGGGATCAATCCCGCTCCAGCCAGGACTCTCAGGCAGGATCAGTGGTTTTGAGGTCCTGATTGGAGACACATTAAAGTCTTAATTTTTCCAAGGATTGGTGCTAGAGTTCTGCTGGACATCGGCTTCCCTTGGGGCGTTCTCGGGGCTGATTCCATGGAAGCTGAAGGATCCATGTGCTGGTACAGCCTGGCTGGATCCTGGGGGATGTTTTTCCAGCCTGTTCCCGGTGCCGTGTGGGATCGGCTGGAGCGTTCCTGTGGCTGGGATCCCTTCCCAGGATTTGGGGGCGCTGGGGCCGCAGCCCGGGGAGCTCCAGGAGCGGTGAGGGGCAGCAGTAACCCCGGGGGTCTCCAGGGGATGGGGCTGTCCGTGCCTTCCGCTGCAATTCCAGCCTGGCATTCCTCAGCTTCGGCTCCCTGAGTGTCAGTGAGAGCTTTAATAATAACCATTCTATTAATAATAATGATTATAATAATAAGAATAATAATAATAATAATATCCTTGGCCATGTCCTGATCCGAGCACAGCTCCTTACTGGGCTGATTTATTTCTTAGTGCTGAGACACATCGCTGGGGCTGGCTCAGACCTGGGGAGATGCACAAATCCCGTGGGTTTGGTGCCCATGGATGATCCCTCCACGGCTGGGATTGAGGCTCTCACTTCCTTCCACCTCTCCCTTCCCCTGGGGTTGTTCTTCCCAGCAGCCAGGGCTGCTCCAGAACCGGCTCCTGCTGCCTGGGCTCCGAGCAGAGCCAGCTCCTGGCCTGGCTCCCGTGTTCCTGTGGGGAAACCGGGAATAGGAAACCCTCCGGAGGCACAGCGGGCGTGGAGCTTCCCAGCTGGGCTTTTCCTTCTCCCTGTGCTCCGGGGAAGGGTTTCCCAGGGCTGGAGCAGGATCTCCCGGCTCCTGAGGATGGAATTCCCTGTCCCCCATCCCCTCATCCCCTGGCCCTGTGCGGCTCCATGTCCTGAGTCCTGCTCGGCGCTTCCCTCCTGCCCCGGGATCTCTGGTGTCCACAGGGCTGGCGTTCCATGGATCCCAGGAGAAACCTGGGGAGGGCCAGGGGGAGCACGAGGAGCTGGGCTTGAGCTCATCCGGGGGATGCTTCTGGAATGTTCTGTGCAGTGGTTCTGCCTGCCTGGGCATCCATGTGGGATCCGGTGATCCCGCTTGGTGATCCCACCGTGCCAGCTGTATCCATCTGGGATCCAGTGATCCCACCCAGCTGGCTGCATCCATCTGGGATCCAGTGATCCCACTCTGCTGGCTTCATCCTTCTGGGATCCAGTGATCCCACTCTGCTGGCCTCATCCATCTGGGATCCAGTGATCCCACTCTGCTGGCATCATCCATCTGGAATCCAGTGATCCCACTCTGCTGGCCTCATCCTTCTGGGATCCGGTGATCCCACCGTGCCAGCTGTATCCATCTGGGATCCAGTGATCCCACTCTGCTGGCTTCATCCTTCTGGGATCCAGTGATCCCACTCTGCTGGCTTCATCCATCCGGGATCTGGTGATCCCACTCTGCTGGCTTAATCCATCCAGGATCCAGTGATCCCACCCTCTGGCTTCATCCTTCTGGGATCCGGTGATCCCGCTCGGTGATCCCACCGTGCCAGCCACATCCATCCAGGATTTGGTGATCCCACTCTGCTGGCTTCCCATCCAGGATCGGGTGATCCTGTCATGCCAGCCACATCCATCCGGGATCCGGTGATCCCAATCTGCTGGCTTCATCCTTCTGGGATCCGGTGATCCTGCTGTGCCGGCCACTCCCCCCTGGGATGGGATCCATGGGATGGGATGGGATGGGATGGGATGGGATGGGATGGGATGGGATGGGATGGGATGGGATGGGATGGGATGGGATGGGATGGGATGGGATGGGATGGGATGGGATGGGATGGGATGGGATGGGATGGGAGGGGGTCTCGGGCACAGTTAGAGCTGAAGCTCATCCCTTTGGGCTGTCCCGGGAATTCCTGGGCCGTGGCGCCTCTGTCCCTGGGGGATGGGGAACAAGGGGCTCCTTGGGGCTGGCAGCATCCCACGGTGTCGGAGCAGCCCTGTCCCTGTCCCAATCCCTGTCCTTGTCCCCATCCCTGTCCCCATCCTTGTCCCAATCCCTGTCCCCATCCCTGTCCCAATCCCTGCCCCTGTCCCAATCCTTGTCCCTGTCCCTGTCCCAATCCTTGTCCTTGTCCCCATCCCTGTCCCCATCCCTGTCCCCATCCCTGTCCCTGTCCCAACCCCTCTCCCCATCCCTGTCCCCATCCCTGTCCCTGTCCCCATCCCTGTCCCTGTCCCCATCCCTGTCCCTGTCCCAATCCCTGTCCCCATCCCTGTCCCCTGTCCCCTGTCCCTGTCACCCCACCCCCCCAGCCTCCCAAGCCCTGCGGTGGCACCTGGCTGCAGTGGGGGAGGGGAGCGTTCTGCAGCTCTCGGAATCCCAAATCCCGGTGTTTGGATCCCATGGGATGGAGCATTCCTGGGGCTCAGGACAGGCAGGGGGGTCCCTGGGCCGTGTCCAGAATTCCCTGCAGGGAAGATTCCGGTCATTCCCAGCCAAAACCTTCCCTGAACCACAATTCCTGCTCCTCCTGGGGCAGAACCATCAGCCAGGCAGAATCCCGGGTGTTTGTTGGGATGCTGATCCTCAGCAAAGCCCGAGGGGAATTCTCCCAGTGTCCCGAGGCTTTGCTGCAGTCCCTGGGATGGAATCCCAAAGCTTCATCAAGAGCTGCAGGTGGGCAGGGAATGGAAACCTGGGAAGGGAAAAAAAGGGAAAAGAAATGACCCAAAATCCACCCAAAAGCTCCGTGCTGCCCTCAGTGTCTGTTCCGAAGGGCTTGGGCATCCAGGGAAAGGTTTGGAGGGAAGGTGCAGGGACATTCCCGAGGAACATATCCAAAGGAAACATCATTTCAGTTCCTGGTTCCCACACTGGCCGGGAGCTGTATCCAAATCCTGATGGATCAGGATCCCTGGAAATCCCTCGGGGATCCCCCTCATCCCCCCACCGGCCGGGCTGGGAATTACCTGCTGGGAAAACCAGAATTGATCCAAAAAACTGGAATTGATCAGAAAAACCAGAATTGATCCAAAAAACTGGAATTGATCAGAAAAACCAGAATTGATCCAAAAAACTGGAATTGATCAGAAAAACCAGAATTGGTCCATTGGAGAAACGGGCGTGTGGTGCTTAGGGAAGGGCTCAAGGTGTATGCAAGGTGTATCCAAGGTGTATCCAAGGTGTATCCAGGGTGTATCCAGGGTGTAGCCAGGGTGTAGCCAGGGTGTATCCAGGTGTAGCCAGGGTGTATCCAGGGTGTATCCAGGGTGTATCCAAGGTGTATCCATGGTGTATCCAGGGTGTATCCAGGGTGTATCCAAGGTGTATCCAGGGTGTATCCAGGGTGTATCCAGGGTGTATCCAGGGTGTATCCAAGGTGTATCCAGGGTGTATCCAGGGTGTATCCAGGGTGTATCCAGGGTGTATCCAAGGTGTATCCAGGTGTATTCTGCCTGTATCCCAGCTCTATCCCAGCTCTATCCCGGCTGTATCCCAGCTCTATCCCGGCTGTATCCCGGCTGTATCCCAGCTCTATCCCGGCTGTATCCCGGCTGTATCCCAGCTCTATCCCGGCTGTATCCCGGCTGTATCCCGGCTGTATCCCGGCTGTATCCCAGCTCTATCCCAGCTCTATCCCAGCTCTATCCCGGCTGTATCCAGCTGTATCCAGCTGTGTCCCTTTTCCTGCTGTCATGTCACTCATGGACTGGCTCTGAACTGGTTTAAACTGGGGCCTGCTGGGCTGCCCGGGGAGAATTCCTGGTTCTGTCCTCACGGGCTGCACCTTGGGATGGGAGCTCCTGCTGCCGTTCCCATTCCCATTCCTGTTCCCATTCCTACTCCCATTCCCGTTCCCGTTCCCATTCCCATTCCCATTCCTGTTCCCATTCCTACTCCCATTCCCGTTCCCGTTCCCATTCCCATTCCCATTCCCATTCCTGTTCCCATTCCTACTCCCATTCCCGTTCCCATTCCCATTCCCATCCCCATTCCCATTCCCGTTCCCATTCCCATTCCCATCCCCATTCCCATTCCCGTTCCCATTCCCATTCCCATCCCCATTCCCATTCCCGTTCCCATTCCCATTCCCATTCCTGTTCCCATTCCCGTTCCCACTCCCATTCCCGTTCCCATCCCCATTCCCGTTCCCATTCCCGTTCCCATTCCCATTCCCATTCCCACTCCCATTCCCACCCCCATCCCCATTCCCGTTCCCGTTCCCATTCCCATTCCCACCCCCATTCCCATTCCCATCCCCATTCCCATTCCCATTCCCATTCCCATTCCCGTTCCCATTCCCATTCCCATCCCCATCCCCACTCCCATCCCCATTCCCATTCCTGTTCCCATTCCCATTCCCATTCCCATTCCCGTTCCCGTTCCCATTCCCATTCCCATTCCCATTCCCATTCCCATTCCCACTCCCATTCCCACCCCCATTCCCACTCCCATTCCCACCCCCATTCCCATTCCCATTCCCATCCCCATTCCCATTCCCATTCCCATTCCCATCCCCATTCCCATTCCCACCCCCATTCCCATTCCCATTCCCATCCCCATTCCCATTCCCATTCCCGTTCCCATTCCCGCTGTCCCCTCTCCCTGTTCCTCTCCCCTGGGCTCTCTCTCCCTTGGGACAGGATGTGCCAGCCTGGAATTCCCTGAGGAGCCCTTGGGACGGGAGGTGCTGCTGTATCCATGGAAAGCCGGGATGGAGGCGTCGCCCTTGGATCATTATCGGGATTTTCCCTCTGCTCTGTGAGGTTGGATTTGGGATTGTGGCGTTTGGGATCTGGGATTTGGCAGCGTTAATGAATAATTAATTTCCTGTGTTAATTAATGTCATGTGGCAGTGGCAGGAATGGTGTCCAGCATTCCATCAGTGAAACCCCTTTGGAAAATGGATCAGTTCCCATTGGCTTTGGATAACGTTCCTGACTTTATCAGGAATTTATTGGGAGTGAGATTTTTGATCCTGGTTTTTTCCCTCCGTGCTGGGAAGTTCCAGCAAAGCCTGGAATTTCCTGGGTGTATTTGGGGCTGAACTTCGGGACAAACAAACGGGAAAGGAACAATTCGGCTCCTCCCCGGCGGCTTCGCTCACCTGAACCTCTCTTACCTCATCCAGGAAGGGCTTTGTGCTGTCCCAGCCTGGATTTGTAGGGAATTCCCGGAATTCCCGGGTGGCTCTCACAGCTCCCAGCACTGGGACATTCCCCTGGAATGTGTATTTTTGTATTGGATGCTGATGGGAAGAGAGGGATTTTCCTCTCTCCTTGATTCGGGGCTTTCCCCTTCTCTTTTTGATTCCCTCAAATTCCTTGGACAGATGGAAACGAGGATCAGATCCTTTCTGCTGCCGTGTTGATGCCCAGAGCTGGTTCTGCAGAACTTTGGTGGAATTTTGGGAATTCTGTAGGATTCCCTGGGGGTGGATTCCCAGAGGATGCCCTCCTTGGATCTCATGGATCCAAACGTGGAATGGAATTACCCAGGGGCACAGCAAACATTCCTGGAGACCTTGGGAATGCTTCTCCCACTCTCCTCTTTCCCAAACTTCTCCTGGAGAGCCCCGAGGGGCCCTTGGGCTGCCCTTGGGATTGGGACAGGGAAATTCCCGGAGCTGGGCCTGGAGTTGCCTTGTTCGTGGTCTTTGAGTGCTTTCCGTGTCCTCCTGAGAATTCCTGGTTCCCTGGAGCCCTTCCCTGGCCCTTGGAGCCATCCCTTGGTCCCTGCAGATCCCTGATCCTCATCCCTGTTCCATGGTCTTTGGTCCTTGCAGCTGTTCCTGGCCCTGTGCATTCCGTGTCCTCCTGGCACTTCATCCCTGAATTTAATCCCTGCATCCCTGAATTTAATCCCAGCATCCCTGAATTTAATCCCTGCATCCCTGCACTTCATCCCTGCATCCCTGGACTTAATCCCTGCATCCCTGAATTTAATCCCAGCATCCCTGAATTTAATCCCAGCATCCCTGAATTTAATCCCTGCATCCCTGCACTTCATCCCTGCATCCCTGAATTTAATCCCTGCATCCCTGCACTTCATCCCTGCATCCCTGGACTTCATCCCTGCATCCCTGGACTTAATCCCTGCATCCCTGAATTTAATCCCAGCATCCCTGCACTTAATCCCTGCATCCCTGAATTTAATCCCTGCATCCCTGAATTTAATCCCTGCATCCCTGAATTTAATCCCTGCATCCCTGCACTTAATTCCTGCATCCCTGCACTTAATCCCTGCATCCCTGCAGCCATTCCCTGCATCCCTGCAGCCATTCCCTGATCCCTGCACTTAATCCCTGAATCCCTGCATCCCTGCAGCCATTCCCAGTTCCCTGCAGCCATTCCCTGATCCCTGCAGCCATTCCCAGTTCCCATGGATAACAGTCATTCCTAATTCCCACTGTTCCCAGTGCCTTAAATCCATCCCAATCCCAACACTGGATTTCTGTTCCCTGTGCTCTTCCCCCTGCACCTCACGGCTCCTTATCCCATTATTAGTGCATCCCTGGATCCATCAGTGCATCCCTGGATCCATCAGTGCATCCCTGGATCCCATCAGTGCATCCCTGGATCAATCAGTGCATCCCTGGATCCATCAGTGCATCCCTGGATCCATCAGTGCATCCCTGGATCCCATTAATGCATCCCTGGATCCCATTAATGCATCCCTGGATCCCATTGATGCATCCCTGGATCCATCAGTGCATCCCTGGATCCCATTAATGCATCCCTGGATCCATCAGAGCATCCCTGGATCCATCAGTGCATCCCTGGATCCCATCAGTGCATCCCTGGATCCCATTAATGCATCCCTGGATCCATCAGTGCATCCCTGGATCACATTAATGCATCCCTGGATCCCATTAATGCATCCCTGGATCCCATCAGTGCATCCCTGGATCCATCAGTGCATCCCTGGATCCATCAGTGCATCCCTGGATCAATCAGTGCATCCCTGGATCCATCAGTGCATCCCTGGATCCATCAGTGCATCCCTGGATCCATCAGTGCATCCCTGAATCCCATCAGTGCATCCCTGGATCCATCAGTGCATCCCTGGATCCCATTGATGCATCCCTGGATCCCATTAATGCATCCCTGGATCCCATTAATGCATCCCTGGATCCCATTGATGCATCCCTGGATCCATCAGAGCATCCCTGGATCCATCAGTGCATCCCTGGATCCATCAGTGCATCCCTGGATCCCATTAATGCATCCCTGGATCCATCAGTGCATCCCTGGATTCCATCAGTGAATCCCTGGATCCATCAGTGCATCCCTGGATCCCATTAATGCATCCCTGGATCCATCAGTGCATCCCTGGATCCCATCAGTGCATCCCTGGAGCCATCAGTGCATCCCTGGATCCCATTAATGCACCCTGGATCCATCAGTGCATCCCTGGATCCCATTAATGCATCCCTGGATCCATCAGTGCATCCCTGGATCCATCAGTGCATCCCTGGATCCCATCAGTGCATCCCTGGATCCCATTAATGCATCCCTGGATCCCATCAGTGAATCCCTGGATCCATCAGTGCATCCCTGGATCCCATCAGTGCATCCCTGGATCCCATTAATGCATCCCTGGATCCCATCAGTGCATCCCTGGATCCCATTAATGCATCCCTGGATCCCATTAATGCATCCCTGGATCCCATCAGTGCATCCCTGGATCCATCAGTGCATCCCTGGATCCATCAGTGCATCCCTGGATCCATCAGTGAATCCCTGGATCCATCAGTGCATCCCTGGATCCCATTAATGCATCCCTGGATCCATCAGTGCATCCCTGGATCCCATTAATGCATCCCTGGATCCATCAGTGCATCCCTGGATCCCATTAATGCATCCCTGGATCCATCAGTGCATCCCTGGATTCCATCAGTGAATCCCTGGATCCATCAGTGCATCCCTGGATCCCATCAGTGCATCCCTGGAGCCATCAGTGCATCCCTGGATCCCATTAATGCATCCCTGGATCCATCAGTGCATCCCTGGATCCCATTAATGCATCCCTGGATCCCATTAATGCATCCCTGGATCACATTAATGCATCCCTGGATCCCATCAGTGCATCCCTGGATCCATCAGTGCATCCCTGGATCCATCAGTGCATCCCTGGATCCATCAGTGCATCCCTGGATCCCATTAATGCATCCCTGGATCCATCAGTGCATCCCTGGATCCATCAGTGCATCCCTGGATCCCATTAATGCACCCTGGGACAGGCAGGGACATTCCAGAGGGGATGGATCCATGGGATGAAGCTGAGGGGACACTGGGGACACTGGGGACATCCCGGTGGTGGCAGCAGGAGCCGCTCCGAGCGTGTCCCTGGTTCCTCCTTCCCTCCCCATGCTCCCATTCCCGGTGTTTGCTGTAAATAGGGAATATTTATCAAAATTTATTGCAGAGATTTCTAAACTTGCCCCAATCCCGTTTTTCCCAGAGCTTTTGGCTTTGCTGGGATCTCCTGGAGAAGGAGAATTGCGCCTCCCCAACGGGCTCCGGTGTCGGTACAAATCAATCCAGTCCCAATCCCAGTCCAGATCCCAATCCCAGTCCAATCCCAATCCCAGTCCAATCCCAATCCCAATCCCAGTCCAAATCCCAATCCCAGTCCAATCCCAATCCCAATCCCAGTCCAAATCAATCCAATCCCAATCCAAATCCCAGTCCAAATCAATCCAATCCCAGTCCAAATCCCAATCCCAATCCCAGTCCAAATCCCAATCCCAGTCCAATCCCAATCCCAGTCCAAATCAATCCAGTCCCAATCCAAATCCCAATCCCAATCCCAGTCCAAATCCCAATCCCAGTCCCAGTCCAACCCCAATCCCAGTCCAAATCAATCCCAATCCCAATCCCAGTCCAAATCCCAGTCCCAATCCCAGTCCAAATCAATCCCAATCCCAATCCAAATCAATCCCAATCCCAGTCCCAATCAATCCCAATCCTATTCCCAGTCCCAATCAATCCTAATCCCAGTCCAAATCAACCCCAATCCCAATCCCAGTCCCAATCCCAGTCCCAGTCCCAATCAATCCCAGTCCCAATCCCAATCCCAGTCCCAATCCCAGTCCCAGTCCCAATCAATCCCAGTCCCAATCCCAGTCCCAATCAATCCCAGTCCCAATCCCAATCAATCCCAATCCCAGTCCCAATCAATCCCAGTCCCAATCAATCCCAGTCCCAATCCCAGTCCCAATCAATCCCAGTCCCAATCCCAGTCCCAATCCCAATCAATCCCAGTCCCAGTCCCAATCAATCCCAGTCCCAATCCCAGTCCCAATCCCAATCAATCCCAGTCCCAATCCCAATCCCAGTCCCAGGCAGGGCTGGGAATTCCAGGGTCCCAGGGCTGAGGATGGAGCGATTCCTTCCCTCAGTTTTGTCCCGGTTCCGTTTTCCCCGGAGGCTTTTCCCGGCCGGATCCGTCCCAGGGGGTCCCTGGAGCTCTCGGAGCTCTCGGATTTTCCCTTTCCCTCGTTTCTGTCTTTGCCTTCCGTGTCTGACCCGGCTGCAGCGGCGCTTGGGGGGGTTTGGGTGGGAATGTGGAGTTTTCCAGGTGTTCTCCGTGACATTTTCCAAACCTTTCCTTTAATCCCACCCGAGTCCCGGGGTCCTGATCCCTGCTGGCACATCCCGATCCTGGTGCTTCTCCTGCAGGATCCATTCCCTCCAGCCAATCCCTCCCTGGCTCCTCTTTCCCATCCATCCTCACTCGGAACATTCCCTGTTTTCCGTCGAGTTGGAGCCTCTGGAGCCGCTTTTCCAGGGCCTGTCCATCCCTGGCGGGGCTGGCTGGGAATTCCTGGCTCTGACTGTTCGCACAACCCGGGAGGATCCCCCCGGAGCCGCCTCCAGCCCCAGAGCCCCCGGGATGTGAAAATGATCCCAAAACTCTTTGGTGGGAATAATTCCAGATTCCAGGGGAGCGGGAGGCTCTGGGGGCACAGCGGTGCCGGGGGTCCTGAGGGAGAGGATTCTGTCCGGGCTCTGGGCTGGGCCTGGGGGTTCTGTGCCCACCCTGGGGGTTCTGGATCCATCCCGGGGGCTCTGGACCCATCCTGGGGGCTCTGGACCCATCCTGGGGATTCTGTGCCCATCTGGGGGGTTCTGTGCCCACCCCGGGGGTTCTGTGCCCATCCCGGGGGTTCTGTGCCCATCCCAGGGGCTCTGTGCCCATTCCAGGGGCTCTGTGCCCATCCCAGGGGCTCTGTGCCCATCTGGGGGGTTCTGTGCCCATTCCAGGGGTTCTGTGCCCATCCCAGGGGCTCTGTGCCCATCTGGGGGGTTCTGTGCCCATCCCAGGGGCTCTGTGCCCATCCCAGGGGCTCTGTGCCCATCTGGGGGGTTCTGTGCCCATCCCAGGGGCTCTGTGCCCGTCCTGGGTGTTCTGTGCCCATCCCAGGCCGTGCCTGGCTCCTGCCCTGGCTCATTTTGGGAAAAGGCCTCGGGAATGGCGCCTGTGCCACGTCCCAGCCCAGGCAGAGCCAATTGCAGGGTTGGGAATGTGGGATGGGGGCTGGAGATCCCAGAAATCCAACAGCCCGTGGTGGGGGGTGGGGGATCGATGGATTTGGGGATCTTGCAGGGGGTCCCAGCCCGAGCCCGGATTTTCAGCTCCACTCCTCTTCCCAAACCCCACCGAATCTCCCTGGAAATCCGCGCTGGCAGCGGGGACATCCCGGCGATTCCCGAGGGAATTCCCGAGGGCTGGGGGTGTCCCGGCGGGGGGGACTCGATGCCTTTCTCCACAATCAGCGGCCCCGCAAAGCAATAAAACCACGGAGGGGCCGCGGGGAGATGCGGGATCCGCTCCGGGGGCGGTGCCGGGGGAGCCGCTCGATGCCAACTGCCCTTAACGAGGGCTCCGGGTCTTTGTAAGCAATGTCTGTGTATTATTGTAAATACGAGCGACAAATTTCAAATGACTGCCTTCTCCCTGTTTATTTTTCTGAGTAATTCCAGATGTACTTTAGTCTCTCTACTGTCAAAACTTTTATATTGTAAATCTGATGCTGGTGGCTTTTTTGGTTATTTTGGTTTTTGGTTTTGATTTTGGTTTTTTTGTTTTTTTTTTTTTGTAAAAAAGCGAGCGAAAAAGAAAAAAAAAAAAGAAAATAAGAAAAAGGAAAAAAAGTCTGCATCTCTCTATGTTGTCGGTTTTAGGCTGTAAATTCCAACTATCAATAAAAGCTCAAAATTCACGTGCCAGTGCTGGGTTCCTCCGTCCTGCAGGACACGCTGAGGGTCCCGAGGGGCTTCGGGATGGGCGGAGCTGGACCTCGATGGAATCCCAAAATCCCTGGGGCTGGAAAAGCCCTCCCAGCCCATGGAGTCCCAGCTGTGCCCGATGCCCACCTTGTCCCCTGAGTGCCACCTCCAGGAATTCCCTGGACACCTCCAGGGATGGGCACTGCAAACCTCCCTGGGCACTTGCAGGGCCTGACCCCCTTTCCATGGGGAAATTCCTGCTGCTGCCCATCCTGAGCCTGTCCTGATCCACCCTGAGCCTGTCCTGTGCCACCCTGAGCCTGTCCTGATCCACCCTGAGCCTGTCCTGGCCCACCCTGAGCCTGTCCTGGCCCATCCTGAGCCTGTCCTGGCCCATCCTGAGCCTGTCCTGGCCCACCCTGAGCCTGTCCTGGCCCACCCTGAGCCTGTCCTGGCCCATCCTGAGGCCGTTCTCTCTCCTCCTGTCCCCGTTCCCTGGGATCCCAAGTCCCCCTGGTTGTCCCCTCCTGCCAGCTTGGGGTGGTGACAGCCCCGAGCAGCAGCGGCTGGGACGGAGCGGATCCTGCTCAGGGATCTGTGCCAGGATCCCCCCGGGATCCCCCGGGATCCCCCCGTGGCTCAGCGGGAGCCGAGGCTGGGCCGTGTCCCCGGGCTCTGCCGCCTTTCCCGGCGCTCAGCGAGGCTGAAGGAGCATCTCTCATATTAATTTTTTTATTAAATTCCGTTAGTTTTCTCTTTATAGAATAACCTTTTCCTCTAGGCACAAATACAATACAAGGACTCTGCATGTTTGACACAATGTACAGAAACTTCAATAATCTACAACTGCTGGGTGAGTTACAAAACCTCCGTGTTACACCTGCACAGCCGGGATGGAGCAGAGCAACGGGACTGTACAAAGAGCTCTGAAATAAAACGCTGGACTTTAAAAACAACACGGCTGGGGGGGCCGGGGGGGTCGGTCCTGGCGCTGCTGGGGCCGAGTGACCCCTCGGGGGTCCCCCCACGCCCAACCCCCGGCTCACAGCGCTGCGGGACAGGGGAGGCTGCAGGAGCCGGGGCTGTACCGAGAGACCCCCGGAAATGAGGGGGGGCAGCAGCGGGGGGACAGCGGGGATGGGACAGGGACAGGGGACAGGGATGGGAACAGGGACAGGGGACAGGGATGGGGACAGCGGGGATGGGACAGAGACAGGGGACAGGGATGGGGACAGGGATGGGGACAGGGATGGGGACAGGGACAAGGACAGGGATGGGAACAGGGACAGGGATAGGACAGGGACAGGGATGAGGACAGGGATGGGGACAGTGGGGTTGGGACAGGGATGGGGACAAGGACGAGGACAGGAGCCGCTCCCCTGGATCCCCCCGGGCTGGGCACAGGCAGAGCACGAAGGGGGCACCCGGGGGGAGGAGTCGGGAGGGAGAAGAGCCCTGGGGGGGGGTGGGGGGTGTGACCTGTGCAAAGGAGACCCTGCAGACACCGGGTGGCACCCGCAGGGCCACTGTCCCATCCCTGTCCCATCCCTGTCCCAGCCCTGTCCCATCCCTGTCCCAGCCCCGTGTGGCTGCAGCCAGAGGGGACCCTCATCCCGGGGCTGGGCTGGTCCCCACCCCCCGGGAGGGGACAGAGGGGCACCCAGGCGCAGCATTTGGCACCTCCCGCAGGAATTGTGCCCCCGGGACGGGCAGCCTGGAGGTAGAGACTGTCCCAGCAGGACAGGGACCCCAGCGGGACAGGGACCCCAGCACAGGGACCCCAGCGGGACAGGGACCCCAGCGGGACAGGGACCCCAGCGGGACAGGGACCCCAGCACAGGGACCCCAGCAGGACAGGGACCCCAGCGGGACAGGGACCCCAGCACAGGGACCCCAGCGGGACAGGGACCCCAGCGGGACAGGGACCCCAGCGGGACAGGGACCCCTGGCCACAGTCCGAGGAGCCTCCTGCCTGCTGGGAGCAGCCACGGCCACGTCCCCCCCCGGGGACACGGAGCCAGCGCCTGCAGCGCCCCGGCATTCCCAGTATTCCCCGTATTCCCAGTATTCCCGGTATTCCCGGTATTCCCGGTATTCCCGTTCCTTCGCACAGCTGGGAGCGGCTCCAGGGTGGGACACGATGCGGGATGGCCCCAGTGCTCCACGCTGTCCCCTGTGCCATCCCCTGGGCTCCAGGGCTCTGTCCCCTGTGCCATCCCCTGGGCTCCAGGGCTCTGTCCCCTGTGCCATCCCCTGGGCTCCAGGGCTCTGTCCCCTGTGCCATCCCCTGGGCTCCAGGGCTCTGTCCCCTGTGCCATCCCCTGGGCTCCAGGGCTCTGTCCCCTCTGCCATCCCCTGGGCTCCAGGTCCCGGCTCCGGCAGGACGGGAGGGGAGCCCAGGACTCGCTCCCAGGCCGGGAGGGGCCGGGCAGGTTCCGGGGGGCTCGGGCAGACACGCGAGGGGGGCAGGACAGGACGAGGGGCAGGACGAGGGGGCAGCTCTGCCTCTCCCAGCAGTGCGGGGTGGGGGTGTGGGGGGACCCCGGCCCTGGAGCCGGAGCGGGGCCGGAGCACACGGAGGACTCGGGGTCACGACACGGCTCAGACGGGGCCGGGGGCGGGCCGGGACCCCCGCCCGCTCCAACGCGAGGGATCCCTCCCTGTGCCACCCAGCCCGGACACGCCCGTGCTGCCCGCGGGGTGCGAGGAAGGGCCGCTCCTCCTCTCCCTCAGTCCCGGGCTCGGCCCAGAGCCCGGCGCTGCCTCTGCTCCCGCTGCGGGCCCGGCAGCCGTGCCTGGAATTGCGGCTCCGCTGAGCCGGGCTCACGCGTCCGACAGGCAGCTCTGGATGCGATCGATCCATTGCTGGGCCAGCTGCACGTCCTGGGCGCAGAAATTGTAAACTCGTTTCGTCGTCTTCAGCTGCGGGCGGAGACAGGAGGGGCTGAGGGCGCTGCGGAGGGGGCAGAGCTCCAGAGCCGCCCAGAGCCCAACCCCGGGGACACTCACGTCGAAGAAAGCCTTCTCATCCACCGTCTTGGGGGCTCCCATGGTGGGGGTCCCCGGGGTGATGGACTCCACCTCGGCCAGGTCAATGACCCCCTTGCACTCCGTGTCCATCCGGCTGTCGTAGTACCGCAGCTGCGGAGAGCCGCGCTCAGGGACGGGATCCGTGGGATCCATGGGATCCATGGGGTGGGATTGATGGGATGGGATGGGATCCATGGGATCCGTGGGGTGGGATGGGATCCATGGAATGGGATGGGATGGGATTGATGGGATTGATGGGATGGAATGGGATGGGATGGGATCAATGGGATCAATGGGATCAATGGGATGGGATTGATGGGATGGGACTGATGGGATGGAGGGACAGGACAGACCCCGGGCCCCACCCGGTACCTGATGTTTGGTTTTATCCAGCACAAACCACCGAGACTTCCAGGGTTTCATGAAGGCGCCTTTCTTGTACAGAGACCCCTCATAAGACCTGTGGGGCAGGAAGGAGCCAGGAACAGCGGGGTCAGGGATGGGAACCCACCGGGATCCATGTCCTGGTCCCCGGGAGGGATCCCCCTCCCCCTGCTGCCATTCCCAGCCCATTCTCAGTGCATTCCCAGTGCAATCCCATCCCATTCCCACCCCGTTCCCACCCCGTTCCCTGCCTGTTCTCGCTCTCGGACATCTGGAACTGGCTGTAGAGGGTGGAGGTGCTGCGGCGGCCGCCGGCCCTGGCGCTGGAGGGGGTGGAGGTGCTGCTGGTGTCGCTGTCCAGGCTGAGGTTGAGCGTGGAGCCCACCCCGCTCTCCTGCAGGTACGCGCCCAGCGAGCGCCGCTGGTGCGACAGCCCCGACGACATCAGCAGAGAGCTGGGGGTCTGCGGGACGGTGACGGCGTCAGCGGGGACATGGGGACAGGGGACATGGGACACGGGGACAGGGGGACAGGGGACACAGGGACACGGGGACAGGGGACAGGGGACAGGGGACAGGGGACACGGGGACAGGGGACACAGGGACACGGGGACACGGGGACAGGGGGACAGGGGACAGGGGACACGGCTGGGGCTGGGCACCCGCACCACAAACAGAACCAGAACCAACAGCAGAACCAGCACCAGAACCAGCACCACAACCACAACCACAACCACCAGCAGAACCAGCACCAGCACCAGAACCAGCAGAACCAGCACCAACAGCAGAACCAGCACCACAACCAGCAGCACAACCACCATCAGAACCAGCACCAGAACTACAACCACAACCACCAGCAGAACCAGCAGCAGAACCAGAACCAGCACCAGCCTGTCACACCCTGTCACACCCTGTCACTCCTGTCACACCCTGTCACTCCTGTCACACCTCTGTCACCCCTGTCACCCCTGTCACTCCTGTCACCCCTGTCACTCCTGTCACTCCTGTCACATCTCTGTCATTCCTGTCACCCCCCGTCACCCCCTGTCACCCCTGTCACCCCTGTCACCCCCTGTCACCCCTGTCACCCCCTGTCACTCCTGTCACATCTCTGTCACTTCTGTCACACCTCTGTCATTCCTGTCACCCCTGTCACCCCCTGTCACCCCCTGTCACCTCCTGTCACCCCCTGTCACCTACCCTGCTGCCCTCCTGCCGCCCCTCCGTGCGCTGGGACGCTTTCACCTTGTCCCAGGTGTCCTTCCAGCGCTCCGGGACCTGCCCCAGCTCCATCTCCAGGTTGTGCAGCTCCTGTGGGGAGGATTCCGGCATCAGCCCCGGAGGGGACAAAGCCTCTGGGGCCACCGTCCCTGTCCTGGGGCCACCATCCCTGTCCTGGGGCCACCGTCCCTGTCCTGGGGCCACCATCCCTGTCCTGGGGCCACCGTCCCTGTCCTGGGGCCACCGTCCCTGTCCTGGGGCCACCATCCCTGTCCTGGGGCCACCGTCCCTGTCCTGGGGTCACCATCCCTGTCCTGGGGCCACTGTCCTGTCCTGGGGCCACCATCCCAGTCCAGGGGTCACTGTCCTGACTGGGGGCTCTGCTGGGTGCCATCCCAGTGCCCCCCTGGTGCCGTCCCGCTGCCATCCCCGGTCCCATCCCTGGTTCCAATCCCGGTTCCAGCCCAGTTCCACCCTGGTTCCACTCTGGTCCCATCCCCGGTTCCATCCCTGGTCCCATCCCCGGTTCCATCCCAGTTCCACCCCAGTTCCACCCCCAGTTCCATCCCCAGTTCCATCCCGTTTCCACCCCCAGTTCCAGCCCAGTCCCACCCCGTTTCCAGCCCAGTTCCACCCTGGTCCCATCCCCAGTTCCATCCCCAGTTCCATCCCCAGTTCCACCCCAGTTCCACCCCAGTACCACTCCGTTTCCATCCCGTTTCCACCCCAGTTCCATCCCCAGTTCCACCCCCAGTTCCACCCCAGTTCCACCCCAGTCCCAGCCCTGTTTCCATCCCAGTCCCACCCCAGTTCCACCCCAGTCCCACCCCAGTCCCATCCCAGTCCCATCCCAGTCCCACCCCAGTCCCACCCGTTTCCATCCCAGTTCCACCCCAGTCCCATCCCAGTCCCACCCCAGTTCCACCCCCAGTTCCACCCCAGTCCCACCCCTGTTTCCATCCCAGTCCCACCCCTGTTTCCATCCCAGTCCCACCCCAGTCCCACCCCTGTTTCCAGCCCAGTTCCACCCCAGCCCCACCCCAGTTCCACACCCAGTTCCAGCCCGGTCCCACCCCAGTCCCACCCCCAGTTCCATCCCCAGTTCCACCCCAGTCCCACCCCAGTTCCACCCCAGTCCCACCCCGTTTC
Source organism: Poecile atricapillus (assembly GCF_030490865.1). Classification (NCBI taxonomy): domain Eukaryota; kingdom Metazoa; phylum Chordata; class Aves; order Passeriformes; family Paridae; genus Poecile; species Poecile atricapillus. The sequence goes on from NC_081288.1 coordinate 1,027,518, forward strand.
CAGCCCGTTCCTGACCTCCAGCAGTCTGGAGATGGCGTCGGGCTCCATGCGGCTGCGGTTGTCGTAGCAGGGCCAGATGACGCGGCGCTTGCTCTGTGGGGCCGCCGTGTCCTGGCGCTCCGGCTCCTCCGGCGGCTCCGGCTGCGCCAGCTCCCAGTCGTACGAGGGGCCCTCGGCCAGCGTCTCCTCCGTGTAATAATCCCACACCTTCAGGTTGGAGATGTTGCTGTACGGCCTCAGCACCTGCGGGACCAACGGGGGCGGCTCAGCCAGGACAGCGCGGCCAGGATGGACAATCCCGGCCGGACCGAGGGGATGGTGTGACCCCAGGGAGCTGGGAGAGTGCTCCAGGGAGAGCTTCCAGAACATTCCAGAGCCTGCAGGGGCTCCCGGAGAGCTGGGAATGTTCCCCTGGAGAGGAGAAGGATCCAGGGAGAGCTGAGAGCCCCTGCAGGGCCTGAAGGGGCTCCAGGAGAGCTGGGAATGTTCCCCTGGAGAGGAGAAGGATCCAGGGAGAGCTGAGAGCCCCTGCAGGGCCTGAAGGGGCTCCAGGAGAGCTGGGAATGTTCCCCTGGAGAGGAGAAGGATCCAGGGAGAGCTGAGAGCCCCTGCAGGGCCTGAAGGGGCTCCAGGAGAGCTGCAGAGGGACTGGGACAGGGCTGCAGGGCCAGGAGCCAGGGAATGGCTGCCAGTGCCAGAGGCCAGGGCTGGATGTTGGGATGTTGGGAATTGGGAATTGCTGGGAATTGGGAATTGCTGGCTGGAATGGAATTCCCGGAGCCTCAGGTGCCCCCAGCTCTCACCTCCCCGTCCTCAGGTGCGTACAGGTAGTTGAAGAAGACGGGAGATTTCTTGTTGAGGCGGTCGATGTAATCCCAGATGGATTTGGTGACCTGCTGGCCCTTCCTCTCGCCCTTCTCCTCGTACAGGAGCCCTGGGGGGACACGGGGGACAGGAGGGACAGGGGGTGTGACATGGGGGGCAGGGCCAGGAGCCGGCCCCGGCCCCGCACGCCGCCCTCACCCAGCTCGATGCGCTCGTAGTCCGAGTCCAGCAGGAATGTCCGGAAGCGGTTGGAAATGTAGTGGTAGCTGAGGAACTTCAGGTAGTACAGGCTGAACTCGAACTCCATGGGGAACTGCAGGTGGATCTGCGGGAGCAGCGACGGGAGAGCCCCGGCATGGACGGGAGCCACGGGCCGGGCACTCCCAGTGGCCACTCAGGGTCCCAGTGGTCACTTGGGGGTCTTGCTGGGCACTTGTGGGTCCCACTGGTCACTTGGAGGCCCCACTGGTCATTCAGGGGTCCCAGTGGGTGCTCAGGGTCCCCAGTGGGCACTCAGGGTCCCTGGTGGTCAGTCAGGGTCCCAGTGGTCACTCAGGGTACACTCAGTGTCCCCAGTGGTCTCTCAGTGTCCCCAGTGGTCACTCAGTGTCCCCAGTAGTCACTCAGGGGTCCCAGTGGTCACTCAGGGGTCCCAGTGGGTGCTCAGGGTACACTCAGTGTCCCCAGTGGTCACTCAGTGTCCCCAGTGGTCACTCAGGGTACACTCAGTGTCCCCAGTGGTCACTCAGTGTCCCCAGTGGTCCCTCAGTGTCCCCAGTGGTCACTCAGGGTCCCAGTGGTCCCTCAGTGTCCCCAGTGGTCACTCAGGGTCCCCAGTGGTCCCTCAGTGTCCCCAGTGGTCACTCAGGGTCCCAGTGGTCCCTCAGTGTCCCCAGTGGTCCCTCAGTGTCCCCAGTGGTCACTCAGGGTACACTCAGTGTCCCCAGTGGTCACTCAGGGTACACTCAGGGTCCCCAGTGGTCACTCACGGTACACTCAGTGTCCCCAGTGGTCACTCAGTGTCCCCAGTGGTCACTCAGTGTCTCCAGTGGTCACTCAGGGTCCCCAGTGGTCACTCACGGTACACTCAGTGTCCCCAGTGGTCACTCAGGTCCGGCTGGGCTCACCTGGTGGACACAGTCCAGGAACTGGAGGAAGATGGGGGCGAAGCCGCTGCTCTGTCCCGCCAGGGTCTGGGCGCCGCGGTGGCTGAAGCGGTGGCCGAAGGACAACCACTCCTTCTCCACCAAGAGCCGGAACCCCTCCAGCGTCCGGTAATAGGGGTCAGACAGGAGCTGCACCAGGGACACCACCTGTGGGGACACCAGGGACTCAGGGGACACCAGGGACACCAGGGACACCACCTGTGGGGACACCAGGGACTCAGGGGACACCACCTGTGGGGACACCAGGGACTCAGGGGACACCACCTGTGGGGACACCAGGGACTCAGGGGACACCACCTGTGGGGACACCAGGGACTCAGGGGACACCAGGGACACCAGGGACACCATGAGGGCTGTGGGGACACCAGGGACTCAGGGGACACCAGGGACACCACCTGTGGGGACACCAGGGGACTGTGGGGACACCAGGGACACCAGGGACACCACCTGTGGGGACACTAGGGACTCAGGGGACACCAGGGACACCAGGGACACCACCTGTGGGGACACCAGGGACACCATGGGGGCTGTGGGGACACCAGGGACACCACCTGTGGGGACAGGGGGGGTGTGGGGACACCAGGGACACCAGGGACATCACCTGAGGGGACAGGGGACACCAGGGACACCACCTGCAGGGACAGGGGTCTCAGGGACTTGGGGACAGGGGGCTGTGGGGACACCAGGGACACTCTCACCTGCGTGGTGATGTCCCAGCCGTCCTCCAGACTGACCAGCACGGACGATCCCGTGTCCAGCAGCTCCACCACCAGCACCGAGATCTGCAGGATCTTGTGGATCTGCCCGGGGTGGGAGGGGTGAGGAGGGAGAGGAAATTCCTGGGCTGGGATGAGGGGGTTCGACCTTCTCTGGAGCGAGGCCACCACGCTCGGGGGTCACCAGGGCCACCACGCTCAGGGGTCACCAGGGCCACCACCCCACGCTCGGGGGTCACCGGGGCCACCACCCCATGCTCGGACACGGTGGTGGCAGCAGGGACAGGGCACAGGGGACTCCCAGCCATCCCCTCCCACGCTCGGACAGGTGACCCCAGGCCACTGCTCACCCTGGCACTGCCCTGTCCCATCCCTGTCCCCTGTCTCATCCCTGTCCCCATCCCTGTCCCATCCCTGTCCCATCCCTGTCCCCATCCCTGTCCCAGCCCTGTCCCATCCCTGTCCCATCCCTGTTCCCAGCCCTGTCCCCATCCGTGTTCCCATCCCTGTCCCCATCCCTGTCCCCATTCCCGTCCCAGCCCCGTCCCAAGCCCTGTCCCCTGTCTCATCCCTGTCCCATCCCTGTCCCATCCCTGTCCCCATCCCTGTCCCAGCCCTGTCCCCATCCCTGTCCCAGCCCTGTCCCATCCCTGTCCCAGCCCCATCCCAGCCCTGTCCCCTGTCCCATCCCTGACCCCAGCCCTGTCCCAGTCCTGTCCCGTCCCAGCCCTGTCCCAGCCCTGTCCCATCCCTGTCCCCTGTCCCAGCCCTGTCCCATCCCTGTCCCAGCCCTGTCCCATCCCTGTCCCATCCCTGTCCCAGCCCTGTCCCCTGTCCCATCCCTGTCCCCTGTCCCAGCCCCATCCCAGCCCCATCCCATCCCTGTCCCCTGTCCCTCCCACCCAGCCGAGCTCGCAGGGAGGGGCTCTGACCTGGGACAGCCACTCTGACTCCTCCAGGGAGCGCAGGTACGCCACGCTGGGGTCGCTGGAGGGGCAGCCGGGCACGCAGGCCTTCATCAGCTTCTTGAAGCTGGCCTTGACCTGGCGCACGTCGAACACCTCGATGGGCACCAGCTCCCAGTGCTGCAGCGGGTCCGGCTTCACACCCTGCGGGCACAGCATGGGCTGGGCTGGAAACCTCCCTGGGAGCTCGGGGATGGGGAATCCAACCCTCCCTGGGAGCTCGGGGATGGGGAATCCAACCCTCCCTGGGCTGGAAACCTCCCTGGGAGCTCGGGGATGGGGAATCCAACCCTCCCTGGGCTGGAAACCTCCCTGGGAGCTCGGGGATGGGGAATCCAACCCTCCCTGGGCTGGAAACCTCCCTGGGAGCTCGGGGATGGGGAATCCAACCCTCCCTGGGAGCTCGGGGATGGGGAATCCAAACCTCCCTGGGAGCTCGGGGATGGGGAATCCAAACCAACCCTCCCTGGGCTGGAAACCTCCCTGGGAGCTCGGGGATGGGGAATCCAAACCTCCCTGGACACCTCCAGGGCCTGACCCCCTTTCCATGGGGAAATTCCTGCTGCTGCCCACCCTGAGCCTGTCCTGATCCACCCTGAGCCTGTCCTGATCCACCCTGAGCCTGTCCTGGCCCACCCTGAGCCTGTCCTGGCCCATCCTGAGCCTGTCCTGGCCCATCCTGAGCCTGTCCTGGCCCATCCTGAGCCTGTCCTGATCCACCCTGAGCCTGTCCTGGCCCATCCTGAGCCTGTCCTGGCCCACCCTGAGCCTGTCCTGGCCCATCCTGAGCCTGTCCTGGCCCATCCTGAGCCTGTCCTGATCCACCCTGAGCCTGTCCTGGCCCACCCTGAGCCTGTCCTGGCCCATCCTGAGCCTGTCCTGGCCCATCCTGAGGCCGTTCCCTCTCCTCCTGTCCCTGTTCCTGCCAGCACAGCCCGACCCCCCGGCTGTCCCCTCCTGCCAGGGACTTGTGCAGAGCCACAAGGTCCCCCTGATCCCCCTTTGCTCCAGGCTGAGCCCCTTCCCAGCTCCCAGAGCTCTTCCTGGGGCTCCAGAACCTTCCCAGCTCCCAGAGCTCTTCCTGGGGCTCCAGAACCTTCCCAGCTCCCAGAGCTCTTCCTGGGGCTCCAGAACCTTCCCAGCTCCGTTCCCTGGACACCTCCAGCCCCTGCAGCTCCGTCCCTGCCGTGTCACCTTCAGCTGGGACTTGTCCCCGATGATGTAGAGCGAGGCTCGGTGCTGCCGGAGGAAGGGGGGCTCTCCGGGGGTCCCGTTGTGTTGTGTCCCCAGCAGGTCCTTCCCGGCCAGGCGGGACCCGACCTCCACGTTGAGGGCGTAGCTGCTGACGCGGCCGCTGGCTCGGATGCTGCCCCACTTCCCTGCGGGATGGGGCGGCTCAGGAGGGGCTGGCATCGGGGGACCCGGCCTGGGGTGCCAGGGGACACATGGCACGTGCCAGGGGGGCATGTGGCACATGCCAGGGTGGCATATGGCACATGCCAGGGGGCACATGGCACATGCCGGGGGTGCTGGGGGGCACCGGGTTTGCTTTGGCTCCCTCTCCCTCTGCGTGCCGTGGGATTCCGACCTCGCTGGCTCCGTGTGTCACTGGCACTGCCACAGCCCGGTCTGGTGTCACCAGGACTGTCACCTGTGCCACAGCCCTGTCACCTGTCACCTGTGCCATGGCCCTACTGCCCTGTCACCTGTGCCACAGCCCTACCGCCTGCGCCCTGTGCCACAGCCCTGTCACCTGTCACCTGTGCCACAGCCCTGTCACCTGTCCCACTGCCCTACAGCCCTGTCACCTGTCCCCTGTCACCTGTGCCACTGTCCTGTCACCTGTGCCACTGTCCTGTCACCTGCCACCTGTCCCCTGTGCCATTACCCTGTCACCTGCCCCACAGCTCCATCACCTGCCCCACAGCCCTGTCCTGTGCCCCACAGCCCCATCACCTGCCCCACAGCCCCATCACCTGCCCCACAGCCCTGTCCTGTGCCCCACAGCCCCATCACCTGCCCCACAGCCCCATCACCTGCCCCACAGCCCCATCACCTGCCCCACAGCCCCATCACCTGCCCCACAGCTCCATCACCTGCCCCACAGCCCCATCACCTGCCCCACAGCTCCATCACCTGCCCCATAGCCCCGTCCTGTGCCCCACAGCCCTGTCCTGTGCCCCACAGCTCCATCACCTGCCCCATAGCCCCGTCCTGTGCCCCACAGCCCCATCACCTGCCCCACAGCCCCATCACCTGCCCCACAGCCCCATCACCTGCCCCACAGCCCTGTCCTGTGCCCCACAGCCCCATCACCTGCCCCACAGCCCTGTCCTGTGCCCCACAGCCCCATCATCTGCCCCATAGCCCCATCACCTGCCCCACAGCCCCATCACCTGCCCCACAGCTCCATCACCTGCCCCACAGCCCCATCACCTGCCCCACAGCCCCATCACCTGCCCCACAGCCCTGCCAGCACTGCAGCCCTGCCCCAGCACCGCAGAGGCCGAGGAGCCCAAAGCAAACCTGGCGAGGTGCCGGGTCCTTCCCGTGCCCGTGGCACACCTGGAGCAGCAGGGGGGGGCTGGGGGGGTTACTGGGGTTACTGGGGTTACTGGCCATTAGTGGGAGGGGCAGGAGTGAGTGGGGGTCAGTGGTCAGTGGTCAGTGGTCAGTCACAGCCGCCGGCTCGGGCGCTTCCGTACCTCGGGGGGTCTCGCGGCCCTTCGGCGACGCGCACTTGGGGGAGGACAGGGTGATGACCCTGGCTCTGTGACCCAGCCCTGGGGGCACAGGATGAGAGCCACCTCAGCAGGGGACACGGGACACGGGACACAGGACATGGGACACGGGACATGGACAGGAATGGCATGGAGGTGATGGCACCGGGGATGTGGCTCAGCCCTCCCTCCTCCCTGCGGCTCTGGGGATCACCCTGGGGATCACCCTGGGATCATCACCTGCTCTTCACAGGGAATCACTTCCTGGGATCATCACCTGCTCCCCCCTGGGATCATCACCTGCTCCCCCCTGGGATCATCACCTGCTCCCACCAGGGATCATCACCTGCTCCTCACAGGGATCATCACCTGCTCCCACCAGGGATCATCACCTGCTCCTCCTGGGATCATCACCTGCTCTTCACAGGGATCATCACCTGCTCTGCACTGGGATCATCACCTGCTCCTCCTGGGATCATCACCTGCTCCTCACAGGGATCATCACCTGCTCTGCACTGGGATCATCACCTGCTCTGCACTGGGATCATCACCTGCTCCTCACAGGGATCATCACCTGCTCTGCACTGGGATCATCACCTGCTCCTCCCTGGGATCATCACCTGCTCCTCCCTGGGATCATCACCTGTTCCTCACAGGGATCATCACCTGCTCTGCACTGGGATCATCACCTGCTCCCCCTGGGATCATCACCTGCTCCCCCTGGGATCATCACCTGCTCCCCCTGGGATCATCACCTGCTCTTCCCTGGGATCATCACCTGCTCTTCACAGGGATCATCACCTGCTCTGCACTGGGATCATCACCTGCTCTTCCCTGGGATCATCACCTGTTCCTCACTGGGATCATCACCTGCTCTTCCCTGGGATCATCACCTGTTCCTCACAAGGATCATCACCTGCTCTGCACTGGTATCATCACCTGCTCCTCCCTGGTATCATCACCTGCTCCTCCCTGGGATCATCACCTGCTCCCCCCAGAGAAGAATCTACTCTACGAGAGCTGCCCAGGGCTGGGGGTCTGGGTGAGGCCCCACCCCGTCCTCACCTCCACGGCTCAAAGTCCCAGGCCCTTCGTCCTTCCCTCCCATCACCTGCTTCATGAGCGATCCCAGCTTAGGCTGCTGCCTCTTGTCGGAGAAATCTGCAGCACCAAGAGAACGTCAGCTCCCGAGGCCGTGCCGGGGCTCCCGAGGCCATCCTGGGCCTCCTGAGGTGCCCCCGAGGCCATCCCAGGGTTCCTGGGGTGCTCCTGGGGCCATTCCTGGGCTCCCGAGGCCATTCTGGGCCTCCCAAGGCCATCCCAGGGTTCCTGAGGTGCCCCCGAGGCCATGCTGGGGCTCCTGAGGTGCTCCCAAAGGCCATTCTGGGGCTCCTGAGGCCATCCTGGAGCTCCTGAGGTGCTCCCAAAGGCCATTCTGGGGCTCCTGAGGCCATCCTGGAGCTCCTGAGGTGCTCCCAAAGGCCATTCTGGGGCTCCCGAGGCCATCCTGGAGCTCCTGAGGTGCTCCCACAGGCCGTTCTGGGGCTCCTGAGGCCATCCTGGAGCTCCTGAGATGCTCCCAAGGTGCTCCCAAAGGCCATTCTGGGGCTCCCGAGGCCATTCTGGGGCACCCAAGGTGCTCCTGAGGTGCTCCCGGAGCTCCCAAGGTGCTCCCAAGGTTCCCAAGGCCACCCCAGAGCTCTCAGGCGCTCCGGAGCCGGGACAAGCGGGGCCGCAGGGACACGGAGACAGCGCGGGAGGCACCGTCCAGCCGGAGCCACGGCAGAGCAGGGGCAGCCCTGGGGTCAGGGGCTCGGCCCCCAGCCCACCCTGTGCCAGGTCACCTGTGCCAGGTCACCTGTGCCAGGTCACCAGTGCCAGCCCTGCCAGGTCACCTGTGCCACCCCTGAGCCGAGCCCCGGCCGTGTCCCCCCGCTGCAGGAGAGGCCTCGGGGGCGGCCGGACGTTCCTTCCCTGCAGGATCAGGGAGACCCCCCTGGGCTCCCCAAAGCCCCCAGCCCCTGATGTGTCCAGTGATGATGGGTGGGATGAAGGAACAGGATGGGTGGCACTGGGACAGGATGGATGGCACCGGGACAGGAGGGATGGCACTGGGACAGGAGGGATGGCACTGGGACAGGAGGAATGGGACAGGATGGGTGGCACTGGGACAGGATGGGTGGCACTGGGACAGGATGGATGGCACTGGGACAGGATGGGTGGCACTGGGACAGGAGGGATGGCACCGGGACAGGATGGGTGGCACTGGGACAGGATGGGCGGCACCAGAGTGCGCCAGGGCGTGATGGAGCTCTGTCCTCCAGGGAACGGCCGGTTGGGAATGGTCAGTTGGGAATGGCCGGGTGGGAATGGCCGGGTGGGAATGGTCAGTTGGGAATGGTCAGTTGGGAATGGCCAGGTGGGAATGGCCGGTTGGGAATGGTCAGTTGGGAATGGCCGGGTGGGAATGGCCGGGTGGGAATGGTCACTTTGGGCAGGGCCGGTTGGGAATGGCCGGGTGGGAATGGTCAGTTGGGAATGGTCAGTTGGGAATGGTCACTTTGGGAAGGGCCGGTTGGGAATGGCCAGTGAGGAATGGCCAGGTGGGAAGGGCCGGTTGGGCAGGGCCGGTTGGGAATGGCCGGTTGGGAATGGTCAGTTAGGAATGGTCAGTTGGGAATGGTCACTTTGGGAATGGCCAGTTCTAAATGGCCGGTTGGGAATGGTCAGTTGGGAATGGTCAGTTGGGAATGGTCACTTTGGGCAGGGCCGGTTGGGCAGGGCCGGTTGGGAATGGCCAGTTCCAAATGGCCGGTTGGGAATGGTCAGTTGGGAATGGTCACTTTGGGAATGGCCAGTTCCAAATGGCCGGTTGGGAATGGTCAGTTGGGAATGGTCACTTTGGGAATGGCCAGTTCCAAATGGCCGGTTGGGAATGGTCAGTTAGGAATGGTCACTTTGGGAATGGCCAGTTCTAAATGGCCGGTTGGGAATGGTCAGTTGGGAATGGTCACTTTGGGAAGGGCCGGTTGGGCAGGGCCGGTTGGGAATGGCCAGTTCTAAATGGCCGGTTGGGAATGGTCAGTTGGGAATGGTCAGTTGGGAATGGTCAGTTGGGAATGGTCACTTTGGGAATGGCCAGTTCTAAATGGCCGGTTGGGAATGGTCAGTTGGGAATGTCCGGTTGGGCAGGGCCAGCTGGGCACAGCCTCACCGGGGGTCCCCAGCCTGTCCCCAGCTCCGTGCACGGGGCTCAGGCAGTGCTGAGACCCCGCAGGGAAGGGTCTGTCCCCAATCCCAGCCTTTGGCTCCCAGCTCCAGGGACACCGAGATTCCCAAACCCCCCGGATCTCCCAAACCCCAGCCAGGGAGGCGCGGCCGGAGCTGGGGTCCTGCAGAGGATGTGGGGGAGCCCCCCGAGCCCCCTCCCCACGTCCCTCACCTGCACTGCTCATGTGAGCCGAGGTGAAGCCGCTCAGGGTGTTGCGCCCGCCGGCGTCAGAGTAGTGGGGCATGGAATTGATGACGGCCTGAAGGTACTTCTCCTGCTCCAGGCTGGTGGAGTCGGCCTGGGAGGGGCCTGTGGGGACACCCCTGTCACCTCCCCAGGCTGGGGACACCCCTGAGTGTCACCTCCCAGAGCTGGGACACCCCTGAGTGTCACCTCCCACAGCTGGGACACCCCTGAGTGTCACCTCCCACAGCTGGGACACCCCTGAGTGTCACCTCCCACAGCTGGGACAGCCCTGTCACCTCCCAGGGCTGGGAGGACACCCCTGAGTGTCACCTCCCACAGCTGGGGACATCCCTGAGTGTCACCTCCCAGGGCTGGGACACCCCTGTCACCTCCCAGGGATGGGGACACCCCCGACTGTCACCTCCCAGAGTTGGGGACACCCCTGTCACCTCCCAGGGCTGGGACACCCTGAGTGTCAGCACCCTTAGCTAGGGCACCCCTGAGTGTCACCTCCCAGGACCAGGTCACCCCCGGGTGTCACCACCCTGAGGCAGGGTGTCACTGCCCAAGCCAGGGGACACCTGAGTGTCACCACCCTGAGGCAGGGTGTCACTGTCCAAGCCAGGTCACCCCAGGTGTCACTGTCCAAGCCAGGTCACCCCCAGGTGTCACTGTCCAAGCCAGGGGACACCTGAGTGTCACCACCCTGAGGCAGGGTGTCACTGTCCAAGCCAGGTCACCCCAGGTGTCACTGTCCAAGCCAGGTCACCCCAGGTGTCACCACCCTGAGGCAGGGTGTCACTGCCCAAGCCAGGTCACCCCAGGTGTCACTGTCCAAGCCAGGTCACCCCAGGTGTCACCACCCTGAGGCAGGGTGTCACCGTCCAAGCCAGGTCACCCCCAGGTGTCACTGCCCAAGCCAGGTCACCCCCAGGTGTCACTGCCCAAGCCAGGTCACCCCAGGTGTCACCACCCCGAGGCAGGGTGTCACTGTCCAAGCCAGGTCACCCCGAGTGTCACCTCTCAGGACCAGGTCACCCCCGGGTGTCACCACCCTGAGGCAGGGTGTCACTGTCCAAGCCAGGTCACCCCCAGGTGTCACTGTCCAAGCCAGGTCACCCCAGGTGTCACTGCCCAAGCCAGGTCACCCCCAGGTGTCACTGCCCAAGCCAGGTCACCCCAGGTGTCACTGCCCAAGCCAGGTCACCCCCAGGTGTCACTGCCCAAGCCAGGTCACCCCAGGTGTCACTGCCCAAGCCAGGTCACCCCAGGTGCCACCACCCCGCGGCAGGGACAATCCCACAGCCCCAGCTCGGCGCTCACCGGGGGCCGGGGCGTTCTGGGATTTGAAGAGCCCCACGACGCCCTTGCCGTGGAGGCCCCCGGAGCGCAGCAGCACGGCCTTGGTGCGGGAGTTCCTCCAGCAAACCACCGGGAACCGGCTCTGCCGGTAACAGCGCGAGATCCGCTGGATCGTGTTGTCCTGGATGCTCTGCGGCACAATCAGCAGCCCGGGGTAGCTGTGGACACAAAACTCGGGGTGACACGGCTCTCCCCGGCCTCGTTAGGGTGTTAATTAACCCCCGGGATAATTGATCTTCTGGATTGTTCCTTGGAGGAACAGAGCTGGGGGTGACACGGCTCTCCCCGGCCTCGTTAGGGTGTTAATTAACCCCCAGGATAATTGATCTTCTGGATTGTTCCTTGGAGGAACAGAGCTGGGGGTGACACGGCTCTCCCCGGCCTCGTTAGGGTGTTAATTAACCCCCAGGATAATTGATCTTCTGGATTGTTCCTTGGAGGAACAGAGCTGGGGGTGACACGGCTCTCCCCGGCCTCGTTAGGGTGTTAATTAACCCCCAGGATAATTGATCTTCTGGATTGTTCCTTGGAGGAACAGAGCTGGGGGTGACACGGCTCTCCCCGGCCTCGTTAGGGTGTTAATTAACCCCCAGGATAATTGATCTTCTGGATTGTTCCTTGGAGGAACAGAGCTGGGGGTGACACGGCTCTCCCGGGCCTCGTTAGGGTGTTAATTAACCCCTGCAGCCTGGGCTAATTGATCTTCTGGATTGTTCCTTGGATTGTTCCATGGAAATTCCACATGGGGGAAACCCAACCTGACACAGGGAGCACGGCCCGAGGAGGTAACGGCACCTGGGAGCCGGATTTATGGACAAACAGGGACAGGAGTGACCAGGGCTTGTGGTCATCCATGGATGGGAGTGACCAGGGCTCAGGGTCATCCATGGACAGGAGTGACCAGAGATGTGGTCATCCAAGGACAGGAGTGACCAGAGACGTGGTCATCCATGGACAGGAGTGACCAGGGCTCAGGGTCATCCAAGGACAGGAGTGACCAGGGTTCAAAGTCCAGGATCCACAGGAATGCACCGGGACCCACAGGGACCCACAGGAACCCACCAGGAACCCACCAAGACCTTCAGGAACCCACAGGAACCCACAGGAACCCACAGGAACCCACCAGGACCCTCAGGAACCCACCAGGACCCACCAAGACCCTCAGGAACCCACAGGAACCCACAGGACCCACAGGAACCCACCAGGACCCTCAGAAACCCACAGGAACCGACCAGGACCCACAGGAACCCACAGGAACCCACCAGGAACCCACAGGAACCCACAGGAACCCACAGGAACCCTCAGGACCCCACCAGGACCCACCAGGACCCACCAGGACCCATCGCGACCCACAGGAACCCACAGGAACCCACCAGGAACCCACCAGGAACCCACCAGGACCCACAGGAACCCACCAGGACCCATCGCGACCCACAGGAACCCACAGGAACCCACCAGGAACCCACCAGGAACCCACCAGGACCCACAGGAACCACCAGGACCCACCAGGACCCACAGGAACCACCAGGACCCACCAGGACCCACAGGAACCCACCAGAACCCACCAGGACCCTCAGGAACCCACCAGGACCCACAGGAACCCACCAGGAACCCACCAGGACCCACAGGAACCACCAGGACCCACCAGGACCCACAGGAACCCACCAGGACCCACCAGGAACCCTCAGGAACCCACCAGGACCCACCAGGACCCACGCTCACCTGCGGCAGATGGCGTACATGCGGTTGACGGTGGAGATGCGGAAGGGCTCGTTCTTGGAGCGCGTCAGGCTGCTGCTCAGCGTGCCCAGCCCCAGGCGCTGGTAGTCCCGGCAACAGGCGCGCTCCACCACGTGCGTCATGGTCATCTTCTCCGACGGCCTCACCGTGCTGCCGGGCGTCAGCGTGCTCCTGTCCAGCTCCTCGGACACTGCGGGGACGCGGCGGCGCTGGACACGGTGTCCCTGACCCCAGAACAACCACCCACCCACCCTGCTGGGGTCACTGCCCGCCTGTCACCCTGAGAGCTCTGGAGCTTGGGGACACCGTTTCTGGAGAACCTTCCCAGGACAGAAACTACAAACATGGACAGGTGTGCGTTCCTTGGTGACACTTCTCCTGATGGACACCTCTTGTGGACACCTCTCATGGTCAGTGTGGTTGGAAAGGTGTTGCTAACTACAGACATGGACAGGTGTGCGTTCCTTGGTGACACTTCTCCTGATGGACATCTCTCGTGGTCAGTGTGGCTGGAAAGGTGTTACTAACTACAGACATGGATAGGTGTCACACATCTCCTGGTGGACACGTCTCATGGACAGGTGTGCGTTCCTTGGTGACTTCTCCTGCTACAAACATGGACAGGTGTGCGTTCCTTGGTGACACTTCTGCTACAAACATGGACAGGTGTGCGTTCCTTGGTGACACTTCTGCTACAAACATGGACAGGTGTGCGTTCCTTGGTGACACTTCTCCTGCTACAAACATGGACAGGTGTGCGTTCCTTGGTGACACTTCTGCTACAAACATGGACAGGTGTGCGCTCCTTGGTGACACTTCTCCTGATGGACACCTCTCATGGTCAGTGTGCTTGGAAAGGTGTTGTTAACTACAAACATGGATAGGTGTCACACATCTCCTGATGGACACCTCTCATGGACAGGTGTGCGTTCCTTGGTGACACTTCTGATGGACACCTCTCGTGGTCAGTGTGCTTGGAAAGGTGTTACTAACTACAGACATAGACATGTGTCACACATCTGATGGACACCTCTCATGGTGTTGCTGGAAAGGTGTTGTTAACTACAAACATGGACATGTGTCACACATCTCCTGATGGACACCTCTTGTGGACACCTCTCGTGGATAGGTGTGCGTTCCTTGGTGACACTTCTCCTGGTGGACACCTCTCGTGGTCAGTGTGCTTGGAAAGGTGTTGTTAACCACAAACATGGACATGTGTGTGTTCCTTGGTGACAGTGTCACCTCTCCCTGTCACCACTGCTGGGACAGTGTCACCTCTCCCTGTCCCCAGCACGGTGACAGTGTCACCTCTCCCTGTCCCCAGCACGGTGACAGTGTCACCTCTTCCTGTCCCCACCACAGGGACAGTGTCACCTCTTCCTGTCCCCACCTCAGTGACAGTGTCACCCCACCCTGTCCCCAGCACAGTGACAGTGTCACCCCACCCTGTCCCCAGCACAGTGACAGTGTCACCACACCCTGTCCCCACGGCAGGGACAGTGTCACCCCACCCTGTCCCCAGCACAGTGACAGTGTCACCTCTCCCTGTCCCCAGCACGGTGACAGTGTCACCTCTCCCTGTCCCCAGCACGGTGACAGTGTGACCTCACCCTGTCCCCACCTCAGTGACAGTGTCACCCCACCCTGTCCCCAGCACAGTGACAGTGTCACCTCTCCCTGTCACCAGCATGGTGACAGTGTCACCTCTCCCTGTCCCCAGCACAGTGACAGTGTCACCTCTCCCTGTCACCAGCACAGGGACAGTGTCACCTCTCCCTGTCCCCAGCATGGTGACAGTGTCACCTCTCCCTGTCCCCAGCACAGTGACAGTGTCACCCCACCCTGTCCCCAGCACAGTGACAGTGTCACCTCACCCTGTCCCCACCTCAGTGACAGTGTCACCTCTCCCTGTCACCAGCACAGGGACAGTGTCACCTCTCCCTGTCCCCAGCACAGGGACAGTGTCACCCCGCCCTGTCCCCAGCATGGTGACAGTGTGACCTCACCCCGTCCCCACCCCAGGGACAGTGTCACCTCTCCCTGTCCCCACAGTAGGGACAGTGTCATCTCTCCCTGTCACCAGCACAGGGACAGTGTCACCTCTCCCTGTTCCCAGCACGGTGACAGTGTCACCTCACCCTGTCCCCAGCACAGGGACAGTGTCACCTCACCCTGTCCCCACCCCAGGGACAGTGTCACCTCTCCCTGTCACCAGCACAGGGACAGTGTCACCTCTCCCTATCCCCAGCACAGTGACAGTGTCACCTCTCCCTGTCACCAGCACAGGGACAGTGTCACCTCTCCCTATCCCCAGCACAGTGACAGTGTCACCTCACCCTGTCCCCAGCACGGTGACAGTGTGACCTCACCCTGTCCCCACCTCAGTGACAGTGTCACCTCTCCCTGTCCCCAGCACAGGGACAGTGTCACCCCACCCTGTCCCCAGCACGGTGACAGTGTCACCTCACCCTGTCACCACTGCTGGGACGGTGTCATCTCTCCCTGTCCCCAGCACAGGGACAGTGTCACCTCTCCCTGTCCCCAGCACAGTGACAGTGTCACCTCTCCCTGTCACCAGCACAGGGACAGTGTCACCTCTCCCTGTCCCCAGCACAGTGACAGTGTCACCTCTTCCTGTCCCCACCTCAGTGACAGTGTCACCTCTCCCTGTCCCCAGCACAGGGACAGTGTCACCTCTCCCTGTCCCCACCTCAGTGACAGTGTCACCCCACCCTGTCCCCAGCACAGTGACAGTGTCACCTGTCCCCACCTGAGATCTCATCCTCGTTGTCCTCGGGGAAGTTGTGGCTGCCGCGCTGTTCCCAGGCGGGCGGGGTGTACTTCTTGCGGGTGACGTACTGCCGGCCGATGGTCCTCTTGGCGTTCTTCACCAGGTTCTTGGACAGCGTCCTGGGGACACGGGGACAGCGCTGTCACCCGGCCACCGCCGCTCCGGGGGCTTTGGGGTGCTGGGGACCCCCTGGCAGGAGCAGGGCCCCACCCTGGGGACCCCCGGGGACGCGGCGGCTCGGAACCTACGGCCACACGGGAGGGGAGGGGAGATCCAAAGCACAGCGAGGGACAGGGATCCAGCATGGGGATCCACTATGGGGATCCAGCACGGGGAACCAGCACGGGGAACCAGCACGGGGAACCAGGACAGGGATCCAGCACGGGGATCCACCACAGGGATCCACTATGGGGATCCACCACAGGGAACCAGCATGGGGATCCAGCACAGGGATCCAGCATGGGGATCCACTATGGGGATCCAGCACAGGGAACCACCACGGGGAACCAGCACGGGGATCCACCATGGTGATCCAGAACAGGGATCAGCCCAGGGATCCAGCATGGGGATCCACTATGGGGACCCACCACAGGGATCCAGCACGGGGATCCAGCATGGGGAACCAGCACGGGGAACCAGGACAGGGATCCAGCACGGGGATCAGTACAGGGATCAGTACAGGGATCCGACACGGGGATCCAGAACAGGGATCCATAATAGGAATCCAGCACCAGGATCCAGCATGGGGATCTACCACAGGGATCCAGAACAGGGATCCACCACAGGTATCCAGAATAGGGATCCAGCATGGGGATCCACCACAGGGAACCACCACGGGGAACCAGCATGGGGATCCACTATGGGGATTCAGAACAGAGATCCACCACAGGAACCCAGCCCAGGGATCCACCACAGGAACCCAGCCCAGGGATCCACCACAGGAACCCAGCACAGGGATCCACCACAGGAACCCAGCACAGGGATCCAGCACAGGGACCAGGGGATCCATGGTAGGGTCTTTGCCAGCCAAGCCTGGGCTCAGGGCTGCAGCCAGCACTGCAGGACAATGTCCCTGAGTCACCCAGCGCTGCAGGACAATGTCCCCAGGTCACCCAGTGCTGCAGGACAATGTCCCTGAGTCACCCACACTGCAGGACAATGTCCCTGAGTCACCCAGCGCTGCAGGACAATGTCCCCAGGTCACCCAGCGCTGCAGGACAATGTCCCCAGGTCACCCAGTGCTGCAGGACAATGTCCCCGAGTCACCCAGCGCTGCAGGACAATGTCCCCGAGTCACCCAGCACTGCAGGACAATGTCCCCAAGTCACCCAGCACTGCAGGACAATGTCCCCGAGTCACCCAGCGCTGCAGGACAATGTCCCCAAGTCACCCAGTGCTGCAGGACAATGTCCCCACGTCACCCAGCACTGCAGGACAATGTCCCTGAGTCACCCAGCACTGCAGGACAATGTCCCTGAGTCACCCAGCGCTGCAGGACAATGTCCCCAGGTCACCCAGCGCTGCAGGACAATGTCCCCAAGTCACCCAGTGCTGCAGGACAATGTCCCTGAGTCACCCAGCACTGCAGGACAATGTCCCTGAGTCACCCAGCGCTGCAGGACAATGTCCCCAAGTCACCCAGCACTGCAGGACAATGTCCCCAAGTCACCCAGCGCTGCAGGACGATGTCCCCATGTCACCCAGCGCTGCAGGACAATGTCCCCAGGTCACCCAGCACTGCAGGACAATGTCCCTGAGTCACCCAGCGCTGCAGGACAATGTCCCTGAGTCACCCAGCTCTGCAGGACAATGTCCCCAGGTCACCCAGTGCTGCAGGACAATGTCCCTGAGTCACCCAGTGCAGGGAATGGCTGGAATCACTGGGAGGGATTTTGGGGACAGGGACAGGGAATGGCTGCAGTCACTGTCTGGGAAGGATTTTGGGGACAGAGAATGTCTGGAATCATCGGGAGAATGTCTGGAATCACTGTCTGGGAAGGTTTTTGGGGACAGGGAATGTCTGGAATCACTGTCTGGGATGGTTTTTAGGGACAGGGAATGTCTGGAATCACTGTCTGGGAAGGTTTTTAGGGACAGGGAATGTCTGGAATCACTGTCTGGGATGATTTTTGGGGACAGGGAATGTCTGGAATCACTGTCTGGGATGGTTTTTAGGGACAGGGAATGTCTGGAATCACTGTCTGGGAAGGATTTTGGGGACAGGGAATGTCTGGAATCACTGTCTGGGAAGGATTTTGGGGACAGGGAATGTCTGGAATCACTGTCTGGGAAGGTTTTTAGGGACAGGGAATGTCTGGAATCACTGTCTGGGAAGGATTTTGGGGACAGGGAATGTCTGGAATCACTGTCTGGGAAGGATTTTAGGGACAGGGAATGTCTGGAATCACTGTCTGGGAAGGTTTTTAGGGACAGGGAATGTCTGCAGTCACTGTCTGGGAAGGTTTTTAGGGACAGGGAATGTCTGGAATCACTGTCTGGGATGGTTTTTAGGGACAGGGAATGTCTGGAATCACTGTCTGGGAAGGTTTTTAGGGACAGGGAATGTCTGCAGTCACTGTCTGGGATGGTTTTTAGGGACAGGGAATGTCTGGAATCACTGTCTGGGAAGGATTTTAGGGACAGGGAATGTCTGGAATCACTGTCTGGGATGGTTTTTAGGGACAGGGAATGTCTGGAATCACTGTCTGGGAAGGTTTTTAGGGACAGGGAATGTCTGGAATCACTGTCTGGGATGGTTTTTAGGGACAGGGAATGTCTGGAATCACTGTCTGGGAAGGATTTTGGGGACAGGGAATGTCTGGAATCACTGTCTGGGAAGGATTTTGGGGACAGGGAATGTCTGGAATCACTGTCTGGGAAGGTTTTTAGGGACAGGGAATGTCTGGAATCACTGTCTGGGAAGGTTTTTAGGGACAGGGAATGTCTGGAATCACTGTCTGGGAAGGTTTTTAGGGACAGGGAATGTCTGGAATCACTGTCTGGGAAGGTTTTTCCATCCCTGCAGATTCTCTGATCCCCAGGCTGGCTGTGATTGAGGCGGGCTCAGCTCCCCGTGCCCCTCCCCTGGGTGACACCGGGTGACAGGAGCGGTGTCCCCAAGCACAGAGGCCCCCTCAGGTGTCACCCCTGTCCTGTTGTGTCACCTGAGCGAGGGGTTCTTGTCCTTGGCCTTGGCCTGCATGGCCGGCTTGGGCGACTGGCCCGCGGTGAAGGCGAAGGTGCCGCGCACGTGCTGGGGGTAGCGCAGCTTGTGCAGATGTTTCCGGAAGATCTCGGCGCTGTCCGAGGCCACCTCCTCGTCAAAGGCGATCTTCAGCAGCTGTGGGGACACCGGGGAGGTGACACCGGGGGAGGTGACAGGGGACAGAGGATGGAGCCAGCTGGGAGTGGCGGGGCCATCGCTGCGTTCCCGTTCCCCCGGAGCCCCCGACTGCCGCTCCTCCCGCGGGGGCTGCGGCTTCAGAGCTCTGTCCCAGCTCAAAGGTCACCAGATGTCACCAAAATGTCACCAAATGTCCTCAAAATGTCACCAAATGTCACCAAATGTCACCAAGTGTCACCAAATGTCCTCAAAATGTCACCAAATGTCACCAAAAGTCACCAAGTGTCACCAAATATCCTCAAATGTCACCAGACGTCACCAAAATGTCACCAAGTGTCACCAAATATCCTCAAAACATCACCAAATGTCACCAAATGTCCTCAAAATGTCACCAAATGTCAACAAATGTCCCCAAATGTCCCCAAATGACCTCAAAATGTCACCAAATGTCACCAAATATCCTCAAAATGTCACCAAATGTCAACAAATGTCACCAAATGTCCCATCCCTGGTGGTCTCCACCCTCAGTGATCCACAGGGGCTGTGTTGTGATGTCCCCAGGTGTCCCCAGGTGTCCCCAAATGTCCCCAAGTGTCCCCAAGTGTCCCCAGGTGTCTCCAGATGTCCCCAGGTGTCCCCAGCTGTCCCCAGGTGTGTCCCCAGGTGTCCTCCCAGGTGTCCCCAGATGTCCCCAGGTGTCCCCAGGTGTGTCCCTAGGTGTCTCCAGATGTCTCCAGGTGTCCCCAGGTGTGTCCCTAGGTGTCTCCAGAGTGTCTCAGGTGTCCCCAGGTGTCCCCAGGTGAGGTTTGGGTTGTCCCCAGGTGTGTCCCCAGCTGTCCCAGCTGTCCCCAGGTGTCACCTGGAAGGTGCAGGAGCGCAGCTGCAGTCCCTCCTGGATGAACTGATCCGCCTGTGCCTGGACGCTGATCTTCTTCTCCTTGGTGAGCGCGGCGATGGGGAAGGACCGGATCACCACCTGCTCCCCCACTGGGCAGGGGACAGAGCCGGTCACCAGGGCCACCCTGCCCTGACCATGGGGACTGTCCCACCAGGGGACAGAGCCGGTCACCAGGGCCACCCTGCCCTGGCCATGGGGACTGTCCCACCAGGGGACAGAGCCGGTCACCAGGGCCACCCTGCCCTGGCCATGGGGACTGTCCCACCAGGGGACAGAGCCGGTCACAGCCACCCTGCCCCAGCCAGGGGACTGTCCAGAGCCACCCTGCCCTGGCCATGGGGACTGTCCCACCAGGGGACAGAGCCGGTCACCAGAGCCACCCTGCCCTGGCCATGGGGACCAGGCCACCAGGGGACAGAGCCGGTCACAGCCACCCTGCCCCAGCCAGGGGACTGTCCAGAGCCACCCTGCCCTGGCCATGGGGACTGTCCCACCAGGGGACAGAGCCGGTCACCAGGGCCACCCTGCCCTGGCCATGGGGACCGGGCCACCAGGGGACAGGGGACAGAACTGGTCACAGCCACCCTGCCCTGGCCATGGGGACCGTCCAGAGCCACCCTGCCCCAGACAGGGGACTGTCCAGAGCCACCCTGTCCTGGCCATGGGGACTGTCCCACCATGGCCCAGGGGACAGGGGACACAGCCGGTCACACCCACCCTGCCCTGGCCAGGGGACTGTCCCTCCATGGCCCAGAGGACACAGCGGCCAGGAACAGAGCCCCGGATCCCCAGGATAACTGATCCTGATTCCTGGGATCACTGATCCTGATCCATGGGGATCGCTGATCCCGGATCCCCTGGGGATCACTGATCCTGATCCTTGAGATCACTGACCCTCCTCCCCATGGATCCCTGACCAGATCCCATCCCCAGGGATCCCTGAGACCAGATCCCATCCCCAGGGTCCTCAGACCAGATCCCATCCCCAGGGACCCCTGACCTCCCCATCCCCAGGGATCCCTGACCCCCCCATGCCCCCCAAGGACCCCTGACCCCCCCCATTCCCCCCATGCCCCCCAGGCATCCCCGGGGCCCTTTCCCGAGGCTCAGCCCCTCACCCAGGGGGTCCGTGGGGGTCCCCTTGAAGATGATCCTGTAGGTGGTGAGGAACACGGCCCCCTCTGCGGGGAGCAGGGGGGGTCCCCCGGCGCTGCCCCCCGCCGCCTCCTCGCGCCCGTCGGGCATCAGGTACACGCGGAGCCCCTCCAGCACGCACTCCTCCCCCAGCAGCAGCGTGGGCCGCAGCAGCTTGGGCTGGGGGAACAACGGGGGGGCTCGTGGGGAGGGTCCCGGAGCCCCCAGGACCCCCTCCCAGCCCTGCAGGGTGTTCCCACCTTCTGGATGGGAGGGAGCCGCTTGCTCTCCCTGTGCACGGCGTCCAGGGTCTCGATGTGCATCTGCACGATGTCTGTGGCACAGGGAGTCAGTTGTGTCCCCAAAATCCCACCTGTCCTACACCAATCCCACCTGTTCTGTCCCAAAATCCCACCTGTCCTACACCAATCCCACCTGTTCTGTCCCAAAATCCCACCTGTCCTGTCCCAAAATTCCACCTGTCCTGTCCTGTCCCCACACTCCACCCAAATCCCACCTGTTCTGTCCCCAAAATCCCGCCTGTTCTGCCCCAATCCCACCCAAATCCCACCTGTCCTGTCCCCAAATCCCATCTGTCCTGCCTGAATCCCACCTGTCCTGCCCCAAAATCCAACCTGTCCTGTCCTGTCCCAAAATCCCACCTGTCCTGTCCAATCCCAGTGGTCCTGTCCTGTCCCAAAATTCCACCTGTCCTGTCCCCAAATCCCACCTGTCCTTACCCCAAATCCCACCTGTCCTGCCCCAATCCCGCCTGTCCTGACCAAATCCCACCTGTCCTGTCCTGTCCCCAAATCCCACCTGTCCTGTCCCCAAATCCCACCTGTCCTGTCCCAATCTCACCTGTCCTGTCCCCAAATCCCACCCAAACCCCTCCCAAACCCCACCTGCCCCTCCCAAACCCCACCCAAACCCCACCCAACCCCACCTGCCCCAATTCCCCCGTTCCCTGTCCCCCACTGTCCCCCGCTGTCCCCCTCTGTCCCCTGTTGTCCCCTGCTGTCCCTGCTGTCCCCTCTGTCCCCCGCTGTCCCCTCTGTCCCCCGCTGTCCCCCGCTGTCCCCTCTGTCCCCGCTGTCCCCCTCTGTCCCCTGCTGTCCCCAGCTGTCCCCCTCTGTCCCCTGCTGTCCCCAGCTGTCCCCCTCTGTCCCCTGCTGTCCCCAGCTGTCCCCTGCTGTCCCCTCTATCCCCGCTGTCCCCCGCTGTCCCCTCTGTCCCCCGCTGTCCCCCTCTGTCCCCTGCTGTCCCCCGCTGTCCCCTGTTGTCCCCTGCTGTCCCCGCTGTCCCCGCTGTCCCCTGCTGTCCCCCGCTGTCCCCGCAGCCCCGGTGGCCGTGTCCTCACCCGGGATCATGACGTGCAGCCCCTTGAGGTGCTCGTTGGTGACGCCGCTCTCGGTGCACACCTTGTCCACGAAGCGGTTGATGAACCTCACCACCGAGTTGGCCACGTCCGAGCTCTCGGCGTCCTCGAAGCCGCTCTCGGTGTCGTAGCTCTCGGCCACGCTGCCCGCGATGCTTCCCGAGGGAAACGGGAGCGCGTCAGCCCGGGACAGGCGGGATGGGAACAGCCCCACTGGGAACAGGCGGGATGGGAACAGCCCCACCGGGAACAGGCGGGATGGGAACAGCCCCACCGGGAACAGCCGGGCTGGGAACAGCCCCACAAGGAACAGCCGGGCTGGGAACAGCCCCACCGGGAACAGGCAGGATGGGAACAGCCCCACCGGGAACAGGCGGGATGGGAACAGCCCCACTGGGAACAGGCGGGCTGGGAACAGCCCCACCAGGAACAGGCGGGATGGGAACAGCCTCACCAGGAACAGGCGGGATGGGAACAGCCCCACAAGGAACAGGCGGGATGGGAACAGCCCCACAAGGAACAGGCAGGATGGGAACAGCCCCACCGGGAACAGGCGGGATGGGAACAGCCCCACCGGGAACAGGCGGGATGGGAACAGCCCCACCGGGAACAGGCGGGATGGGAACAGCCCCACTGGGAACAGCCGGCCGGGAACAGCCCCACAAGGAACAGCCGGGCTGGGAACAGCCCCACAAGGAACAGCCGGGCTGGGAACAGCCCCACTGGGAACAGGCAGGATGGGAACAGCCCCACTGGGAACAGGCGGGATGGGAACAGCCCCACCGGGAACAGGCGGGATGGGAACAGCCCCACCGGGAACAGGCGGGATGGGAACAGCCCCACCGGGAACAGGCGGGATGGAACAGCCCCACTGGGAACAGGCGGGATGGGAACAGCCCCACCAGGAACAGGCGGGATGGGAACAGCCCCACCAGGAACAGCCCCACCAGGAATAGCCTGACTGGGAACAACCCCACCAGGAACAGCCCCACCAAGAACAGCTCAGCCAGGAACAGCCCGGCCAGGGGCACTCCCAGCATGGACCCGGGAGAGCTCCCACTCCTGATCCGATCCCAGGAGAGCTCCCACTCCTGATCTGATCCCAGGAGAGCTCCCACTCCTGATCCGATCCCAGGAGAGCTCCCACTCCTGATCTGATCCCAGGAGAGCTCCCACTCCTGATCCAATCCCAGGAGAACTCCCACTCCTGCCAGGAGTCCCAGCCTGCTCCCACTCCTGCCAGCCCCAGGAGAGCTCCCACTCCTGATCTGATCCCAGGAGAGCTCCCACTCCTGATCTGATCCCAGGAGAGCTCCCACTCCTGATAAAAACCCCGGAGAGCTCCCACTCCTGATCTGATCCCAGGAGAGCTCCCACTCCTGATCCAATCCCAGGAGAACTCCCACTCCTGCCAGGAGTCCCAGCCTGCTCCCACTCCTGCCAGCCCCAGGAGAGCTCCCACTCCTGATCTGATCCCAGGAGAGCTCCCACTCCTGATCTGATCCCAGGAGAACTCCCACTCCTGATCCGATCCCAGGAGAGCTCCCACTCCTGATCCAATCCCAGGAGAGCTCCCACTCCTGATCTGATCCCAAGAGAACTCCCACTCCTGATCTGATCCCAGGAGAACTCCCACTCCTGATCTGATCCCAGGAGAGCTCCCACTCCTGATAAAAACCCCGGAGAGCTCCCACTCCTGATCTGATCCCAGGAGAGCTCCCACTCCTGATCCAATCCCAGGAGAACTCCCACTCCTGCCAGGAGTCCCAGCCTGCTCCCACTCCTGCCAGCCCCAGGAGAGCTCCCACTCCTGATCTGATCCCAGGAGAGCTCCCACTCCTGATCTGATCCCAGGAGAACTCCCACTCCTGATCCGATCCCAGGAGAGCTCCCACTCCTGATCCAATCCCAGGAGAGCTCCCACTCCTGATCTGATCCCAAGAGAACTCCCACTCCTGATCCAATCCCAGGAGAGCTCCCACTCCTGATCTGATCCCAGGAGAGCTCCCACTCCTGATCCGATCCCAGGAGAGCTCCCACTCCTGATCCGATCCCAGGAGAGCTCCCACTCCTGATCCAATCCCAGGAGAGCTCCCACTCCTGATACAAATCCCAGGAGAGCTCCCACTCCTGCCAGGAGTCCCAGCCTGCTCCCACTCCTGATCTGATCCCAGGAGAGCTCCCACTCCTGATAAAAACCCTGGAGAGCTCCCACTCCTGATCCAATCCCAGGAGAGCTCCCACTCCTGCCAGGAGTCCCAGCCTGCTCCCACTCCTGCCAGCCCCAGGAGAGCCCCCACTCCCAGAACCCCCCCTGGGCACCCCAATCCGCCTCAATCCCGACACAATCCCGGAATCCCAGCGTGTCTGGGGCTGGAAAGAACCTTCGGAGCCACCCGCAGCGAGCAGGGCCATCCCCCCCCGGTGTCCCCGGCTGTCCCCTGGGTCACCTGTTGGTGACGAAGCTGTTGCTGACGCTCTCCACGTCGCCCAGGCCGGAGCTGCGGAGCAGGCGGTTCTTGCTGGTGTCCAGGGGCAGCAGCAGGTAGCTCATCCTGTTGGCGTAGTGGATGGCCTGGCTGAACACCGTGCTCTCCTCCTTCTGGATCAGCTCCTGCTGCTTCTCCCGGCTCATGGTGGGCCACAGCCGCAGCTGCTCCGACGCGATCTCCAGAGCCGATTTGGCCTCCTGAGGCTCCTCCGGGCTCTCCTGGGGAGGGGGGAGGAGATGGGGGTTGTCTGCATGGATCCCACTGGGATCTCCCAGAACTGGGGGACAGCTGGAATGGAATTGCCAGAGCAGCTGGGGCTGCCCCTGGATCCCGGGAATGGCCAAGGAAAGCTTGGAGCAGCCTGGGATGGTGGGATTGGAATGGGATGGGATTGAAGGTCCCTGGATCCCATCCCAAACCATTCTGGGATTTGGGAGGCTCTGAATCCATCCCAAGGGATTTTTCTGGAAGTTGGGGCTGGGAAAGGGAAGGGAGACCCTTCCTGCAGTGCTGAGATTGCCAGGGAAACCCCTGGATCCCAAAATTCCTTCCTGGAGCGGAGCCGGGGCAGGGCTGGAGAGAGGGAATGGAGGGAATTCCCTGGGAAAGGGGAGATGGGGGTGGGATGTTGGGAATTGGGAATTGGGAATTGCTGGCTGGGCTGGAATTGCCAGAGCAGCTGTGGCTGCCCCTGGATCCCTGGCAGTGGCCAAGGGCAGGCTGGAGCCTGGGGCTGGGAGCAGCCTGGGCCTGGGGAGGTGTGGGGGGCACTGGGGGGGCTCGGGGGTCCATTCCCACCCATCCCAGGATTCTGTAACTCCATGGGGAGCCCCAGCTCTCCTGGGAGCTCTCCTGGTCCCCCTCCCACCTGCTCCGTGTGGTTCTCCTCGGCGCTGTCCAGGTACAGGGCCCGGATGTGGTTCTGGACGTCGCAGTAGAACATGGCCTCCCAGAACTGGATGTTGGTCCACACCACGTGCTCCTGCACGCAGCTGTAGGCGAACTGGGTGATGCCAGGGCTCAGTTTCTGTGCAGGGAGGTGGAAAAGTCCATCTGAACATCTGAACAAACCCTTTGTGCCGAGCTCTCCACTCGGGTATCCCTGCTCCTCCAGCCAGCCACTGGGAATGGCCTGGGCAGGCAGGGCTCAGCACCAGAGCTCCTGCAGCATTCCCTGAAAATCCTCCTGCTCAGAGCCCACCCAGAGCCCTGAGGCTCCCCCCAGCCCATGGGATCCATCCCAGAGCCATCCCCATCCCATGGGATCCATCCCAGATCCACCCCCCAGCCCATGGGATCCATCCCAGAGCCTCCCCCCAGCCCGTGGGATCCATCCCAGAGCCACCCCCATCCCACAGCTGCTCCACAGGATCACCCCAGCCCATGGGATCCATCCAGATCCACCCCATTCCCACAGCTGCTCCCTGGCAGCCTCGCCCAGTCTGGGCTGGAGGCTCTGGGCAGGATCCACAGCTCCTGAGGGGTCCCCTCCTGCAGGCTCTGCCCCCCGGGGGATGCTGAGGGCTCCCTGTGGGGCAGAACCCGTGGGGCAGAGCCCGTGGGGCAGAGCCTGTGGGGCAGAGCCTGTGGGGCAGAGCCTGTGGGGCAGAACCCGTGGGGTAGAGCCTGTGGGGCAGAACCCGTGGGGCAGAACCCGTGGGGCAGAGCCTGTGGGGCAGAACCTGTGGGGCAGAGCCCGTGGGGCAGGAGCAGGGCTCACTCACCCTGCAGAAGGCCGTGACCAGCGGCAGCAGAGCGGCAGCGATGCCGTGCTCGTCTGTGGCCGTGCAGTCCTGCGGGAGGAGGAGCGCGGTGAGCGGGTGACACCGGTGAGAGGGTGACACCAGTGAGTGGGTGACACCGGTGAGAGGGTGACACCAGTGGTGACACCGGTGAGAGGGTGACACCAATGGTGACACCAGTGAGAGGGGTGACACCGGTGGTGACACCGGTGAGCGGGTGACACCGGTGAGCGGGTGACACCGGTGGTGACACCAGTGAGCAGGGTGACACCAGTGGTGACACCGGTGAGTGGGTGACACTGGTGGTGACACCGGTGAGCAGGTGACACCAGTGAGCGGGGTGACACCGGTGAGCGGGGTGACACCGGTGAGAGGGTGACACCGGTGAGAGGGTGACACCGGTGAGCGGGTGACACCAGTGAGCAGGGTGACACCAGTGAGCAGGGTGACACCGGTGAGAGGGTGACACCGGTGAGAGGGTGACACCAGTGAGCGGGTGACACAAGTGAGCGGGTGACACCGGTGGTGACACCGGTGAGAGGCTGACACCAGTGAGTGGGTGACACTGGTGAGCGGGGTGACACCGGTGAGCGGGTGACACCAGTGAGCGGGTGACACCGGTGAGAGGCTGACACCAGTGAGCGGGTGACACTGGTGAGCGGGGTGACACCAGTGAGCGGGTGACACCAGTGGTGACACGGGTGACACCGGTGGTGACACCGGTGGTGACACCGGTGAGCGGGTGACATTGGTGAGCGGGGTGACACCGGTGAGCGGGGTGACACCGGTGAGTGGGTGACACCAGTGGTGACTCCGATGAGCGGGGTGACACTGGTGAGCAGGTGACACCGGTGAGCAGGTAACACCGGTGAGAGGGTGACACCGGTGAGTGGGTAACACTGGTGAGCGGCTGACACCAGTGAGCGGGGTGACACCGGTGAGCAAGTGACACCGGTGAGCGCGGTGACACCGGTGAGCGGCTGACACCAGTGAGCGGGTGACACCGGTGGTGACACGGGTGAGCGGGTGACACCGGTGAGCGAGTGACACCGGTGAGCGGGTGACACCGGTGGTGACTCCGGTGAGCAGGTGACACGGGTGAGCGAGTGACACCGGTGAGCAAGTGACACCGGTGAGCAAGTGACACTGGTGAGCGGGTGACACCAGTGAGCAGGTGACACTGGTGGTGACTCCGGTGAGCAGGTGACACCGGTGAGCAGGTGACACCGGTGAGCGGGTAACACCAGTGAGCGGGTGACACCAGCAGTGACACCGCGCCCCAGGGGACAGAAGGAGCCCCCCCAGCCCTGCCCTACCTGCAGGCAGCAGTTCATCATGCGGATGACGAAGTCGAACTGTTGGTGGTCCAGCACGGCGCGGTTCTGCTGCACGTGCAGGTGCAGCTCCTGCGTCAGGCACTGCCGCGCCGCCCGGCCCTTCATGGCGCGCAGCACAGCTGGAAACAGCTGGGGAAATGGGAATGGGAATTACAGGGTGTCCTCTGCAACTCTAAACCTGCTTCTCCTCATTCTGCTCCTCACTCCTGCATTTCTCCGGGTCAGAACTCGTTAGGATCTTGTTAATTAGGATCTGATCACAAAGCTGCTCCTCACTCCTGCATTTCTCAGCTTCTCTGAGCTCAGCTCCTCTGGAGTTCTGCTTATCTCAGTTCTCTGGGTCAGAACTCGTTAGGATCTTGTTAATTAGGATCTGATCACAAAGCTGCTCCTCACTCCTGCATTTCTCAGCTTCTCTGAGCTCAGCTCCTCTGGAGTTTGGTTCGGTTCATCTCAGTTCTCCGGGTCAGAACTCGTTAGGATCTCGTTAATTAGGATGTGATCACAAAGCTGCTCCTCACTCCTGGATTTCTCCAGGTCAGAACTCGTTAGGATCTTGTTAATTAGGATCTTATCACAAAACTGCTCCTCACTCCTGGATTTCTCAGCTTTTCTGAGCTGAGCTCCTCTGGAGTTTGGTTTGGTTTATCTCAGTTCTCTGGGTCAGAACTCGTTAGGATCTTGTTAATTAGGATCTTATCACAAAGCTTGGCAGGTCTCTCCAGACTTTGTGCACGAGTTTAAATCACTACAGCCTGGCACACTTTGGGCTCTGATGGCACAAAACGGCCCTGAACCGTGCAGCCTTTTTATCTTTATATTTATTTTTATCCAATTAACTATACACACATAAATTATTTTTCTTAATGATTGTTTTCTATCCAATCACCTACTACTACCCAAAACCTCTAGAAGAAGAAAATGAAGAAGAAGGAAAAGAGACAACGCTCTAAATCCTTCATCTTCTGCTTTCTAAACTGGTTTAAACTCTAAACTTTTTCACTCAGTGACTTAAGAAAACTCTCACTTTTTAGGTTTTTAACCAACTTTAACAGTTTTTTTCACGGATCACCATGAAAACACGCCCAGAAATTTCATGTTGTGTGCAATTCAGTGTTCTCCTGGATCTCAGAGCCAAGGGCTCCCCAAAAGGGGGATCTTGGGTCACTGGTGGGATTTGATGGTGCCAGAGGAGGATCCTGGGTCAGTGGTGGGATTTGATGGTGCTGAAGGGGGATCTTGGGCCAGTGATGACCCCTCAGTGCTGGGGATTGGTGGGATTTGATGGTGCTGAAGGGGGATCCTGGACCAGTGGTGGGATCTGATGGTGCTGAAGGGGGATCATGGTCAGTGGTGGGATCTGATGGTGCCAAAAGGGGATCATGGGTCTGTGGTGACCCCTCAGTGCTGGGGACTGGTGGGATTTGATGGAGCTGAAGGGGGATGATGGGTCAGTGGTGGGATTTGATGGTGCTGAAGGGG
This sequence comes from Poecile atricapillus, assembly GCF_030490865.1. Taxonomy (NCBI): domain Eukaryota; kingdom Metazoa; phylum Chordata; class Aves; order Passeriformes; family Paridae; genus Poecile; species Poecile atricapillus. The sequence goes on from NC_081288.1 coordinate 1,057,069, forward strand.
GATCTTGGGTCACTGGTGGGATTTGATGGTGCCAAAAGGGGGATCATGGTCAGTGGTGGGATCTGATGGTGCTGAAGGGGGATCCTGGACCAGTGGTGGGATCTGATGGTGCTGAAGGGGGATCATGGTCAGTGGTGGGATTTGATGGTGCCAGAGGGATTCCCAATCCAAACAGCTCCAGGGTCCTGTTACTGAGGTGGGCTCTGCTCCCAGGAGAGGGAACAGATCCAAGCTGTGCCAGGTTGGACATCAGGAGGAGTTTCCCCATGGAAAGGGTGGCCAGGCCCTGGAAGGGGCTGCCCAGCAGGTTTGGAGTGCCCACCCCTGGAGGGATTTCTCTGTGGAGGTGGCACCTGGGGACAGGGTCAGTGCTGGCCCTGGCTGGACTCGATGGGCTCAGAGGGATTTTCCAGCCTCACTAACTCTGAGATTCCACAACTTTCTGACCCTGACCCACCCAGCAGGAGCTGGGCCCAGGACAGGGAACATCCTCTGCACCCCCCAGGCCAGCCCCCCTCACCTTTTTGGCCTCCAGCATCTTGTTCTCGAAGACGTAGGAGATGCAGTTCCTGACCACCTCCAGGCGCCGGGCGCTGTTGGCCAGGGCGTTCCCATTGCGCTCCAGGATGGCAGCTGGGAACAGATCCCACTCAGCCCAGGGCTGCTGGGACCTGAGTCCCTCGTGGGGATTGGGGTGTCCCCCCTCTCTGAGTGACCAGGGGGCTCCAGGGGTGCTGGGACCAGCCTCCTCGTGGGGATTGGGGTGTCCCCCCTCTCAGAGTGACCAGGGGTCTCCAGGGGTGCTGGGACCTGAGTCCCTCGTGGGGATTGGGGTGTCCCCCCTCTCAGAGTGACCAGGGGGCTCCAGGGGTGCTGGGACCAGCCTCCTCGTGGGGATTGGGGTGTCCCCCCTCTCTGAGTGACCAGGGGTCTCCAGGGGTGCTGGGACCTGAGTCCCTCGTGGGGACATGGTGTCCCCCCTCTCTGAGTGACCAGGGGGCTCCAGGGGTGCTGGGACCTGAGTCCCTCGTGGGGATTGGGGTGTCCCCCCCTCTCTGAGTGACCAGGGGGCTACAGGGGTGCTGGGACCTGAGTCCCTCGTGGGGATTGGGGTGTCCCCCCCTCTCTGAGTGACCAGGGGCTCCAGGGGTGCTGGGACCTGAGTCCCTCATGGGGACACGGTGTCCCCCCTCTCTGAGTGACCAGGGGTCTCCAGGGGTGCTGGGACCCCAAGGGGGTCGGAGCTGCTCTCTCCCCATGTTCAGCTCCTGTGATGTGACCATGGGGTCTCCCACACACCCATGGGGGGTCCCAATGGCACCATGGCCTCCAGCAGCCCCCCAAAGCAGGGTCTCCCCCTGCCCCACATACCCATGGGGCTCCACTCCCTCCCACAGCCCCCCAGGACAGGATCCCTCCATGCCCCACACCCCAGTGGGGTCCTGGGGTCACCACGCCCCCCAGACCCCCCTGTACCGATGGGGGGTCCCAGGGTCACCACGCCCCCCCCCAGACCCCCTGTACCAATGGGGGGTCCCGAGGTCCCCAGACCCCCCCAGACCCCCCCAGGACAGGATCCCTCCATGCCCCACACCCCAATGGGGTCCCAGGGTCACCACAACCCCCAGACCCCGATACCAATGGGGGGTCCCGGGCTCCCCACACCCCCAGATCCCCCCATACCGATGGGGGGTCCCGAGGTCCCCACACCCCCCAGATCCCCTGTACCAGTGGGGGGTCCCAGAGTCCCCAGGGTCCCCAGTCCCCCCCGTACCGATGGGGGGTCCCAGGTTCACCACACCCCCCAGACCCCCACACACCAATGGGGGGTCCCGAGGTCCCCACACCCCCCAGACCCCCCATACTGATGGGGGCTCCCGGGCTCCCCACACCACCCAGACCCCCCCCATACCGATGGGGGGTCTGGAGGGCACCATGGCCTCCCAGATCCCTCCATGCCCCACACCCCAATGGGATCCCGAGCTCCCCACACCCCCCAGATCCCCTGTACCAGTGGGGGTCCCAGGCTCCCCACACCCCCAGATCCCCCCGATACCGATGGGGGGTCCCGAGGTCCCCACACCCCCCAGACCCCCACACACCAATGGGGGGTCCCAAGGTCCCCACACCCCCCAGACCCCGATACCAATGGGGGGTCCCGGGATCCCCACACCCCCCAGACCCCCCTGTACCTATGGGGGATCCCGAGGTCCCCACACCCCCCAGACCCCCCCATACCGATGGGGGGTCCTGGGCTCCCCACGCCCCCCAGATCCCCACACACCGAGGGGGGGTCCCGAGGTCCCCTGACCCCCCCAGATCCCCACACACCGATGGGGGGTCCCGAGGGCACCATGCACTTTTTCTCGGCCCTGACGGCGGGCGGGGCGCTCTGCAGCTTGGCCGTGGCCTGGTCGATGATCCACTGCACCGTGCCCTCGTCCAGGCGGGGGAACGGCCGCTGGTGCAGCCGCAGGTGACAACCCTCAGATGGCTTCTGCACCTTGTGCATCGTCACCGCGGGGTACGGGTTCTCCTGGGGGACACGGACAGATCACCCTCGGGATCGGGATCTGATCCTGGAACTGATTCTGATTCCAGAACTGGGATCTGATCCTAGCCATGGGGTCTGATCCTGGAACTGGGGTCTGATCCTGGAACTGGGGTCTGATCCTGGAACTAGGATCTGATCCTGGAACTGAACTGGGATCTGATCCTGGAACTGAACTGGGATCTGATCCTGGAACTGGGATCACAGGTGACAACCCTCGGACGGCTTCTGCACCTTGTGCATCGTCACTGCGGGTACGGGTTCTCCTGGGGGATGGGGACAGATCAGCCCTGCTGGCACGGGGTCTGATCCTGGAACTGGGATCTGATCTTGGAACTGGGATCTGATCCTGGAACTGGGATCTGCTCCTGGAACTGGGATCTGATCTTGGAACTGGGATCTGTTCCTGGAACTGGGATCTGTTCCTGGAACTGGGATCTGTTCCTGGAACTGGGATCTGATCTTGGAACTGGGATCTGATCCTGGAACTGGGGTCTGATCCTGGAACTGGGGTCTGCTCCTGGAACTGGGATCTGCTCCTGGAACTGGGATCTGCTCCTGGAACTGGGGTCTGATCCTGGAACTGAACTGGGATCTGATCCTGGAACTGGGAGCTGATCGGAGAACTGGGATCTGATCCTGGAACTGGGAGCTGATCCTGGAACTGGGATCTGATCCGAGAACTGGGATCTGATCCCAGCCATGGGATCTGCTCCCCCCAGCAGCAGGGACACACAGTCATGAGCCCAGGGCCACCAGGAGCTCTGTGCCAGCCAGCCCAGGCTCCTGGGGAGCTTTGGGTGCCACTGGAGACCTCAGGGTGGGCCAGGACAGGCTCAGGATGGGCCAGGACAGGCTCAGGATGGGCCAGGACAGGCTCAGGATGGGCCAGGACAGGCTCAGGATGGGCCAGGACAGGCTCAGGATGGGCCAGGACAGGCTCAGGGTGGGCCAGGACAGGCTCAGGATGGATCAGGACAGGCTCAGGATGGGCCAGGACAGGCTCAGGATGGGCCAGGACAGGCTCAGGATGGGCCAGGACAGGCTCAGGGTGGGCCAGGACAGGCTCAGGGTGGGCCAGGACAGGCTCAGGGTGGGCAGCAGCAGGAATTTCCCCATGGAAAGGGGGTCAGGCCCTGGAAGTGCCCAGGGAGGTTTGCAGTGCCCATCCCTGGAGGTGTCCAGGGAATTCCTGGAGGTGGCACTCAGGGGACAAGGTGGGCATCGGGCACAGCTGGCACTGGATGAGCTGGGAGGGCTTTTCCAGCCCCAGGGATTTTGGGATTCTGTGATCCTATAAAACCAGGGAATCCCAGGAGCTCTGGGCACGTGAGGATGTGTCTGAGCACACCAGGAGGGACAGCATCCATCACCACATTGTCCCTGCAGAGTGACCAGGACTGCTCCCCAGCTCCCCCAGCCCATCCCCTCCCACCCTGGGGCTCCAGCACTCACGTTCTTGTAGAGTTTCTCTGCCAGCTCCTTGATGTGCCTCAGGATTTTCTGCTTGTTCCCCTCCTCCGCCTTCATGCGCTTCACCTCGTAGGCCACGAGCTGGGGACCAGGGGGGGACAGGGGAGCTGCAGGGCAGGGACACGGCAGGGACATGGCAGGGACACAGCGGGGACACAGCAGGGACACGGCAGGGACACAGCGGGGACACGGCAGGGACACGGCAGGGACACGGCAGGGACACGGCAGGGACACGGCAGGGACACGGCGGGGACACGGCACATCCCGCCTGGAGAACCCCAGGAGGAACTGTCCCCAAGAGGAGCTGTCCCCAGGGTCCCCAGGAGGAGCTGTCCCCAGGATGAGCTGTCCCCAGAGGAGCTGTCCCCAGCGTCCCCAGGAGAGCTGTCCCCAGTGGAGCTGTCCCCAGCGTCCCCAGGAGAGCTGTCCCCAGAGGAGCTGTCCCCAGGGTCCCCAGAGGAGCTGTCCCCAGGATGAGCTGTCCCCAGTGGAGCTGTCCCCAGCGTCCCCAGGAGAGCTGTCCCCAGGAGGAGCTGTCCCCAGGTCCCCAGGAGGAGCTGTCCCTAGGGGAGCTGTCCCCAGGGTCCCCAGGGGAGCTGTGGAGCTGTCCCCAGGATGAGCTGTCCCCAGGGTCCCCAGGGGAGCTGTCCCCAGGATGAGCTGTCCCCAGGAGGAGCTGTGGAGCTGTCCCCAGGTCCCCAGAGGAGCTATCCCTAGGAGAGCTGTCCCCAGAGGAGCTGTTCCCAGGTCCCCAGAGGAGCTGTCCCCAGTAGAGCTGTCCCCAGGAGAGCTGTCCCCAGGTCCCCAGAGCAGCTGTCCCCAGGTCCCCAGAGCAGCTGTCCCCAGGTCCCCAGGTCCCCAGGTCCCCAGAGCAGCTGTCCCCAGGCCTCACCTCGTCGAAGAGGTCGATGGGGCGGTAGGGAGCCCCGCGCTCGGTGACAAAGCCAGCGAAGGCCATCCCCTCCAGAACCTTGGTGAGGAAATCGTCCTCCGTGAGCCCCCGCTGGCCCAGGAACGCTGCCTGCAACGGGAGAGGCACTGCCATCAGCAGGGGGTGACACCGTGACATGGGGGTGACACCGAGCCACGGGGGTGACACCGAGACATGGACAGTGACACCAAGACATGGACAGTGACACCGAGACATGGGGGGGTGACACCGAGACATGGACAGTGACACCGAGACATGGACAGTGACACCAAGACATGGACAGTGACACCGAGACATGGGGGGTGACACCAAGACATGGACAGCGACACCAAGACATGGACAGTGACACCGAGACATGGACAGTGACACCGAGACATGGGGGGTGACACCAAGACATGGACAGTGACACCGAGACATGGGGGGTGACACCAAGCCATGGATGGTGACACTGAGCTCTGGGTGACACCGAGACGTGGGGGGTGACACCGAGCTGTGGATGGTGACACCGAGACATGGACAGTGACACCGAGCTGTGGGTGGTGACACAGAGCCGTGGATAGTGACACTGAGCCGTGGGTGGTGACACCGAGCTGTGGATGGTGACACTGAGCTCTGGGTGGCAACACCGAGCCATGGATGGTGACACCGAGCTCTGGGTGGCGACACCGAGCTGTGGATGGTGACACTGAGCCATGGATGGTGACACTGAGCCGTGGGTGGTGACACCGAGCTGTGGATGGTGACACCGAGCTCTGGGTGGTGACACTGAGCTCTGGGTGGCGACACCGAGCCATGGATGGTGACACCGAGCTCTGGGTGGCGACACCGAGCTGTGGGTGGTGACACTGAGCTGTGGATGGTGACACCGAGCCATGGATGGTGACACTGAGCCATGGATGGTGACATTGAGCCATGAATGGTGACACTGAGCCATGGATGGTGACATTGAGCCATGGATGGTGCCATCTCCTTCCTGGTGCCACCTGGGTGCAGGGACAGGGCTGGCACGGGACCTGAGCCTGTGGCCCATGGTGGCAGGACAAGGGACAAGGGACAAGGGACAAGGGACAAGGGACAAGGGACAAGGGAAGGGCTCTGGTGTCACCTTGGCATGCAGAGGCAGGACACAGGGACATGGGGACACAGGGACATGGGGATAGAGGAGGACACAGGATACAGGGACAGAGGGACACAAGGACACAGGATAGAGGGACACAGTGACATAGGACACAGGGACACAGCACACAGTGACACAGTGACACAGGACACAGTGACACAGTGACATAGGACACAGGGACACAGCACACAGTGACACAGTGACACAGGACACAGTGACACAGTGACACAGTGACACAGGACACAACGACACAGGACACAGCACACAATGACACAGTCATACAGTGACACAGCACACAGTGACACAGTGACACAGGACACAGTGACTGTGGCAGGGACACTGGGGATGTCACTGTGGCAGGGATGTCACTACAGCAGGGACACTGGGGATGTCACCATGGCAGGGACACTGGGGATGTCACCATGGCAGTGACACTGGGATGTCACCGTGGCCTGCAGAGGCAGCGCCATTTCCTGGGCTCACCTTGTGGAAGCGGATGACGGGCTCGGGGTGGATGCGGATGATGTGCAGGCACCAGCGGTAGCCCTGCAGCAGCTGAGCAAACAGGCGCAGGAACACGGCCCGGATCTCCTTGTCCTGGGGCAGGGGAGCACAGCCAGGGCTCGTGGGACACGGGACAGGGACAGGAATGTCCCCCCAGCATGGGATCAACCCCGGGGTGAGGGCAGGGAATGAGGATGAGGGGTGGGGACAGGAATCTCCCCTGAGCATGGGATCAACCCTGGGGTGAGGGCAGAGGGACAGCTCTGTCCCCCAGCAGCTGCACGGGGAGGAGGGGGGAGCTCCACAGCTCTGGGACCCCCAAACATTCCCCGAGTGCTCCAGCCCGGCTGGGAATGCAGAGCCCACGGCACTGCAGGATCCAGGCACAGCCAGGAGCCTTGGGGCAACACGGGGCTGGAAGGGTGCACGAGGGATGGGATGGCTTTGGGAACAGCCCCTCACCCAGGAACAGCCCCTCACCCAGGGATGGGAACAGCCCCTCACCCAGGGATGGGAACAGCCCCTCACCCTGGGATGGGAACAGCCCCTCACCCAGGGACAGGAACAGCCCCTCACCCAGGGATGGGAACAGCCCCTCACCCAGGGATGGGAACAGCCCCTCACCCAGGAACAGCCCCTCACCCAGGGACAGGAACAGCCCCTCACCCAGGAACAGGAACAGCCCCTCACCCAGGAACAGGAACAGCCCCTCACCCTGGGATGGGAACAGCTCTTCACCCAGGAACAGGAACAGCCCCTCACCCAGGGACAGGAACAGCCCCTCACCCAGGGATGGGAACAGCCCCTCACCCAGGAACAGGAACAGCCCCTCACCCAGGAACAGGAACAGCCCCTCACCCAGGGATGGGAACAGCCCCTCACCCAGGGACAGGAACAGCCCCTCACCCAGGGATGGGAACAGCCCCTCACCCAGGGATGGGAACAGCCCCTCACCCAGGGATGGGAACAGCCCCTCACCCAGGAACAGGAACAGCCCCTCACCCTGGGATGGGAACAGCCCCTCACCCAGGGATGGGAACAGCCCCTCACCCAGGGATGGGAACAGCCCCTCACCCAGGAACAGCCCCTCACCCAGGGATGGGAACAGCCCCTCACCCAGGGATGGGAACAGCCCCTCACCCAGGAACAGGAACAGCCCCACACCCAGGAACAGGAACAGCCCCTCACCCAGGAACAGGAACAGCCCCACACCCAGGAACAGGAACAGCCCCTCACCCAGGGATGGGAACAGCCCCTCACCCAGGAACGGGAACAGCCCCTCACCCAGGGATGGGAACAGCCCCTCACCCAGGAACAGGAACAGCCCCTCACCCAGGAACAGGAACAGCCCCTCACCCAGGGACAGGAACAGCCCCACACCCAGGGATGGGAACAGCCCCTCACCCAGGGATGGGAACAGCCCCTCACCCAGGGACAGGAACAGCCCCTCACCCAGGGACAGGAACAGCCCCACACCCAGGGATGGGAACAGCCCCTCACCCAGGGATGGGAACAGCCCCTCACCCAGGGATGGGAACAGCCCCTCACCCAGGGACAGGAACAGCCCCTCACCCAGGGACAGGAACAGCCCCTCACCCAGGGATGGGAACAGCCCCTCACCCAGGGACAGCCCCTCACCCAGGGACCCTCTCCCTCCTGTCCTGGGGTGTCCCTGGGAACACCCCCTCACCCAGGGACCCTCTCCCTCCCACCCCTCACCCAGGGACCCTCTCCCTCCCACCCCTCACCTGCATCTTGAGGGAAGAGGCGGAAATGGTGGAAGGGGGGAAGGCGAGGTCGGCCACCTCCAGCTCCGGGTCCAGGACCTGCCCAAGGAGAACACCCAGCTCAGGCCCCATCCTGGCTGGATGATGCTGGCAGCACCCCAAGGCATGGATGGGACCCCAAGGAATGGGGCAGCACCCCAAGGAATGGGGCAGCACCCCAAGGAATAGGGCAGCACCCCAAGGAATGGGGCAGCACCCCAAGGAATGGGGCAGCACCCCAAGGAATGGGGCAGCACCCCAAGGAATGGGGCAGCACCCCAAGGAGGGGCAGCACCCCAAGGAATGGGGCAGCACCCCAAGGAATAGGGCAGCACCCCAAGGCATGGGGCAGCACCCCAAGGCAAGGGGCAGCACCCCAAGGAATAGGGCAGCACCCCAAGGAATGGAGCAGCACCCCAAGGAATGGGGCAGCACCCCAAGGCAGGACAGCACCCCAAGGAATGGGGCAGCACCCCAAGGAATGGGGCAGGATCCCAAGGAATGGGGCAGGATCCCAAGGAAGGGGCAGCACCCCAAGGAAGGGGCAGCACCCCAAGGAATGGGGCAGCACCCCAAGGAATGGGGCAGGATCCCAAGGAATGGGGCAGGATCCCAAGGAAGGGGCAGCACCCCAAGGAAGGGGCAGCACCCCAAGGAATGGGCAGCACCCCAAGGAATGGGGCAGCACCCCAAGGCATGGATGGGACCCCAAGGCAGGACAGCACCCCAAGGAAGTTGCAGCACCCAAGGAAGAACAGCACCCCAAGGCAGGAATCCCACTTGCAGAGCAGCTCCATTGCCAGCTCCCCACACGGCTGTGCCATTCCCAGGGAACTGGGAATGTTGTGGAATGGGAATGGCGGCACTCACCATGGACAGCGCCTCCCGGGTCTGCTGGAGCAGCGGCTCCGGGAGCAGCGAGATGTGCACACACTCGGGGACATTGACAGTGCCACCGTCCAGGTCAGCGATCACCACATCCAGCTGTGGGGACAGCAGGGGGACACTGCTGATCCCAGTGTCACCTCCCCCAGGGGACACAGAGCTGTCCCCACCTCCCCTGAGCCCTCGGCAGTCCCTGGGTCCCATCCCGTCCCCAAATCCAAGGATACACTGGGATCCCTCATGAGGGGACAGGGGGACACCTGGCAGGAGAGACCCAGCCATTCCCAAGGGATCCAGCCATTCCCTCTGCTCCTAGACATTCCCACAAAACCCAGCCATTCCCACAAAACCCAGCCATTCCCACAAAACCCAGCCATTCCCACAAAACCCAGCCATTCCCTCTGCTCCCAGCCATTCCCTCTGCTCCCAGCCATTCCCTCTGTTCCCAGCCATTCCCTCTGGCTCCTGTGGGACCCCGGACAGAGCACACGGAGCCCGTGGCCCTGGGCACCCCCAGGATGGACGGAGCTGTCCCCAGAGCTGTCCCCAGGATGGACGGAGCTGTCCCCAGAGCTGTCCCCCAGGACAGGGCATGTGGCCTCACCAGCTCCTGGGTCTCTGACTGGAAGATGGAGTGGACGCCGATGATGAAGGGGGTGGGTGTGCTCAGCACCTCCAGGAGCTGGGCGGGCAGGATGGGCACGTAGGTGAAACTGCAACCAGAAACAGCCTCAGAACCAGCCCCGAGCACAGCCCCACTGCAGCCAGCCCCACATCCCAGCCTGCCCCACATCCCAGCCCCACAGCATCCCAGCCTGCCCCACATCCCAGCCCCACAGCATCCCAGCCCCACAGCATCCCTGCCCCGGAGCTGGGCCAGGGTACCCCGGGCACCCCCAGTCCCTCCAGGGCAGCTTGGCCACACAGAGATCCCAAAGGATGAGAGGGACTGGGCCAGGAGGCAGGGAATGGCTGCCAGTGCCAGAGGCCAGGGCTGGATGTTGGGATGTTGGGAATTGGGAATTGCTGGCTGGGCTGGAATTGCCAGAGCAGCTGTGGCTGCCCCTGGATCCCTGGCAGTGGCCAAGGGCAGGCTGGAGCCTGGGGCTGGGAGCAGCCTGGGCCAGTGGGAGGTGTGGGGGGCACTGGGGGGTTTGGGGGTCCCTTCTATCCCAAACCATCCCAGGATTCCACAATATGATCCCTGTCTGGCCTTGGGGTTACAATCAAAGTCTGACCAAGGAAAAGGTTTCCAGCAGAGCCATTAACTCCAAAAGAAGAATTTCAGGAAAAATCCTCCATGGAAAGGGGGTCAGGCCCTGGCAGGGGCTGCCCAGGGAGGTTTGCAGTGCCCATCCCTGGAGGTGTCCAAGGAATTCCTGGACACCTCAGGGCTCTGGGCTGGGGACAAGGAGGGGATTGGGAACAGCTTGGACTGGGTGACCCTGGAGGGCTTTTCCAAGCTCAGGGATTCCACAGTTGTGTGCAAAGGAAGGTTCCTCTGGGACAGCCTGGGGAGGCCAGGCCGGCCTGGAGAGCAGGACCCTCAGCCCATCTGTCACTGCAGAGCTGCCAGGGCTCCCAATCCCTGTGGGACATCCCCAGCTCCCTGGGGACAGCGGGGTTCCAGCCATCCCACAGGAGTCTCCACGCTGGCTTGGCCACCACTGACACTGCTGGGAACTGCTCACTCCTGCTCATGGAAAGGACCCTCAGGGATCATGGGTCCATCTCCTGGCCCTGTCCGGCCATCCCTGGCAGCGGTGTCCGAACGCTCCTGGAGCGTTCCCATTCCCTGGGGAGCACCCTCTGGGGAAGAACCTTTCCTGCTCTCCATCCTCTCCCTCCCCTGGCACAGCTCCATGGTTCCCTGGCTCCTGTCCCTGCTGCCCAGGAAGGACAGAACATTTTCCAGCACTGTCCCCAGCTCCAGAGCCCGCTTGGCCTGGGAGAGGGAGACAGGGCTGGGAGATTCCCAGTTACTGCCCAGAGCCTGGGGGGCACTGAGGGTGGGCCAGGGGCACAGCTGGCACAGCTGGCACAGCTGGAGGCTCAGGGACACCCTCACCTGTACTTGAGGGGGAACATGAGGGCCAGGAGGGCCCGGCAGGCGTCTGTCAGCCGCTGGTAGCTGCTGGACAGGAACAGGATCTTGTGCTCCGTCAGCGCCGCGCAGAACAGGAACAGCACGTTGGTGATGCCTGGGCAGGGAACAGCAGCGGGATCAGGAGCCGGGGGGGACACACGACACCCCCCAGAGACACCCAGAGACCCCCTGACACCCCCAGAGACCCCCTGATACCCCCAGAGACCCCCCAGAGACCCCCTGACACCCCCCAGATACCCCTGACACCCCCCAGAGACCCCTGACACAGAGACCCTTCCTGGGGATACAGAGTGACCCTTTCCTGGGGACACAGTGACCTTTCCTGGGGACACACAGTGACCTTTCCTGGGGACACAGTGACCCTTCCTGGGGGGACACAGTGACCTTTCCTGGGGACACAGTGACCTTGGGGACACAGTGACCCTTCCTGGGGGGACACAGTGACCCTTTCCTGGGGACACAGTGACCTTTTCTGGGGACACAGTGACCTTGGGGACACAGTGACCCTTCCTGGGGACACAGTGACCCTTCCTGGGGACACACAGTGACCCTTCCTGGGGACACAGTGACCCTTCCCTGGGGACACAGAGTGACCCTTCCCGGGGGCCACAAGGCCAGTGGCAGCCCCGGGCTGCTCCTCCAGACCCCAGCCCCAATTCCACCCTCCTGGAAAAGGGATGGCACAGCAGGGCTGGGGAGGCTCCTGTGGGAGGTGACCCCCAGGGACCCCGGGTGGCATGGGGACAGTGTGGGGACAGTGTGGGGACAATGTGGGGACAAGGGGACAGCATGGGGACAGCATGGGGACAGTGTGGGGACACGGGGACAGCGTGGGGACAGTGTGGGGACAGTGTGGGGACACGGGGACAGCGTGGGGACAGCATGGGGACAGTGTGGGGACAGTGTGGGGACACGGGGACAGCGTGGGGACAGCATGGGGACAGTGTGGGGACAGTGTGGGGACATGGGGACAGCGTGGGGACAGTGTGGGGACAGCGTGGGGACAGTGTGGGGACATGGGGACAGTGTGGGGACACGGGGACAGTGTGGGGACAGTATGGGGACAGCGTGGGGACACGTCTCACCGAGCTGGCGGAAGAGCAGGGCCACGCTGCAGCTGCTGACGGGCAGAGAGTCATTGATGGGGGTCTGGATCACCTGCCTGTCCCCTGCTCCCAGAGAGATCGTCCTCTGCAAGGGAACACACACCCCGTGTCACCAGAGCCACCAGGACACAGACAGGGACAGGGCAGGGACAGGGATGGGACAGGGACAGGGATGGGACAGGGATGGGACAGGGACAGGGACAGGAGAGGGACAGGGACAGGGACAGGAGAGGGACAGGGTCAGGAGAGGGACAGGGACAGGAGAGGGACAGGGACAGGACAGGGACAGGACAAGGACAGGACAGGGACAGGGGACAGGGACAGCCAGACACCCCCAGGCACACAGCCACCATGCCCTAGCACAACCCCTGTCTGCTGCAGGAGGAGGGAAAGGAGAAGGAGAAGAAGGAGAAGGAGAAGGAGAAGGAGAAGGAGAAGGAGAAGGAGAAGGAGAAGGAGAAGGAGAAGGAGAAGGAGAAGGAGAAGGAGAAGGAGAAGGAGAAGGAGAAGGAGAAGGAGAAGGAGAAGGAGAAGGAGAAGGAGAAGGAGAAGGAGAAGGAGAAGGAGAAGGAGAAGGAAAAGGAAAAGGAAAAGGAAAAGGAAAAGGAAAAGGAAAAGGAAAAGGAAAAGGAAAAGGAAAAGGAAAAGGAAAAGGAAAAGGAAAAGGAAAAGGAAAAGGAAAAGGAAAAGGAAAGAGAGAAGTTGCTGCCACAGCACCCACTGGTCCCCAGAACTCGAGAGATCTCCAGGACGTGAGGATTCCCCAGGACCTGAGGGATCTCCAGGACCTGAGGGATCTCCAGGACATGAAGATTCCCCAGGATCTGAGGGATCTCCAGGACGTGAGGATTCCCTGGGATCTGAGGGATCTCCAGGACATGAGGATTCCCTGCGACCTGAGGGATCTCCAGGACATGAGGATTCCCCAGGATCTGAGGGATCTCCAGGACATGAGGGATCTCCAGGACATGAAGATTCCCCAGGATCTGAGGGATCTCCAGGACGTGAGGATTCCCTGGGACCTGAGGGATCTCCAGGATGTGGATTTGAAAGCTCTCCATGAGAAGAGCGCTCCCCAGGCCTCCCCAGAATTCGAGGGGCATTTGAGCCTCTCCAAACCCTGGGAGCCGAGGGAGGAGATCCCGTGTCCCAGCCTGTCCCTGTCCCAGCCTGTCCCTGTCCCCAGCTCTCGTGTCCCAGCCTGTCCCTGTCCCTGTCCCTGTCCCCAGCTCCATGGCCTCTCCAGGGAAGGAACATCCCGAGGAACATCCCGGGGGACACTGAGCACAGGATGGGTGCCTCTCCCCGGTCCCAGCGAGCACTCCCAGGGCTGAGCTCACTCCAGGGACACAGGGACAGCCACATGTCCCCAGGCTGTCCCCAACCCCTCTCCTCCTCCTTCCCCTGCTCCAGGGACAGCGCTGGTGCAGGAGCAGCGTCCCCCTGCAGCCACCTCCGGCCAGGAGATCCCAAATCCCACCAGAACAGAACCAAAATCCATGGCTGAGCAGAGCCAGGGCACCGAGATGATGGGTTATCAGAACCACGAGATGGGTTATCAGAACCACGAGATGTGTTATCAGAACCACGAGATGTGTTATCAGAACCATGAGATGGGTTATCAGAACCACGAGATGGGTTATCAGAACCACGAGATGGGTTATCAGAACCCTGAGCTGGGTTATCAGAACCACGAGATGGGTTATCAGAACCACGAGATGGGTTATCAGAACCACGAGATGGGTTATCAGAACCATGAGCTGGGTTATCAGAACCACGAGATGGGTTATCAGAACCACGAGATGGGTTATCAGAACCACAAGATGGGTTATCAGAACCACGAGATGTGTTATCAGAACCACGAGATGGGTTATCAGAACCACGAGATGGGTTATCAGAACCATGAGCTGGGTTATCAGAACCATGAGCTGGGTTCTCACAGAACCCTGAGCTGGGTTCTCACAGAACCATCAGCTGGGTTCTTACAGACCCATGAGCTGGGTTCTCAGAACCATGAGCTGGGTTATCAGAACCATGAGCTGGGTTCTCACAGAACCATGAGCTGGGTTCACAGAACCTTGAGCTGGGTTCACAGAACCATGAGATGGGTTCTCACAGAACCATGAGATGGGTTCTTACAGACCCATGAGCTGAGTTCTCAGAACCATGAGCTGGGTTCTCACAGGGCTGAGCTGGGTTCTCACACCCCTGAGCTGGGTTCTCACAGAACCATGAGATGGGTTCTCACAGAACCATGAGATGGGTTCTCAGAACCATGAGCTGAGTTCTCAGAACCCTGAGCTGGGTTCTCACATCCTTGAGCTGGGTTCTCAGAACCCTGAGCTGGGTTCTCAGAGCCCTGAGCTGGGTTATCAGAACCCTGAACTGGGTTATCAGAACCCTGAGCTGGGTTATCAGAACCCTGAGCTGGGTTATCAGAACCCTGAACTGGGTTCTCAGAACCCTGAGCTGGGTTCTCACAGAACCATGAGCTGGGTTCACAGAACCCTGAGCTGGGTTCTCACAGAACCATGAGCTGGGTTCTCACAGAACCCTGAGCTGGGTTCTCACACCCCTGAGCTGGGTTCTCAGAACCCTGAGCTGGGTTCTCACACCCCTGAACTGGGTTCTCAGAACCATGAGCTGGGTTCTCACAGAACCCTCAGCTGGGTTCTCAGAACCTTGATCTGGGTTCTCAGAACCATGAGCTGGGTTCTCACAGCCTCAGAGAGGTGGGCCTGGCATTCAGGGACACACAGGGACCAGGACCTGGGGCTGGGGCACAGTAATTAACAGAGAGGCTGCTAACAAGGGGACAGACCCAGAGCCAGGAGAGAAAAGAGGGAAAAAGAAGGTGGGAAAGAAAAGGAGTTCGTACCACGGCTTCGTCCTCCGCGTCAGGCTGAGGTGGGACAGACAGAGAGCACAGTCAGTTAGGACACACGGACAGGGACAGGAGCCCAGGGACACGGACACAGACATGGACACTGACACCAGCAGGGACAGGAGCCCAGGGACACGGACACAGACATGGACACTGACACCAGCAGGGACAGGAGCCCAGGGACACAGACACAAACATGGACACTGACACCAGCAGGGACAGGAGCCCAGGGACACGGACACAAACATGGACAGTGGGACAGGACAGGAGCCCACAGACACAGACACCAGCAGGGACAGGAGTCCACAGACATAGACACAGACATGGACAGTGGGACAGGAGAGAAGCCCATGGACATGGACACCAGCAGGGACAATGGGACAGGACAGGATTCCACGGACATGGACACCAGCAGGGACAGGAGTCCATAGACATGGAGACAGACACCAGCAGGGACAGGAGCCCATGGACAGGGACATGGACACCAGCAGGGACAATGGGACAGGACAGGAGCCCATGGACACGGACACAGACACCAGCAGGGACAGGAGCCCATGGACAGGGACACGGACACGAGCAGGGACAATGGGACAGGACCGGATTCCACGGACATGGACACCTGCAGGGACAGGAGCCCATGGACAGGGACACAGACATGGACAATGGGACAGGAGCCCATGGACAGGGACATGGACACAGACAATGGGACAGGACAGGAGCCCATGGACACAGACACAGACATGGACAATGGGACAGGAGCCCATGGACAGGGACATGGACATGGACACCAGCAGGGACAATGGGACAGGACAGGAGCCCACAGACACGGACACAGAGTGCCCACAGCACCAGGAACACCTGCTGGCCACGGCAGGAGAGCACCAAAACCACAGGAAGTGCCACCACCAAAGTGTCCCCGCTGTGACACAGTCCCCATTCCCACGGCACAGAGCCATCCTGCCCCAGCTGGGGGGACGGATCTGTGCCAAGCTCAGCGAGCCGTGGTGGCAGCGAAGCCGGGAGGAGCCGGAGCTGGGCAGATCCCATGGGAAGGGACTGAGGAGCCGGGTGCCTGGCACAGCCTGGGGTGGGCAGCACCTCCCTGGGCACAGGCCTGGCTGTACCCTCACCACAAATCTGAGCGCTGCCGGCTTCTCCCGGGATCAGCTCTGGCTGCCAGAGGGAGCCCCAAATGTGCGGCAGCAGTTGCCCCAAATCCCGGTGGGACACGGGGTCAGGGAGAGCCCCACGGGGTCAGGGAGAGCCCCTCGGGATCAGGGAGAGACCCACAGGGTCAGGGAGAGCCCCTAGGGATCAGGGAGAGCCCCTCGGGGTCAGGGAGAGCCCCACGGGATCAGGGAGAGCCCCTTGGGATGGGGGAGAGCCCCTCAGGGTCACGGAGAGCCCCTGGGGATCAGGGAGAGCCCTTCAGGATCAGGGAGAGACCCTCAGGATCGGGGAGAGCCCCACGGGATCAGGGAGAGCCCCTGGGGATCAGGGAGAGCCCTTCAGGGTCAGGGAGAGCCCCTCAGGCACAGTGGGCAGGAACCCCCAGGGGAGGCACCAGTGCCTGTGCTGCTGTCCCAGTGCCCCTGGTGCTGTCCCAGTGGCCCTGGTGCTGTCCCAGTGCCCTGTGCTGCTGTCCCAGTGCCCTGCAGTGCAGTCCCAGTGCCCCTGGTGCTGTCCCAGTGCCCCACAGCGCTGTCCCAGCCTGTCCAAGGCTCCCCCCTGGATCATTCTGGCTGTGGGATCATTCCTGGCACTCTGTGGGGAGAAGGGGAGCTCAGCAGAGGGGAAGGCACGTGGGACACAAGCACACGTCCCCAGGGCCACGCCAGGGGCCAGCAGAGCTCCAGGGCACAACGCTGCTGTCCCCAGCCTCGTGCCAGGGGCTCCAGCTGGGCTTTCCCTCTCTGCCATCCCCAGGGAGCCCCCAGCCCCATGTGCTGAGCCCAGCTGGCCCTGGAGCAGGGCAGGCTGGGGGGACACACGGCTCATGGGGACACATGGCTGTGGGGGGGACACATGGCTCTGGGGGGACACATGGCTCTGGGGGGGACACACGGCTGTGGGGGGACACATGGCTGTGGGGGGACACATGGCTCTGGGGGGGACACACGGCTGTGGGGGGACACATGGCTGTGGGGGGACACATGGCTCTGGGGGGACACACGGCTCTGGGGGGGCACATGGCTCTGGGGGGGACACATAGCTCTGGGGGGGACACATGGCTGTGGGGGCACACATGGCTCTGGGGGGACACATGGCTCTGGGGGACACATGGCTGTGGGGGCACACATGGCTCTGGGGGGACACATGGCTCTGGGGGACACATGGCTCTGGGGGGGACACACGGCTGTGGGGGGACACATGGCCCTGGGGGACACATGGCTCTGAGGGGACACACGGCTCTGAGGGGACACACGGCTCTGGGGGGACACATGGCTCTGGGGGGGACACATGGCTCTGAGGGGACACATGGCTGTGGGGGGACACATGGCTCTGGGGGACACACGGCTCTGAGGGGACACACGGCTCTGGGGGGACACATGGCTCTGGGGGGGACACATGGCTCTGAGGGGACACATGGCTGTGGGGGGACACATGGCTCTGGGGGGACACATGGCTCTGGGGGGGACACATGGCTGTGGGGGGACACATGGCTCTGGGGGACACACGGCTCTGGGGGACACACGGCTCTGGGGGACACACGGCTGTGGGGGGACACATGGCTCTGGGGGGACACACGGCTCTGGGGGACACGGCTCTGGGGGGACACACGGCTGTGGGGGGACACATGGCTGTGGGGGGACACATGGCTGTGGGGGGGACACATGGCTCATGGGGGGACACATGGCTGTGGGGGGACACATGGCTGTGGGGGGGACACATGGCTCATGGGGGGACACATGGCTGTGGGGGGACACACGGCTCTGGGGGACACGGCTCTGGGGGGACACACGGCTGTGGGGGGACACATGGCTGTGGGGGGACACATGGCTGTGGGGGGACATACGGCTGTGGGGGGACACACGGCTGTGGGGGGACACATGGCTGTGGGGGAACACATGGCTCTGGGGGGGACACATGGCTCTGGGGGGGACACACAGCTCTGAGGGGACACATGGCTCTGGAGGGACACATGGCTCTGGGGGGACACACGGCTGTGGGGGGACACATGGCTCATGGGGACACATGGCTCTGGGGGGACACATGGCTCTGGGGGGACACACGGCTGTGGGGGGACACATGGCTGTGGGGGGACAGCAGGGAGGCCTCAGCTCCAGGAGAAGCTGATGCTGCTCCTCATGCCCCCAGGGATGGACACAGGACCTGGCACAGACACAGACACAGACATGGACACAGGACCCAGCACAAACACAGACACAGGACCTGGCACAGAGATGGACACAAGCCCCAGCACAGAGATGGACACAAGCCCCAGCACAGAGATGGACACAAGCCCCAGCACAGAGATGGACACAAGTCCCAGCACAGAGATGGACACAAGTCCCAGCACAGAGATGGACACAGGACCCAGCACAAACACAGACACAGGACACAGCACAAACACAGACACAGGACATGGCACAGAGACGGACACAAGCCCCAGCACAGAGATGGACACAAGTCCCAGCACAGAGATGGACACAGGACCCAGCACAAACACAGACACAGGACCTGGCACAGAGATGGACACAGGACCTGGCACAGAGATGGACACAAGTCCCAGCACAGAGACGGACACAAGCCCCAGCACAGAGATGGACACAGGACCCAGCACAAACACAGACACAGGACACAGCACAAACACAGACACAGGACATGGCACAGACACAGACACAGGACCTGGCACAGAGATGGACACAGAACCTGGCACAGAGATGGACACAAGCCCCAGCACAGAGATGGACACAAGTCCCAGCACAGAGATGGACACAGGACCTGGCACAGTCACAGACACAGAACCTGGCACAGACACATATACAGGACACAGCACAAACACAGACACAGGACCTGGCACAGAGATGGACACAGGACCTGGCACAAACACAGACACAGGACCTGGCACAGTCACAGACACAGAACCTGGCATAGTCACAGACACAGGACCCAGCACAGACACAGACACAGGACCTGGCACAGACACAGCACCAGGCCAGTGCCCCGAGGAGAGCTCCAGGCTGCTGTCCTGGCCCTGCTGGCCCTGCTGGCCCTGCTGGCCCATGTCCCCACGGCCATGCCAGCCCTGCTCTCACAGATGGCCCGTGAGCGCTGGGCTCTGGAGCAGCTCTCCACAGGGTGATCCCACAGGGCTGAGCACAGAGCCAGACCCCAGGAGTGCCCTGGGAGCAGGGAATGCTTGCATGGACTGACCACACCTGTCTGTCCCAAGGCAGCAGGAGCCAGGGCACGGAACCACCGCAGGAGCTGGTGGCTAATCGAGGATCTGATGGCATTTGTGCTCAGGAGCTCTCAGGAAGGCAGCAGGAGCTGGTGGCTAATCAAGGATCTGATGGGATTTGTGCTCAGGAGCTCTCGGGAAGGCAGCAGGGCACAGAGCCAGCATGGCCAGCACGCTGAGAGGGACACAGCTGGGACAGGAGGGCTGCAGGACACCCACCTGAGCTCCCCCCGTGATGGGGATGGTGCAGGTCAGCAGGTTCCCGATGACGTTCTCCAGGGACACGCTCAGCCCGTCCACGTAGATGGTGTAGATGAGCCCCAGGCTGTTCTGGAGAGGGGAGCAGAGCACACATGAGCAGGGCTGGGAGCTGGGGACACTCCCAGGGCTGTCCCTGGCCACAAACACACCCTGGCCATGCCAGCTCCAGGCCTTCCTCATCCCCAGGGATGGCATGTTCCAGTCAGGAGAACTGAGCCCGAGGGGCTCCAGGAGCACAGGGACAGCTCCCCCAGCACTCCCAGCCCCACACAAACCCCAAGGAAGGGATGGGAGGAGATCCTTTCCCAGCGAGGGCTGGCTGAGATGAACATTAGGGCAATGCCCTTGACAGCACACCCGGACTCTGGTCAGCCCTGGGTGGTCACTGTGGGTCCCTTCCCACAAAAACAGCCTATTCCAACTGGGAAGCAACAGCAGCCCCAGCTCAGAGGGAGTCTGGGGGCAGCAGCACAGGGCAGCCCTCAGGACAAGCTGGGAATCAGGGATTTAAGGAATTTGTCTTCCAGGAACCCTCAGGGTGTTGTTTTCCAACCTCCCCATGGCATTGAGGAAAAGGGAAAACACAAACACTGGGATTGGGAGAGCAGGGCCAGGCAGACTGTGGCACAATGGAACAGAGAGGGAAGGGCAGGATGAAGATGAAGCTCAGACTCCTGGGCACTGGAATGAGGAGCTGGGAGCTGCTTCTGTGCAGTCCCAGGGGAGCAGCTGGAAGGAACTTCTGCCTTTGGGAACAAGTGAGGTCACCCTGTGCCCTGGAATTGCCCCAGCTTTGCCTGGCAGGACCCCACTCTGCTGCCCCAGGCTAAGGAAAACAAATCCTGTATTGCTGAGAATTCCCACTCTATGGAAGGCCAGGGACACCTCCCACTGCTCCCAGCCCCAGGCTCCAGCCTGCCCTTGGCCACTGCCAAGGATCCAGGGGCAGCCCCAGCTGCTCTGGCAATTCCAGCCCAGCCAGCAATTCCCAATTCCCAACATCCCAACATCCAGCCCTGGCCTCTGGCACTGGCAGCCATTCCCTGGCTCCTGGCCCTGCAGCCCTGTCCCAGTCCCTCTGCAGCTCTCCTGGAGCCCCTTCAGGCCCTGCAGGGGCTCTCAGCTCTCCCTGGATCCTTCTCCTCTCCAGGGGAACATTCCCAGCTCTCCTGGAGCCCCTTCAGGCCCTGCAGGGGCTCTCAGCTCTCCCTGGATCCTTCTCCTCTCCAGGGGAACATTCCCAGCTCTCCTGGAGCCCCTTCAGGCCCTGCAGGGGCTCTCAGCTCTCCCTGGATCCTTCTCCTCTCCAGGGGAACATTCCCAGCTCTCCTGGAGCCCCTTCAGGCCCTGCAGGGGCTCTCAGCTCTCCCTGGATCCTTCTCCTTTCCAGGGGAACGTTCCCAGCCCCATCCCCACGGATACAATCCGTACAGCTCCCAGCCCTGCCCAGGCACACAATGCAGCACCTTTGGAGCCAGCACGGCTGGCACAGACAGTGCTCCCAGGAACGGGCTGTTCCTCAGGGGTTCCATCAGCAGGGCCAGCAGCTGCTCCGTGTCCCGCGGCCGTTCAGGATCAGCAGCAGCTGCCGGCCCCGGAGCTCCAGGGTGCCGGGGGCAAGATGGGGCAGGGCTCCCACGGGGCTGGGTTCCCTCAGGACTGGGCTCCCTCACAACCGGGCTCCCTCAGGACCGGGCTCCCTCACGACCGGGCTCCCTCACGACCGGGCTCCCTCAGGACTGAGCTCCCTCAGGGCTCCCTCAGGACCGGGCTCCCTCACGACCAGGCTCCCTCACGACCGGGCTCCCTCAGGACCGAGCTCCCTCAGGACCGGGCTCCCCCACAACCGGGCTCCCTCACAACCAGGCTCCCTCACGACCAGGCTCCCTCACGACCAGGCTCCCTCACGACCAGGCTCCCTCACGACCGGGCTCCCTCACGACCAGGCTCCCCCACAACCGGGCTCCCTCACGACCGGGCTCCCTCACGATCGGGCTCCCTCACAACCGAGCTCCCTCAGGGCTCCCTCAGGGCTCCCTCACGACCGGGCTCCCTCACGATCGGGCTCCCTCACGACTGGGCTCCCTCAGGGCTCCCTCATGACCGGGCTCCCTCAGGACTGGGTTCCCTCAGGACTGGGCTCCCTCAGGACTGGGTTCCCTCAGGACTGGGCTCCCTCACGACCGGGCTCCCTCACGACCGGGCTCCCTCACGACCGGGCTCCCTCACGACCAGGCTCCCCCACAACCGGGCTCCCTCAGGACTAGGTTCCCTCACAACCAGGCTCCCTCAGGACTGGGTTCCCTCAGGACCGGGCTCCCCCACAACCGGGCTCCCTCAGGACATGGCTCCCTCAGGACTGGGTTCTCACAGGACTCGGCTCCCTCAGGACTGGGCTCTCACAGGACTTGGCTCCCTCAGGACTGGGTTCCCTCAGGACTTGGCTCCCTCAGGACTGGGCTCTCACAGGACTTGGCTCCCTCAGGACTGGGTTCCCTCAGGACTTGGCTCCCTCAGGACTGGGTTCCCTCAGGACTTGGCTCCCTCAGGACTGGGCTCCCTCAGGACTGGGTTCCCTCAGGACCGGGCTCCCACGGGACTGGGCTCCCTCACGACCGGGCTCCCTCACGACCGGGCTCCCTCACGACCAGGCTCCCCCACAACCGGGCTCCCTCAGGGCTCCCTCACAACCGAGCTCCCTCAGGACCGGGCTCCCCCACAACCGGGCTGCCTCACGACTGGGCTCCCCCACAACCGGGCTCCCTCACGACCGGGCTCCCTCAGGACCGGGCTCCCTCACGACTGGGCTCCCTCACGACCGGGCTCCCCCACAACCGGGCTCCCTCACGACTGGGCTCCCTCAGGGCTCCCTCACGACCGGGCTCCCTCACGACCGGGCTCCCTCACGACCAGGCTCCCCCACAACCGGGCTCCCTCAGGGCTCCCTCACGACCGGGCTCCCTCAGGACTGGGTTCCCTCACAACCAGGCTCCCTCAGGACTGGGTTCCCTCAGGACCGGGCTCCCCCACAACTGGGTTCTCACAGGACTCGGCTCCCTCAGGACTGGGCTCCCATGGGGCTGAGCTCCCTCAGGACTGGGCTCCCTCAGGATGGGCTCCCTCAGGACTGGGCTCCCTCAGGACTGGGCTCCCTCAGGATGGGCTCCCTCAGGACTGGGCTCCCTCAGGATGGGCTCCCTCAGCACTGGGCTCCCTCAGGACATGGCTCCCTCAGGGCTCCCTCAGGACTGAGCTCTCTCAGGACTGGGCTCTCACAGGACTCGGCTCCCTCAGGACCAGGCTCCCATGGCACCAGTCTCCCATGGCACCGGGCTCCCTCAGGACTGGGCTCCCTCAGGACTGATCTCCCTCAGGACTGGGCTCCCTCGGGGCCGTGCCAGCTCAGCCCCACTCCCGGAGCCGCTCCCAACTCACCCGGAACACCTCTGCGTGGTCCAGCCGTGACACCAGCACCAGGCTCTTGGGAGCGAAGAGCTGTGCAGGCTGCACGGGGGACGAGGCCACCTCCTCCTCCTCCTCCTCCTCCTCGCCCTCACCATTCCTGGCGTGGCTCTGGGGCTGGGGAGACACAAGCCAGCCCACGCTGGGGGTTAAGGGATGCTCTGCCCTGTCCCGAGCTCCCGGTGGCACAGGGAATGCAGGAACCCCTGGCCAGTGCCAAAGGCAGCCAGATCCTTCACTGGCAGCCGCTGTCCCCATGTCCCTGTGTCCCATGTCCCTGTACTCCTGTGTCCCTGTACTCCTGTGTCTCCGTGTCCTTGTGTCCTGGTGTCCCCATGTCCCCGTGTCCCCATGTCCCAGTGTCCCCATGTCCCAGTGTCCCCATGTCTCCATGTCCCCATGTCCCAGTGTCCCCATGTCCTTGTGTCCTGGTGTCCCCGTGTCCCGGTGTCCCCATGTCCCCATGTCCCAGTGTCCCCATGTCCCAGTGTCCCCATGTCCTTGTGTCCCGGTGTCCCCATGTCCCGATGTCCCCATGTCCCAGTGTCCCCATGTCTCCATATCCCCATGTCCCGGTGTCTCCATGTCCCCATGTCCCAGTGTCCCCATGTCTCCATGTCCCCATGTCCCGGTGTCTCCATGTCCCCATGTCCCAGTGTCCCCATGTCCCCCATGTCCCCCATGTCCCCATGTCCCCGTGTCCCCAGGTCCCCAGTGTCCCGGTGTTCCCGAGTCCCCATGTCCCAGTGTTCCCGAGTCCCCATGACCCCATGTCCCGGTGTTCCCGAGTCCCCATGTCCCCATGTCCTGGTGTCCCCATGTCCCCCGTGTCCCTGTGTCCCGGTGTTCCCGAGTCCCCATGTCCCCATGTCCTGGTGTCCCCATGTCCCCCGTGTCCCTGTGTCCCGGTGTTCCCGAGTCCCCATGTCCCCATGTCCTGGTGTCCCCGGTACCTGTGTGCTCTCCACAGCCTCCCAGAAGGTGAAGCAGGCGCAGTAGTGCCGCTCTGAGTTGATGTCGGTCAGCACGGCCACGAAGAAGGTTGGGGGGTTCCTCTCGGGGAAGAGCTGCCACCCGCTGGGCTGGCAGAACTGCGGGGGGACAGCGCCTCAGGGGCTGCCAGCCTGTCCCACCCCATGGGACCCTGGTCCTGAGACCATCCCACACCTCAGGGGCTGCCAGCCCGTCCCAAACGGCTGCCATGGCGTGGGACCCAGCCCTGAGCCCATCCCTGAGCCCTGAGCCCATCCCACACCACAGGACCCCATTCCCAAGCCCATCTCACACCGTGGGACCGCAGCCCCCAGCCCATTCCACACCACAGGACCCCAGCCCCAAACCCGTCCCACACCACAGGACCCCAAACCTGTTCCACACCACAGAACTCCAGCCCCAAACCCATCCCACACCACAGGACCCCATTCCTGAGCCCATCCCACACCACAGGACCCCAGCCCCAAACCCGTCCCACACCACAGGACCCCAAACCTGTTCCACACCACAGAACTCCAGCCCCAAACCCATCCCACACCACAGGACCCCATTCCTGAGCCCATTCCACACCACAGGACCCCATTCCTGAGCCCATCCCACACCACAGGACCCCAGCCCCAAACCTGTTCCACACCACAGGACCCCGTTCCTGAGCCCATCCCACGCCACAGGACCCCATTCCTGAGCCCATCCCACACCACAGGACCCCAGCCTCAAACCCGTTCCACACCACAGGACCCCGTTCCTGAGCCCATCCCACACCACAGAACCCCAAACCTGTTCCACACCACAGGACCCCAAACCCATCCCACACCACAGGACCCCAAACCCATCCCACACCACAGGACCCCAAGGCCGGCCCTTGGCCACAGCAGCTCTGTGGTGCAGGAGTGGGGAGAGCGCTGGGCAGAGCCCCCCGGTCTCCTGGAACCTCCCAACCCCGCTGGACCGGCTCTGGGCATTCCCAAATATTCCCAAATATTCCCAAATATTCCCAAATATTCCCAAATCCCGCTCTGCAGGGAAGTGGGGCCGGTGCTGTCCTGTCCTGTCCACAGGGACAGCAGGAGCCGCCTGGAGAACCCCAGAGAGGAGCTGGGATGGGACAGCCCGGCCAGGCTGGAGCCCCCAGATCCTGGGGAAACTCCTGCCAGGGCACAGAGACCCCAAACTCTGCACACCCCAGGGCACAGAGACCCCAAACTGCACAGCCCCAGACCCCCAGGGCACAGAGACCCCAAACTCTGCACAGCCCCAGGGCACAGAGACCCCAAACTGCACAGCCCATTGCACAGAGACCCCAAAATGCACAGCCCCATGGCACAGAGACCCCAAACTCCGCACACCCCATGGCACAGAGACCCCAAACTGCACAACCCCAAGGCAGAGACCCCAAACTCTGCACACCCCCAGACCCCCAGGGGCACAGAGACCCCAAACTGCACAGACCCAGACCCCCAGGGCACAGAGACCCCAAACTCTTCACAGCCCCAGGGCACAGAGACCCCAAACTCTGCACACCCCATGGCACAGAGACCCCAAACTCTGCACAACCCCAGGGCACAGAGACCCCAAACTGCACAGACCCAGACCCCCAGGGCACAGAGACCCCAAACTCTGCACACCCCCAGGGCAGAGACCCCAAACTGCACAGACCATTGCACAGAGACCCCAAAATGCACAGCCCCAGGGCACAGAGACCCCAAACTGCACAGCCCCATGGTATAGAGACCCCAAACTCTGCACAACCCCAGGGCACAGAGACCCCAAACTGCACAGCCCCATGGCACAGAGACCCCAAACTCTGCACAGCCCAGGGCACAGAGACCCCAAACTGCACACCCCAGACCCCCAGGGCACAGAGACCCCAAACTGCACACCCCAGACCCCCAGGGCACAGAGACCCCAAACTCCTCACAACCCCAAGGCAGACCCCAAACTGCACACCCCAGGGCACAGAGACCCCAAAATGCACAGCCTCATGGCACAGAGACCCCAAACTGCACAACCCCAAGGCAGAGACCCCAAACTCTGCACACCCCCAGACCCCCAGGGCACAGAGACCCCAAACTCTTCACAGCCCCAGGGCACAGAGACCCCAAACTCTGCACACCCCATGGCACAGAGACCCCAAACTCTGCACACCCCAGGGCACAGAGACCCCAAACTCTGCACACGCCATGGCACAGAGACCCCAAACTCTGCACAGCCCATGGCACAGAGACCCCAAACTCTGCACACGCCATGGCACAGAGACCCCAAACTCTGCACACCCCATGGCACCAAGCCCCCCGAACTCTGCAGGCCCCCCGCCCACCATGTGCCAGCCGGCCCATGCCACCAGCACGGAGCCCAGCAGGAAAGGGGACACGAGGGACACAGGCCTGGAGTGGCTCCAGGAGGTGGCACTGTCCCCTGGCACGGTCCCCTGGCACTGTCCCCTGGCACTGTCCCTTGCACTTCCCAAAGCCCCTCCCGGGGCCGGGGCCGGGGTCATTCCAGCCGCGGGCCCCAGGACTCCTGGTGGGTCTCAGGGGGATTTCTTTATTTCCTCAGGGCTGTGTGTGGCTGCTGAGGGGCTGTGGAAGATCCCCAGCTTCCAGCCCTGCTCCCTCCGGGGCTCGAGGCACACTGAGGACAGGGAATTCAGCAAATCCCGGGAGAACAAGGCTCAGGAATGCTGTTCCAGCTCCCTCAGGAGCCCGGGCTGGAAACTGAGACTTTCCAGCTGATCATCACTCCCTGAGCTCATGGATCCTCCTCTCCTCCCTGGGAAGAGCCCAAGGGATGGGAGCTTGGGTTTGTCCGGATGCTTGGGGTGGCAGAAGGAGGGACAGCAGGAAAAAGCACCCCCAGGAGCTGCTCCCCAAATTCTGTGTCACTGGGGCCTCTCCATCCCAAACTCTCCATCCCAAACTCTCCATCATCCCAAACTCTCCATCCCACACTCTCCATCCCAAACTCTCCATCCCACACTCTCCATCCCACACTCTCCATCCCAAACTCTCCATCCCACACTCTCCATCCCAAACTCTCCATCCCACACTCTCCATCCCACACTCTCCATCCCAAACTCTCCATCCCACACTCTCCATCCCAAACTCTCCATCCCACACTCTCCATCCCACACTCTCCATCCCAAACTCTCCATCCCACACTCTCCATCCCAAACTCTCCATCCCACACTCTCCATCCCACACTCTCCATCCCAAACTCTCCATCCCACACTCTCCATCCCAAACTCTCCATCCCAAACTCTCCATCCCACACTCTCCATCCCAAACTCTCCATCCCACACTCTCCATCCCACACTCTCCATCCCAAACTCTCCATCCCACACTCTCCATCCCAAACTCTCCATCCCACACTCTCCATCCCACACTCTCCATCCCAAACTCTCCATCCCACACTCTCCATCCCAAACTCTCCATCATCCCAAACTCTCCATCCCAAACTCTCCATCATCCCAAACTCTCCATCCCAAACTCTCCATCCCACACTCTCCATCATCCCAAACTCTCCATCCCAAACTCTCCATCCCAAACTCTCCATCATCCCAAACTCTCCATCATCCCAAACTCTCCATCCCAAACTCTCCATCCCACACTCTCCATCATCCCACACTCTCCATCCCGCACTCTCCATCATCCCACACTCTCCATCCCGCACTCTCCATCCCAAACTCTCCATCCCACACTCTCCATCCCAAACTCTCCATCCCAAACTCTCCATCCCAAACTCTCCATCCCACACTCTCCATCCCAAACTCTCCATCCCACACTCTCCATCCCAAACTCTCCATCCCAAACTCTCCATCCCAAACTCTCCATCCCAAACTCTCCATCCCGCACTCTCCATCCCACACTCTCCATCCCAAACTCTCCATCCCACACTCTCCATCCCAAACTCTCCATCCCAAACTCTCCATCCCAAACTCTCCATCCCAAACTCTCCATCCCACACTCTCCATCCCACACTCTCCATCCCGCACTCTCCATCCCACACTCTCCATCCCAAACTCTCCATCCCAAACTCTCCATCCCACACTCTCCATCCCGCACTCTCCATCCCAAACTCTCCATCCCAAACTCTCCATCCCAAACTCTCCATCCCGCACTCTCCATCCCAAACTCTCCATCCCAAACTCTCCATCCCACACTCTCCATCCCAAACTCTCCATCCCAAACTCTCCATCCCAAACTCTCCATCCCAAACTCTCCATCCCACACTCTCCATCCCAAACTCTCCATCCCAAACTCTCCATCCCAAACTCTCCATCCCAAACTCTCCATCCCAAACTCTCCATCCCACACTCTCCATCCCAAACTCTCCATCCCAAACTCTCCATCCCAAACTCTCCATCCCAAACTCTCCATCCCAAACTCTCCATCCCACACTCTCCATCCCACACTCTCCATCCCAAACTCTCCATCCCAAACTCTCCATCCCAAACTCTCCATCCCAAACTCTCCATCCCACACTCTCCATCCCAAACTCTCCATCCCAAACTCTCCATCCCAAACTCTCCATCCCAAACTCTCCATCCCACACTCTCCATCCCAAACTCTCCATCCCACACTCTCCATCCCAAACTCTCCATCCCACACTCTCCATCCCAAACTCTCCATCCCAAACTCTCCATCCCAAACTCTCCATCATCCCAAACTCTCCATCCCAAACTCTCCATCCCACACTCTCCATCCCAAACTCTCCATCCCACACTCTCCATCCCAAACTCTCCATCCCACACTCTCCATCCCAAACTCTCCATCCCAAACTCTCCATCCCAAACTCTCCATCCCAAACTCTCCATCCCAAACTCTCCATCCCAAACTCTCCATCATCCCAAACTCTCCATCCCAAACTCTCCATCCCAAACTCTCCATCCCAAACTCTCCATCATCCCAAACTCTCCATCCCACACTCTCCATCCCACACTCTCCATCATCCCAAACTCTCCATCCCAAACTCTCCATCCCAAACTCTCCATCCCACACTCTCCATCCCACACTCTCCATCCCAAACTCTCCATCCCACACTCTCCATCCAGGGGTTGCTGCCAGCTCCTGTTGGAGCACAGGGGAAGCTTTGGCTCAGCAGAACATTGGGATGAACACACGGTGGCACTGTCCCAGTGTCACTGTCCTGGTGTCACTGTCAATGTCCTGGTGTCACTGTCACTGTCCTGGTGTCACTACCCGGTGTCACTGTCAATGTCCTAGTGTCACTGTCCCAGGGTCACTGTCACTGTCCTGGGGTCACTGTCCTGGGGTAACTGACCCGGTGTCACTGTCCTGGTGTCACTGTCCCACTGTCACTGTCCTGGTGTCACTGTTGCTGTCCCGGTGTCACTACCCAGTGTCACTGTTAATGTCCTGGTGTCACTGTCCTGGTGTAACTGTCCCGGTGTCACTGTCACTGTTCTGGTGTCACTGTCCCGGGGTCACTGTCCCAGTGTCACTGTCGCTGTCCTGGTGTCACTGTCCTGGTGTCATTGTCACTGTTCCAGTGTCACTGTCCTGGTGTCACTGTCCTGGTGTCACTGTCACTGTTCCAGTGTCACTGTCCTGGTGTTACTGTCCTGGTGTCACTGTCCTGGTGTCACTGTCCTGGTGTCACTGCCCTGGTGTCACTGTCACTGTCCCAGTGTCACTGTCCTGGTGTCACTGTCCTGGGGTCACTGACCCTGGGTCACTGTCCTGGTGTCACTGTTGCTGTCCCGGTGTCACTACCCAGTGTCACTGTTAATGTCCTGGTGTCACTGTCCTGGTGTAACTGTCCCGGTGTCAATGTCCTGGTGTCACTGTCACTGTTCCAGTGTCACTGTCCCGGGGTCACTGTCCTGGTGTCACTGTCACTGTCCCAGTGTCACTGTCCTGGTGTCACTGTCCTGGTGTTACTGTCCCGGTGTCACTGTCCCGGGGTCACTGTCCTGGGGTCACTGTCACTGTCCCAGTGTCACTGTCCTGGTGTCACTGTGCCGGGTCACTGTCACTGTCCCAGTGTCACCCCTCACTTTTGGGAATGCCCTCACTCCTGGGAATGCCCTCACTCCTGGAATGCCCTCACTTTTGGGAATGCCCTCACTCCTGGAATGCCCTCACTCCTGGAATGCCCTCACTCCTGGAATGCCCTCACTTTTGGGAATGCCCTCACTTTTGGGAATGCCCTCACTTTTGGGAATGCCCTCACTTTTGGGAATGCCCTCACTTTTGGGAATGCCCTCACTCCTGGAATTCCCTCACTCCTGGAATGCCCTCACTCCTGGAATGCCCTCACTTTTGGGAATGCCCTCACTCCTGGAATGCCCTCACTCCTGGGAATGCCCTCACTATTGGGAATGCCCTCACTTTTGGGAATGCCCTCACTCCTGGGAATGCCCTCACTCCTGGAATGCCCTCACTCCTGGAATGCCCTCACTTTTGGGAATGCCCTCACTCCTGGAATGCCCTCACTCCTGGGAATGCCCTCACTCCTGGAATGCCCTCACTCCTGGAATGCCCTCACTTTTGGGAATGCCCTCACTTTTGGGAATGCCCTCACTTTTGGGAATGCCCTCACTCCTGGAATGCCCTCACTCCTGGAATGCCCTCACTTTTGGGAATGCCCTCACTTTTGGGAATGCCCTCACTTTTGGGAATGCCCTCACTTTTGGGAATGCCCTCACTCCTGGAATGCCCTCACTCCTGGAATGCCCTCACTCCTGGAATGCCCTCACTTTTGGGAATGCCCTCACTCCTGGAATGCCCTCACTTTTGGGAATGCCCTCACTTTTGGGAATGCCCTCACTTTTGGGAATGCCCTCACTTTTGGGAATGCCCTCACTT
This sequence comes from Poecile atricapillus, assembly GCF_030490865.1. Taxonomy (NCBI): domain Eukaryota; kingdom Metazoa; phylum Chordata; class Aves; order Passeriformes; family Paridae; genus Poecile; species Poecile atricapillus. The sequence goes on from NC_081288.1 coordinate 1,088,341, forward strand.
TTGGGAATGCCCTCTCCAGGCACTCCCAGGGCTCTGCAGGGAGAGGCTCCCCGCTTCACCCTCAGCCTGTCCCCAGGGAATTTGATCCATTAAAACCAGAGATCTCTGCTGGGAATTGCTGTCAGACACTGTCCATGTCCAGCAGCTCCAATCCCCACCTCCCTGCACTCCCTGGGAACGCTTTTTTCCCCAAAAAGCTGTCAAGGAGGATCAGCCCTGACTGCAGTGTCCCACCCGAGCCCCGGGATGAGCTCCCGTGGATTTCCCGAGCTGCCTTTGGATCAGCCCCACGTGCTGCTCCCCCAGGACACTTGCAGAGCTTGTGGGAAGCCCTGGAGCCACCCCTGGCTCCCAACAGCACAGGGCTCTGATTGTTTAAATTCCAGGGATTTTTTGGCTGGACAGTTTGACCCTTGGGAAATAAAAAAAGCAGCTTTGCTCCTGCTTGGGACAGTTCCCAAGTCCCTGCAGACACCAGGAAACTCAGAAAAATAGAAATAAAAATACAAGTGTGGTTTTGCCTCGGATAAAACAGCCCAGAAAGGTCCCAAACTGCACTGGAATTTGAGGGGACAGGCAATGGGAAGAGCAGCTGGACACTGCTGATCCCAGGGATGAAGGGCAGGGACACCTCCCACTGGCCCAGGTGCTCCCAGCCCGGCCTTGGCCACCTCCAGGGATCCAGGGGCAGCCACAGCTGCTCTGGGAATTCCATTCCAGCCAGGAATTCCTAATTCCCAAGATCCCACCTCAAAGGATGTCCGTGCCTGGCCCAGCTGCCCATCCCTGCAGGGATTTCGTGTGGAGGTGGCACTTGGGGACACGGCCAGGGGTGGCCTTGGCACCACTGATTGCACTCAATGGGCTCAGAGGGATTTTCCATCCCAAATAAATCCGTGATTCTGTGGACTCCAGCGGGAATGGAGCAGCTTCCAGAGGGCTCAGCCTGGAGCTCTGTCCCAGCCCATCCTTTCCACTGGGAATGGAGCTCCAGGGCAGGGATTGGGAAGAGCTCCCACTCTGGTTTAGCACTGAGGGGAACAATCCCACCCTCCTGGAGGATCCCTCAGCGCCACATCCCGGGAATGTCCCAGCTCCGATCCCAAAGCGCTCCCCAGAGCCGCTGATGGTGCCGGGAGGCGCCGGGAAAGGCCCGGAGGGGATCCAATGGCTGCATCCTGCGGGAGCCATTCCAGCATCCCGGGAAAGAGGGGCTGCAGAGGGGCTGGGAGAGGAGGCAGCGCTGGATCCCACCGTGCCCAGCCAGTTCTGGAGCTGGAGACGCACCCAGGGCAGGTGGGAGCCCGTGGGACGTGTGTCGGTGCCAGTCCTGGTGCCAGTCCCGGTGCCAGTCCTGGTGCCAGTCCCGGTATCAGTCCTGGTGCCAGTCCCAGTGCTGGCCTCACTGCCAGTCCTGGTGCCAGCCCCAGTGCCAGTCCCAGTGCCAGTCCCACTGCCAGCCCCACTGCCAGCCACAGTGCCAGTCCTGGTACCAGCCCCACTGCCAGCCCTGGTACCAGCCCCACTGCCAGCCCCACTGCTATTCCCAGTGCCAGTCCCACTGCCAGCCCCACTGCCAGTCCCGGTGCCAGTCCCGGTGCCAGTCCCACTGCCAGTCCTGGTACCAGCCCCACTGCCAGCCCCAGTGCCAGTCCCGGTGCCAGTCCTGGTACCAGTCCCGGTGCCAGTCCCACTGCCAGTGCCAGTGTCAGTCCCGGTGCCAGTCCCAGTGCCAGCCCCGGTACCAGCTCCAGTGCCGGCCCTGGTGCCAGTCCCAGTGCCAGTCCCGGTGCCAGTCCCGGTGCCAGTCCCACTGCCAGTCCTGGTACCAGCCCCACTGCCAGCCCCAGTGCCAGTCCCACTGCCAGTCCCGGTGCCAGTCCTGGTGCCAGCCCCGATGCCAGCCCTGGTACCAGCCCCAGTGCCAGCCCCACTGCTATTCCCAGTGCCAGTCCCGGTGCCAGTCCTGGTGCCAGTCCCACTGCCAGCCCCACTGTCAGCCCCACTGCCAGCCCCACTGCCAGCCCCACTGCCAGCCCCACTGCCAGTCCCAGTGCTAGCCCCACTGCCAGCCCCAGTGCTAGCCCCACTGCCAGCCCCACTGCCAGCCCCACTGCCAGTCCCGGTACCAGCCCCACTGCCAGTCCCGGCACCAGTCCCGGTATCAGGCCCGGTTCCAGTCCCAGTGCCAGTCCCGGTGCCAGTCCCAGTGCCAGCCCTGGTACCAGCCCTGGTACCAGCCCTGGTACCAGCCCCACTGCCAGTCCCGCTGCCAGTCCCAGTGCCAGCCCCACTGCCAGTCCCGCTGCCAGCCCCACTGCCAGCCCCACTGCCAGTCCCGCTGCCAGTCCCAGTGCCAGCCCCAGTGCCAGTCCCAATGCCAGTCCTGGTGCCAGCCCCGATGCCAGCCCCGATGCCAGCCCCACTGCCAGCCCCACTGCCAGTCCTGGTGCCAGCCCCGATGCCAGCCCCACTGCCAGCCCCACTGCCAGCCCCACTGCCAGTCCTGGTGCCAGCCCCGATGCCAGCCCCACTGCCAGCCCCGGTACCAGCCCCACTGCCAGTCCCGGCACCAGTCCCGGTATCAGTCCCGGTTCCAGTCCCAGTGCCAGTCCCAGTGCCAGTCCCAGTGCCAGCCCTGGTACCAGCCCTGGTACCAGCCCTGGTACCAGCCCTGGAACCAGCCCCACTGCCAGTCCCGGTTCCAGCCCCAGTGCCAGCCCCAGTGCCAGCCCCGATGCCAGCCCCGATGCCAGCCCCAGTGCCAGCCCCACTGCCAGCCCCAGTGCCAGCCCCGATGCCAGCCCCGGTACCAGCCCCACTGCCAGCCACAGTGCCAGTCCTGGTGCCAGCCCCGGTACCAGCCCCACTGCCAGCCCCAGTGCCAGCCCCGATGCCAGCCCCGGTGTCCCCACGGCTCCGCAGGCACTCACCAGCTCGATGCCCTGTGGGAAGGGGTTGTCCTCCCAGTCCTTCTCCGGGAAGCGCTGCAGGATCTGTCCCTGTCCATCCCCGCTCCCTGCGGACACAAGACGGGATCAGAGGGCACCCCCAGCCAGCCGGGCACAACTCGGGGGGCTCCAGTTCCCCACGGATGGGGCAGCAGGAGTGACCCCAACCCACTCCAGCAGGGAATTGAGAACATCCCAAGGGATCCCAGAGCCTCCTCTGGAGGTGGGAACAGCACTGGAGCAGCAGCTCCGCTCCCTCTCCAGCCAGAACCTCCTTCCCTGTGATCCCACCACGGACAGATCCCACCACAGACAGATCCCACTCCGAGCTGCATTCCCTGTGATCCCACCACAGACAGATCCCACTCCGAGCTGCATTCCCTGTGATCCCAACATGGACAGATCCCACTCCGAGCTGCATTCCCTGTGATCCCACCACGGACAGATCCCACTCCGAGCTGCATTCCCTGTGATCCCAACACGGACAGATCCCACTCCGAGCTGCATTCCCTGTGATCCCAACACGGACAGATCCCACTCCGAGCTGCATTCCCTGTGATCCCACCACAGACAGATCCCACTCCGAGCTGCATTCCCTGCTCCTTGTTCCCTGCTGGCCTTTCCCCAAACAACCCTGCCCGGGATTTGGGCTCTGACAGCTCCTGCTTCCCTGGGAGCCCTCCAAACCTCCACCTGCCCCCCAGCCCACACCACTCCAGACCCTGAACCCCTGAGCTTCCCAACGGAGCCGGCCTGGACAGCCTGGAAAAGGCTGGGAATTCCGGGAGCAGCCAGCTCTGGGACAGCCCGAGGTGACAGCAGCACCAAGTGCTCCCGTCACAGACCCTGCCTGGAAGGGCTCCCACACTGCTCACGTCCTTCCCGGGACACAGCCGCTCCCAGATCCGCCTGGGAATCACAAATCCCGAGGGTTCTGGCCCAGCCACGGAGGCAGGCAGCCCCACCATGGGGAGAGGGGGAATATTCCAGCCCCTTCCAGAGCTGCTGAGGGATTATCGCACCTGCAGGGGTCTCTCCCACCCCGGGAGCCGGGTCCTGGCCGTGGAATGGGGCTGGGAAAGCAGCAGGAGCACCAGGGAAGGGATATTTTGGGAGCCCAGACGTGTCCCCAGGGTCCTGCTGGCCGCCCAGCAGCCACAGCTGGATTTAGCAGGACCAGGAGAGGGAACGGGAAAGGGGCCATTTATAGCCCTGGGCCCAAAATGGAAAGGCTGGAGCCAAACTGGGCACCAAACATCCCCAGGGACTGGGTTAACTGGGATTGGGTCAACCAGGTCCTGCCTGGCCACGTGCTCCGACACCACAGCCCAGATCTGTCACCACGTTCCTGCCCTGTCACCAGGTCCCTGCTCTGTCCCCACATCCCTGCCCCGTCACCATGTCCCTGCCCTGTCACCACATCCCTGCTCTGTCCCCATGTCCCTGCCCTGTCCCTGCTCTGTCCCCACATCCCTGCTCTGTCCCCACATCCCTGCCCTGTCCCTGTCCTGTCCCTGCTCTGTCCCTGCCCTGTCCCCACATCCCTGGGCAGAGGCCACCCACTCCTGGTGCCAAGGGCTCGGCTCAAGCTCCAGACAGGAAAATCCCTTGAGATCCACAGGTCAGGATTATGGAGCTGATGGCTCCAAGCTGCGGCCCCCACATCCAGCCCTGCCCCAGCTTCACTGGAATATCCTCAGTTAGAGGGAAACAGATACAAGACCACAAAATCCTGGGATGGTTTGGGATAGAAGGGACCCCCAAACCCCCCCAGTGCCCCCCACACCTCCCACTGGCCCAGGCTGCTCCCAGCCCCAGGCTCCAGCCTGCCCTTGGCCACTGCCAGGGATCCAGGGGCAGCCCCAGCTGCTCTGGCAATTCCAGCCCAGCCAGCAATTCCCAATTCCCAACATCCCAACATCCAGCCCTGGCCTCTGGCACTGGCAGCCATTCCCTGGCTCCTGGCCCTGCAGCCCTGTCCCAGTCCCTCTGCAGCTCTCCTGGAGCCCCTTCAGGCCCTGCAGGGGCTCTCAGCTCTCCCTGGATCCTTCTCCTCTCCAGGGGAACATTCCCAGCTCTCCTGGAGCCCCTTCAGGGGCCCTGGAATGTTCTGGAAGGTCTCCCTGGATCCTTCTCCTCTCCAGGGGAACATTCCCAGCTCTCCCAGGCTGGATCCCTGGGAACTGAGGGGCTCCAGGCCTGGAGCAGCTCTGGGGTCTCCTCTGGGCTCTCTCCAGCAGCTCCAGGTGCTGCTGCTGTGTCCCCAGGGCTGGGGCAGCTCTGCAGGTGGGGACAGGGGCAGGGTCCCCCCTCCCCTGCGGGATCAGCCCAGCCCTGGGGGAGGCTCTCAGGCTCATCATCCTCCACACAGAAATCATTCCAAGGGCTGGTGAGAACAATGGGAATCTCCACTCCCAGAGTTTTCCCAGAGCCAGGAGCTGCGGGCAGGAACATCCTGATTTTAGGGGCTGTCACCACCAGCCTGACTCGGGAATCCTGGCACTTCCCTCAGCTGCTCCTGGGCCAGCCCGATCCCAGCTTTCCCTCTTCCCAGCACTCAGCTCCCTCTCGGGCTGTGGGATCAGCGTGTCCCTTCCTGCCCCATCCCAGCTGGGATCCCTGGCAAAGCTCCAGATTCCTGGGAAAGCAGGTGTGAGTGAGCCTCCACCTCCGGGAGCTGCTGCTGCTGCTCCATCCTTCCTGCAGGGCTGGGGGACACCTGGGGCAGCCCGGCCCCGCCCGGGATGGGCTGGGAGGGTCACGGGAGGTTGTTGGGATACAGGAAATTCAAAATAAGGCCAGAGTTAAACACGGGGATGAGCCACGGCACCGGATGGACCCGGCTGGGAGCGCCAGGACACTGCTGGACACCGCTCTGGACACTGCTGGACACTGCTCTGGACACTGCTCTGGACACTGCTCTGGACACTGCTGAACACTGCTGGGCACTGCTGGACACTGCTGGACACTGCTGGACACTGCTCTGGACACTGCTGGACACAGCTGGACACAGCTGGACACTGCTCTGGACACTGCTCTGGACACTGCTCTGGACACTGCTGGACACTGCTGGACACTGCTCTGGACACTGCTGGACACTGCTGGACACTGCTCTGGACACTGCTGGACACAGCTGGACACAGCTGGACACTGCTCTGGACACTGCTCTGGACACTGCTCTGGACACTGCTGGACACTGCTGGACACAGCTGGACACTGCTCTGGACACTGCTCTGGACACTGCTCTGGACACTGCTGGACACTGCTGGACACTGCTGGACACTGCTGGACACTGCTCTGGACACTGCTGGACACTGCTGGACACTGCTGGACACTGCTGGACACTGCTCTGGACACTGCTGGACACTGCTGGACACTGCTGGACACTGCTCTGGACACTGCTGGACACTGCTCTGGACACTGCTCTGGACACTGCTGGACACTGCTGGACACTGTTCTGGACACTGCTCTGGACACTGCTGGACACTGCTCTGGACACTGCTCTGGACACTGCTGGACACTGCTGGACACTGCTCTGGACACTGCTCTGGACACTGCTGGACACTGCTGGACACAGCTCTGGACACTGCTGGACACTGCTGGACACTGCTCTGGACACTGCTCTGGACACTGCTGGACACTGCTGGACACTGCTGGACACTGCTGGACACTGCTGGACACTGCTCTGGACACTGCTGGACACTGCTGGACACTGCTCTGGACACTGCTCTGGACACTGCTCTGGACACAATGCACAGAGCATTCCCAGGGCTGTGTTTGGTGGGCACAGAGCATTCCCAGGGCTCTGGTGGGCACAGAGCATTCCCAGGGCTCTGGTGGGCACAGAGCATTCCCAGGGCTCTGGTGGGCACAGAGCATTCCCAGGGCTGTGTCTGGTGGGCACAGAGCATTCCCAGGGCTGTGTTTGGTGTGCACAGAGCATTCCCAGGGCTGTGTCTGGTGGGCACAGAGCATTCCCAGGGCTGTGTCTGGTGGGCACAGAGCATTCCCAGGGCTCTGGTGGGCACAGAGCATTCCCAGGGCTGTGTCTGGTGGGCACAGAGCATTCCCAGGGCTCTGGTGGGCACAGAGCATTCCCAGAGCTGTGTCTGGTGGGCACAGAGCATTCCCAGGGCTGTGTCTGGTGGGCACAGAGCATTCCCAGGGCTCTGGTGGGCACAGAGCATTCCCAGGGCTGTGTCTGGTGGGCACAGAGCATTCCCAGGGCTCTGGTGGGCACAGAGCATTCCCAGGGCTCTGTTGGGCACAGAGCATTCCCAGAGCTGTGTCTGGTGGGCACAGAGCATTCCCAGGGCTGTGTTTGGTGGGCACAGAGCATTCCCAGGGCTGTGTTTGGTGGGCACAGAGCATTCCCAGGGCTCTGGTGGGCACAGAGCATTCCCAGGGCTCTGGTGGGCACAGAGCATTCCCAGGGCTGTGTCTGGTGGGCACAGAGCATTCCCAGAGCTGTGTCTGGTGGGCACAGAGCATTCCCAGGGCTCTGTTGGGCACAGAGCATTCCCAGGGCTGTGTCTGTTGGGCACAGAGCATTCCCAGGGCTCTGGTGGGCACAGAGCATTCCCAGAGCTGTGTCTGGTGGGCACAGAGCATTCCCAGGGCTCTGGTGGGCACAGAGCATTCCCAGAGCTGTGTCTGGTGGGCACAGAGCATTCCCAGAGCTGTGTCTGGTGGGCACAGAGCATTCCCAGGGCTCTGGTGGGCACAGAGCATTCCCAGGGCTCTGGTGGGCACAGAGCATTCCCAGGGCTGTGTCTGGTGGGCACAGAGCATTCCCAGAGCTCTGGTGGGCACAGAGCATTCCCAGAGCTGTGTCTGGTGGGCACAGAGCATTCCCAGGGCTGTGTCTGGTGGGCACAGAGCATTCCCAGAGCTCTGGTGGGCACAGAGCATTCCCAGGGCTGTGTCTGGTGGGCACAGAGCATTCCCAGGGCTCTGGTGGGCACAGAGCATTCCCAGGGCTCTGTTGGGCACAGAGCATTCCCAGGGCTGTGTCTGTTGGGCACAGAGCATTCCCAGGGCTCTGGTGGGCACAGAGCATTCCCAGAGCTGTGTCTGGTGGGCACAGAGCATTCCCAGGGCTCTGGTGGGCACAGAGCATTCCCAGGGCTGTGTCTGGTGGGCACAGAGCATTCCCAGGGCTGTGTCTGGTGGGCACAGAGCATTCCCAGAGCTGTGTCTGGTGGGCACAGAGCATTCCCAGAGCTGTGTCTGGTGGGCACAGAGCATTCCCAGAGCTGTGTCTGGTGGGCACAGAGCATTCCCAGGGCTCTGGTGGGCACAGAGCATTCCCAGGGCTCTGGTGGGCACAGAGCATTCCCAGGGCTGTGTCTGGTGGGCACAGAGCATTCCCAGAGCCTGCAGGGTGTGCCCACCTTCCCTGGAGAATCCCCGAGGGGTTCACAGCTGGAGCACTGCTCCAGCCCCACGGCTCCAGCCCCACGGCTCCAGCCCCACGGCTCCAGCCCCAGCCCATCCCAGCCCCACAGCTCCAGCCCCACAGCTCCAGCCCCACGGCTCCAGCCCCAGCCCATCCCAGCCCCACGGCTCCAGCCCCACGGCTCCAGCCCCAGCCCATCCCAGCCCCACAGCTCCAGCCCCACGGCTCCATCCCCACAGCTCCAGCCCCACGGCTCCAGCCCCAGCCCATCCCAGCCCCACGGCTCCATCCCCACAGCTCCAGCCCCACGGCTCCAGCCCCAGCCCATCCCAGCCCCACGGCTCCAGCCCCACGGCTCCAGCCCCAGCCCATCCCAGCCCCACAGCTCCAGCCCCACGGCTCCATCCCCACAGCTCCAGCCCCACGGCTCCAGCCCCAGCCCATCCCAGCCCCACGGCTCCAGCCCCACAGCTCCAGCCCCACAGCTCCAGCCCCAGCCCATCCCAGCCCCACAGCTCCAGCCCCACAGCTCCAGCCCCAGCCCATCCCAGCCCCACAGCTCCAGCCCCACGGCTCCAGCCCCAGCCCATCCCAGCCCCACGGCTCCAGCCCCAGCCCATCCCAGCCCCACTGCCAGGTCCTGCTCCAGGGAAGCTGCGGGGTCTGGGAAGGGAAACATCCCTGCAGCAGCTCCTCCAGCCCCTCCCTGGGGAGCTGGATGCCGTGGAGAGAGATGAGAGGGGATTTTCACGGGGATTTGGGGTGAAGGAGCTTGTTTGGAACCAGCCCTGTGCCACCCTCCCCTCGCAGGTGACTGAAGGTGTTTCACACCAGCACGGGACCACTGGAAAGGCTCCTCTGCAGGCTGGGACACAAATCCCACACCCCCAAAGCTCAGAAATTCAGGATGAAATCATCCAGGGGAACACAAAGCTGGGACAGAGCAGCTCAGTGCTGGAGCTGGCACAGGGTGCCCAGAGCAGCTGGGGCTGCCCCTGGATCCCTGGCAGTGGCCAAGGGCAGGCTGGAGCCTGGGGCTGGGAGCAGCCTGGGCCAGTGGGAGGTGTGGGTGGCACTGGAGGGGCTTTAAGGCCCCTTCCCACCAAACCATTCCATGATTTTCAGACGTGTCACACCACCCTTCACCGCTCTGCTCACCAGCAATCATCACCTGAGCGTGGAGCTGGGATATTCCATCAGCTCCAGGCTCCCAAAGAGCAGCAATAAGGCCCAGCCAGGGATGAGCCATCCCATCCCATCCCGGGCCTGCAGCCCCCCGCCCCCAGGCCCACCCAGAACAACACCCGAGTGTCTGCAGGGCCACAAAGGATCCTCTGTTCCCCCGAGTCCCCGCCGGGGCCAGGGAGAATGGCTTTTCTCTGCAGGGAACAAAGGGGCTGTTTGTGGGGCCACCGCCAGGAAAACCCACCCAGCCACTGTCCCTGTCCTGCCCTGGGACAGCCCTGTCCCCCAGCAGCACTCTGTGCCCATCCTGCATCCCTGGGGCTGGAAAAGCTCTCTGGGGTCACCTGCCTGACCCCCACCCTGTCCCCAGAGCCCTGAGTGCCACATCCCACGGTCCCTGTCCTGGCCTGGACAGCCCTGTCCCCCAGCAGCACTCTGTGCCCATCCTGCATCCCTGGGGCTGGAAAAGCTCTCTGGGATCACCTTCCTGACCCCCACCCTGTCCCCAGAGCCCTGAGTGCCACATCCCACTGTCCCTGTCCTGGTCTGGGACAGCTCTGTCCCCCCACAGCACCAACCACAGCTCCCTGTGCCCATCCCAAATCCCTGGGGCTGGGAAAGCTCCCTGGGATCACCTTCCCTGTCCTGGCCTGGGACAGCTCTGTCCCCCCACAGCACCAACCACAGCTCCCTGTGCCCATCCCAAATCCCTGGGGCTGGAAAAGCTCCCTGGGATCACCTCCCTGACCCCCACCCTGTCCCCAGAGCCCTGAGTGCCACATCCCACCCAGCCACTGTCCCTGTCCTGGTCTGGGACAGCCCTGTCCCCCAGCAGCTCCAACCCCCCGTGCCCATCCCTGGGGCTGGAAAAGCTCCCTGGGATCACATTCCTGACCCTCACCCTGTCCCCAGAGCCCTGAGTGCCACATCCCACCCAGCCACTGTCCCTGTCCTGGTCTGGGACAGCTCTGTCCCCCAGCAGCACCAACCATAGCTCCCTGTGCCCATCCTGCATCCCTGGGGCTGGAAAAGCTCTCTGGGATCACCTTCCTGACCCCAGAGCCCTGAGTGCCACATCCCACGGTCCCTGTCCTGGCCTGGGACAGCCCTGTCCCCCAGCAGCACCAACCCCAGCTCCCTGTGCCCATCCCAAATCCCTGGGGCTGGAAAAGCTCCCTGGGGTCACCTCCCTGACCCCCACCCTGTCCCCAGGCCACATCCAGGAATTCCTCGGACACCCCCAGGGATGGGCACTGCAAACCTCCCTGGGCACTGGAATCCCTGTTCCAGTCCTGGACAATCCTTTCCATGGAGAAATTCCTCCTGAAGTGGCACCTGCTGGAGGCCCAGGGTCCCCTCCAGCTGTCCCCAAGGCCACATCCCCCCTGTGGCACTGCAGCTGTGCCCCCTGGAATGGGACAAGCGAATCCAAAATCCCAAGGAATCATTTCCCACTTGTGATTCTCTCCGTGGTTTAGTGCAATTCCATGGGATAAGGAGCTCGGGAAGGACCAAGCCCTTCCCAGCCAGCAGGAACTGCCACAGGGTGACAGGGTGACAGGGTGACAGGGTGACAGGGTGACAGGGTGACAGGGTGACAGGGTGACAGGGACACCTGAGGCTCAGCCAAAGGGATTTGGAGCAAAAGCCTCCACAAAGTCACACCCAGAACAGCAATTCCTGTCCTGAGTGCAGATAAAAAAGGGAAAAGCTTAGGGAAAAGCGCCTCGTTCCGTGTTTATGGTCAGCTCGGAGATGTCCGAGGACTGACCCGCCGGACACAGGGGAGATAAAGATCACCCGGAGCTGGGTGAGGAAACAGCCTGCATGCAATTCCAGCCTGGAAAAACTCCATCCAGCCACGGAGCGATTCCCAGGGGAGCAAAACCTCCAGCCTGGGCTCACTGACTCTCAGCTCCAACATCCTGGAGCAGCTGCGGGGGCACTGCCAGCGTGGCACTGCCATGGAGCTCATTCCCATGGGATTGAGGGAAAAATGGATCCGGGATTCAGGGAGAACTTTGGGATTGAGGGAAAAATGGATCCGGGATTCAGGGAGAACTTTGGGATTGAGGGAAAAATGGATCCGGGATTCAGGGAGAACTTTGGGATTGAGGGAAAAATGGATCCGGGATTCAGGGAGAACTTTGGGATTCAGGGGAAAATGGATCCGGGATTCAGGGAAAAATGGATCCAGGATTCAGGGAGAACTTTGGGATTGAGGGAAAAATGGATCCAGGATTCAGGGAGAACTTTGGGATTGAGGGAAAAATGGATCCAGGATTCAGGGAGAACTTTGGGATTGAGGGAAAAATGGATCCAGGATTCAGGGAGCACTTTGGGATTCAGGGAGCACTTTGGGATTCAGGGAGCACTTTGGGATTCAGGGAGCAATGGCTTTGGGATTCAGGGAGAACTTTGGGATTCAGGGAGCAATGGCTCTGGGATTCAGGGAGCACTTTGGGATTCAGGGAACAATGGCTTTGGGATTCAGGGAGCACTTTGGGATTCAGGGAGCACTTTGGGATTCAGGGAGCACTTTGGGATTCAGGCAGATCTTTGGGATTCAGGCAGATCTTTGGGATTCAGGCAGATCTTTGGGATTCAGGCAGATCTTTGGGATTCAGGGAGCACTTTGGGATTCAGGGAGCAGTGGCTCTGGGAGGCTCTGCCTGACCCTCACAGTAACACGGTGTTTGCAGGAAGCTGGAGAGAGGCAGCTGAAGGAGGGGCCAGCGCTGATCCCCCTCACCCTGGCTCACACCACTCCTGTCCTGGGATGTCCCCGCTCCTCAAACCTCCTCCTCATCCCTCTGGACCTCTCCTGAATCCCTCTCAGATTCAGGAGGGATGTTGGAGAGAGCCTCCTCCCCCTGGATGCAGCCCGGGGGCAGCGCCAGGTGCCCTGCCAGGACCTGGGGGTGCAGACTGCCAGGAAATCCTGGCAAATCCTCGGCACCGAGTGCAGCTGGAAAACCCCAGGAGCCTGTGGAATGTGGGGCTCCCAGCACCCCAGATCCTGCAGGAAGATCCACTCAGATCCCTCCCCAGGAGCCTGTGGAATGTGGGGTTCCCAGCACCCCAGATCCTGCAGGAAGATCCACTCAGATCCCACCCCAGGAGCCTGTGGAATGTGGGGTTCCCAGCACCCCAGATCCTGCAGGAAGATCCACTCAGATCCTGCCCCAGGAGCCTGTGGAATGTGGGGTTCCCAGCACCCCAGATCCTGCAGGAAGATCCACTCAGATCCTGCCCCAGGAGCCTGTGGAATGTGGGGTTCCCAGCACCCCAGATCCTGCAGGAAGATCCACTCAGATCCCGCCCCAGGAGCCTGTGGAATGTGGGGTTCCCAGCACCCCAGATCCTGCAGGGAGATCCACTCAGATCCCACCCCAGGAGCCTGTGGAATGTGGGGTTCCCAGCACCCCAGATCCTGCAGGAAGATCCACTCAGATCCCGCCCCAGGGCTCAGGGAAGATCCCAGGATCTGGGAATTGTCAGGAAAGAGGAGCAGCCGGGCAGGGAATCAGATCCTGGGACATTCCCACCATCCCCACACGGAGCTGGGCTGGGCACGGGCTCGGGGAGAGCCCGGCTGTTCCCTGACCCCGTTCCAAGGCAGAGCTGTGTTTATCTTTGGAAACATTTAAGGCACAAGAGGAAGTAATTCAATTAAAAAATCCCCGCCTGCTTCCGAGAGCTGGGAGCAGGAAAGCGCTGCCGGCCCGGAGCGTTCCTGGCAGCGGGACACGGACACAGCCACGGCTGCAGCAGGAAGTTTATCCATAAATCCATGGGGAACACGGCCCCACAATGGCTCAAACCACCCCAAACCACCCCAAACCAGCACACACATAGGGCAGGAGCTGGAGGAGCAACCCTCCAGGAAAACTGGAAGCTGGGAGGGTCCAGGAGCTGCTCTAAGGGATCCCAGGGGACCCCCAAAAGTCCCTTTGGACCTCAAATCCTCTGGGATTCTACCAAGAGCAGCCAGGTGCCGGTGACTGGGGGGAGAACAGCCTGAAGGGGCTCCAGGAGAGCTGGGAATGTTCCCCTGGAGAGGAGAAGGATCCAGGGAGAGCTGAGAGCCCCTGCAGGGCCTGAAGGGGCTCCAGGAGAGCTGGGAATGTTCCCCTGGAGAGGAGAAGGATCCAGGGAGAGCTGAGAGCCCCTGCAGGGCCTGAAGGGGCTCCAGGAGAGCTGGGAATGTTCCCCTGGAGAGGAGAAGGATCCAGGGAGAGCTGAGAGCCCCTGCAGGGCCTGAAGGGGCTCCAGGAGAGCTGCAGAGGGACTGGGACAGGGCTGCAGGGCCAGGAGCCAGGGAATGGCTGCCAGTGCCAGAGGCCAGGGATGGATCTTGGGCACTGGGGGGGCTCGGGGGTCCCTTCTATCCCAAACCAATTCTTAATTCCCACATATTTTTCCCACAGGGCAGGAGGGGCCATGGGAGAAGCTGGGGTTGTTTTTAGTCCATGGGTAAATGTTGGCAGCCCCATAATTATCACCTGGGGTGCCAGTGGAGCTGGGAATGGCTCCCCTGGGAAGCAGCTGGAATTTGGCATCAGGTAAAAATAGCAGAGGTTTGTCCCCAAAACGCTTTTAGCAGCTCTGGCCACAGCACCGTGGACACTGGGATCCTCCTCCTGGGAAACTGAGGCACAGCACCCACCTGGCTCCAGATCATGGAATCAGGGAATCCTGGGATGGTTTGGGATAGAAGGGAGCCCCGAGCTCCCCCAGTGCCCCCCACACCTCCCACTGGCCCAGGCTGCTCCCAGCCCCAGGCTCCAGCCTGCCCTTGGCCACTGCCAGGGATCCAGGGGCAGCCCCAGCTGCTCTGGCAATTCCAGCCCAGCCAGCAATTCCCAATTCCCAACATCCCAACATCCAGCCCTGGCCTCTGGCACTGGCAGCCATTCCCTGGCTCCTGGCCCTGCAGCCCTGTCCCAGTCCCTCTGCAGCTCTCCTGGAGCCCCTTCAGGCCCTGCAGGGGCTCTCAGCTCTCCCTGGATCCTTCTCCTCTCCAGGGGAACATTCCCAGCTCTCCTGGAGCCCCTTCAGGCCCTGCAGGGGCTCTCAGCTCTCCCTGGACCCTTCTCCTCTCCAGGGGAACATTCCCAGCTCTCCCAGGCTGGCTGAGGAGCAGAGCTGTTCCCAGCTGACAAAGGGACACGGAGGGACAGCAGGACAGGATCCAGGCACGGGCACAGAGCAGCTCCAGGCTCTCAGTGCCCGGCAGATCCCGCAGAGCAGCCGAGGGCAGCCCCAAAGCCCAGATCCAGCCAGGGCTGCTCCTCACAGAGCACCCGTGGGTGCCCAGTCCTGCCAGGGCACAGGGAGCCATCCAAGCCCTGCCTCAGTTTGTCTCGACCCTGCAGGGATCATTTCCACCCAGCCTCTGCCAGCACCAACATCTCCCACGAGAGCAGAAGGAGCTTTTTGTTGCTGTGTCCCACGCTGGAGTGTAGCACACGCAGGGGGAGCTCTGCAGGGAGGGACAGGGACACAGCTCTGCTGGGAGTGGGGAACTGGGAATGGGGTCAGGCTCCACTGGGGGCTCAGCAGTGCCAGAGCCACCAGAACTGAAATGGGAGGGGATGTCCCAGCGATACGGGATGTGTGAGAGTCCCCTGAGAACACCACTGAGCCTGTCCCCAAGTGCCACCTCCACAGGGCTCTGAAGTCCCTGCAGGGATGGGCACTGCAAACCTCCCTGGGCATCTCCAGGACCCCCTTTCCATGGGGAAATTCCTGCTGCTGCCCACCCTGAGCCTGTCCTGATCCACCCTGAGCCTGTCCTGGCCCACCCTGAGCCTGTCCTGGCCCATCCTGAGCCTGTCCTGGCCCACCCTGAGCCTGTCCTGGCCCATCCTGAGCCTGTCCTGATCCATCCTGAGCCTGTCCTGGCCCATCCTGAGCCTGTCCTGGCCCATCCTGAGCCTGTCCTGATCCACCCTGAGCCTGTCCTGGCCCACCCTGAGCCTGTCCTGGCCCACCTGAGCCTGTCCTGGCCCACCCTGAGCCTGTCCTGGCCCACCCTGAGCCTGTCCTGGCCCACCCTGAGCCTGTCCTGATCCACCCTGAGCCTGTCCTGATCCACCCTGAGCCTGTCCTGGCCCACCCTGAGCCTGTCCTGGCCCATCCTGAGCCTGTCCTGGCCCATCCTGAGGCCGTTCCCTCTCCTCCTGTCCCTGTTCCTGCCAGCACAGCCCGACCCCCCGGCTGTCCCCTCCTGCCAGGGACTTGTGCAGAGCCACAAGGTCCCCCTGATCCCCCTTTGCTCCAGGCTGAGCCCCTTCCCAGCTCCCAGAGCTCTTCCTGGGGCTCCAGAACCTTCCCAGCTCCCAGAGCTCTTCCTGGGGCTCCAGAACCTTCCCAGCTCCCAGAGCTCTTCCTGGGGCTCCAGAACCTTCCCAGCTCCCAGAGCTCTTCCTGGGGCTCCAGAACCTTCCCAGCTCCCAGAGCTCTTCCTGGGGCTCCAGAACCTTCCCAGCTCCCAGAGCTCTTCCTGGGGCTCCAGAACCTTCCCAGCTCCATCTCTGGACACCTCCAGCCCCTTCCCAGCTCTCCCAGCTGCTCCTCACAGGATCTGTGCTGCAGAAGTGAATCCCCTCCATCCTCCCCAGGGATCTGACTCTGCTGGGGCAGTGGGAGCAGTGGAGGGTGCAGGAGGAGGAAGAGGCTGAAGCCAAGGGGAACTGAAACCCCACTGACCACAGACTGCTCTGAGATGGGGAAATGACCCTGCCCTGGAGCCCTCAGCTTCCTCATCGGCATTTCCCAGGGACCCAGGGAATTTTCTGCTCCCATGGAGCAGGGGCAGCCCTGGAGCTGCCCCTCAGCCTGGAGAGGAGCCCTGCTCCCCCCAAACCCCACGGCACACGACCCCAGAGGGTCCAGCCACAATCCCAGTCCTGCCCCAGTGACCTGGAGCAGCTCCTCACCTCCAATCCTTGGGAATGAGCAGGGAGATGGGAAAAGGAGCAGCAGGGAGTGCTGCCAGCTCCGAGCACACCCGGGGGATCACCGGGATTAGAGTGACCCCAGCAGCTCCTGCCACTGCTCCCAATGGACCCCACCAGCACCCAGACCCCCAAAACCACCTCATCCCCCACAGGGATTATCTGGGAACGCTGGGACAGGCTGGGATGAGTGCCAAGGTCACGGAGCAGGAAAGGTTCTGCCCCAGAGGGTGCTGGCACTGCCCAGGCTCCCCAGGAATGGGCACAGCCCCGAGGCTGTGGGGGCTCCAGGAGCTCCCAGGGATGCCCAGGCTGGGATTGCTGGGGGTGTGTGCAGGGCCAGGAGCTGGATCCACCATCCCTGGGGTCCCTTCCAGCTCGGGATATTCCAGGACTGCTCGGTCTGGCTGTGCCAGAGCAGTGATCCTGGGCTGGCTCCTGGATTTCAGCAGGACACGGGGCCCTTCCCGGCTTATCCCAGGGGTTTGAGCTGAGGAGGGGAGATTGACACGGGACACTGGGAAGAAATCAACACAAAACATGGCTTGAAATTCCCCATTGCACTGGAAGTTCCTGGAGAAGACAGTTTGCCAAGCGGAGAGGGACTGGGACAGAAGCCAGGGAACGGCTCCCAGTGCCAGAGGGCAGGGCTGGATGTTGGGAATTGGGAATTGGGAATTGCTGGCTGGGCTGGAATTGCCAGAGCAGCTGGGGCTGCCCCTGGATCCCTGGCAGTGGCCAAGGGCAGGCTGGAGCCTGGGGCTGGGAGCAGCCTGGGCCAGTGGGAGGTGTGGGGGGCACTGGGGGGTTTGGGGGTCCCTTCTATCCCAATTTTCCTGGGATTCCCTGACCCCCAGGCACACCCACAGCTCAGCCAGGGCCAGAGGCTCTGTTTGATGGGAAATGTGGCTCCATCAGAGCCTTCCCAGAAGGAAACACAGCTCTGCTCCTCCACCCAAAGCCAACAGAGCCGGGCAGGGGCTGGGCCAGCACGCACCTGGAAGGGGCAAGGCTGGAAAGGAGCTTTGTGAGACTTGAGGAGCTCCTTCATCTCCACCAGCCTCAAATCCCCCATTTCCCCAAAGAACTGAAGGGAAATCCTTGGCTCAGACTTTGAGGAAGGCAGGAAAGCCTCGCTGGAGTGAGGAAGATGAATCCCCCGTTCTGTGGAGGAGAATCCAGCTGGAGCAGGAGCGCTCCTCACGGATGTGCCTGGCACATTCCACACACGGAGCTCCCAGCCTTGGAGACACAGCTCAGACCTGAGAGAGCAAACATTCATCTCTGCTGCTGCCAGGAAAACCAACAATCCTGGAATTCTGGGATGCTTTGGGTGGGAAAGGACCCCCAAAACCTCTCCAGTGTCCCCCTGCCATGGCAGGGACACCTCCCACTGTCCCAAGTGCTCGGTCACAGCCACCCCTCTGCCCCAACCAGCTTCACTTCCCCCAGAGCAAAACCCCTGATTTCCCAGAAAAAGGAAAAAACAACTTGGAATTTGACCCAAATAAATCCCATCCCCGGCGTGGGTTTAGGTTTTTCCAAAGCCTCAACAAGTGACTGACCCCCCGTTCAGCCAAACTCAGGAAAAACATCTTGGGATTTACCAAGATGGAATAAAAAAAATATCCCCAACCCTCAAAGAGTTCAAGAATAAAATAAACAACTCCGAACCACCCAGACGACACACGAGGGGTGAAACCAAGTCAGTCAGACACGGAGCAAAGGTCAGGGAAAAATGAGCAACAGACTATTGAAAAACACCAGAAAATGGGAATTAACAAGAAATTCCACAGAAACACCGAAAATTGAAACGTTTTCTCCAACATCAGCTTCCCATCCCACTGGGATTTTCAGGAATATCCAGTGATGTCCGTGCTGACCCTGTGCCCTCAGGGGATTTCACTGGTTCCAGACACAGCAATCCCAGGAAAAAAACACCCAAAACCCCCAAAACCACTGGCTAACAGCCAGAAAATTGGGCAAACACGCTGTAAACATTCCAAAGTTGGACAGGGATTGAGGAAAAGGCTGTTTTGGATGCACAGAGCTCGGGAGAGCCAGAGCAGAAGCGACATTCCCACATTGCCAGAGGCAGGCAGGCCCTTGGGATAATCCCTGTGTGGGCACTCAGGGCTGGATAAATCCCACACACACATCCCAGAACTGCTGGAAACACGGAGAGATCCCGGGGTGAGAGCATGGAGTGGGAATCACTGATCCCAAAAGGCTCCAGGAAAACACAGAGGGGCCAGGAGGATTCTTGAGAGAGGCACAGCTCCGTGTCCAGGAGCTTTGGGTGGACACCAGAGGGAGGGAGGACATGGAGGATGCTGGAAAGTGGGAAAAATGCCCCAAATCTGACCCAAATCTGACCCAAATCTGAGCCACAATGAGACAAGGAGCGCTGGGGCTGCACTGGATGAGCCCAGCACCGCCCCATTCCCTCCTTCCCACCCATCCAGCAGAGGAGCAGGAGCTGGGATGAGCCCTCCACATCCCTGAACCTTGCTCCACACCCAGCGAGAAGAGCCCTCACTTCCCATCAAACATTTCTGGGAAAAGATCCAAGAGCTGGGAGCCCCTTCCTCATCCTCCTGCTGCCCAAACCAGAGCCTGGAGATGGGGTTTTGCTTTTGGGGTGGTGCACAGTGTCATTCCCACCTTGTCCCCCTTTTTCTGGAGCTCCATTCCAGCAACCCCAGGGCTCGGGAAATTCCATCAACCCCAAATCCCTCATGGGCTGGGATGAGGCAGCAGAGCCAAGGAAAATAATGTGCAATAATCCCATGGAAATGATTTCAGGGATGGCTGCAAGAGGGAAGCCATTCCCTGTGTCCTGTCACTCCAGCCCTCTGCAGCTCTCCTGGAGCCCCTTCAGGCTCTGGAATGTTCTGGAAGCTCTCCCTGGATCCTTCTCCTCTCCAGGGGAACATTCCCAGCTCTCCCAGCCTGGCTGGTGACACTGCCACTGCCCCTCAGACAAGCTTTGAACGGCTCAGGAGGATTTATCCCAGGTTATCCCGGGAATTCCTGTGTGCCAAAGCCTCGGCTCTGCTCCCAGCACTGGCACCTGGAGCTGCAGGAATGTTCCCCAAAAGGAACTTGGCACCCTGAGGGTCCTGGGTCCTTGTGGAGTCTGAGGCAGCAGAACCCCCTGGACACCGACAGGGAACGGAGCTGGGAAGGTTCTGGAGCCCCAGGAAGAGCTCTGGGAGCTGGGAAGGTTCTGGAGCCCCAGGAAGAGCTCTGGGAGCTGGGAAGGGGCTCAGCCTGGAGCAAAGGGGGATCAGGGGGACCTTGTGGCTCTGCACAAGTCCCTGGCAGGAGGGGACAGCCGGGGGGTCGGGCTGTGCTGGCAGGAACAGGGACAGGAGGAGAGGGAACGGCCTCAGGATGGGCCAGGACAGGCTCAGGATGGGCCAGGACAGGCTCAGGGTGGGCCAGGACAGGCTCAGGGTGGGCCAGGACAGGCTCAGGGTGGGCCAGGACAGGCTCAGGATGGGCCAGGACAGGCTCAGGGTGGGCCAGGACAGGCTCAGGGTGGGCCAGGACAGGCTCAGGATGGGCCAGGACAGGCTCAGGATGGGCCAGGACAGGCTCAGGGTGGGCCAGGACAGGCTCAGGGTGGGCCAGGACAGGCTCAGGGTGGATCAGGACAGGCTCAGGATGGGCCAGGACAGGCTCAGGGTGGGCCAGGACAGGCTCAGGGTGGGCAGCAGCAGGAATTTCCCCATGGAAAGGGGGTCAGGGGTTGGATATGCCCAGGGAGGTTTGCAGTGCCCATCCCTGCAGGGATTTCAGAGCCCTGTGGAGGTGGCACTTGCTCAGTGGTGGCCCTGGCAGTGCTGGTTGGACTTGATGAGCTCCGAGGGATTTTCCAACCCCAAACAATTCCATGATTCAATTAAAAACACCCAGAGGAGCAGAGAAACCCAGGAGCTGCAGGTGGGGGCAGCTGGAGCAGCTCCTCACAGGTACCCCCAGGTGAGCCCCTCGCTGCCTGAGCACCAGCCCCAGCATCCCTGAAGGCCCCATCACCCTTCCCTGGCTTCTCCTGGAGTTCCAGAATCCCAGGAGGGTGGGGAAGGGCTGGAATTGCCAGAGCAGCTGGGGCTGCCCCTGGATCCCGGGAATGGCCAAGGAAAGCTTGGAGCAGCCTGGGATGGTGGGATTGGAATGGGATGGGATTGAAGCTCCCTGGATCCCATCTCAAACCATTCTGGGATTTGGGAGGCTCTGAATCCATCCCAAGGGATTTTTCTGGAAGTTGGGGCTGGAAAAGGGAAGGGAGACCCTTCCTGCAGTGCTGAGATTCCCAGGGAAACCCCTGGATCCCAAAATTCCTTCCTGGAGCGGAGCCGGGGCAGGGCTGGAGAGAGGGAATGGAGGGAATTCCCTGGGAAAGGGGAGATGGGGGTGGGATGTTGGGAATTGGGAATTGGGAATTGCTGGCTGGGCTGGAATTGCCAGAGCAGCTGTGGCTACCCCTGGATCCCTGGCAGTGGCCAAGGGCAGGCTGGAGCCTGGGGCTGGGAGCAGCCTGGGCCAGTGGGAGGTGTGGGGGGCACTGGGGGGTTTGGGGGTCCCTTCTATCCCAAACCATTCCATGAATCCCTGTCACTGTCCTGTGAGCACGGCAGGCTCCTGTCCCCTCCTGGGGGTCCCTGGCTGGGGCTGAGCCCATCCACGCTCCCTCCCCCGGGTCCCCATCCCAGCAGCACCCCCAGCCCCGTCTCAGCCGGGATTCCCGGGTAAATCCCGGGATTTGCTCGGAGCCGGGCAGTCTCCATCTGCCAGGAGAGCTGCAAATCCCCCAGCAGCTCCTGCAGGCTGACACTGCCCCAGCACAGCGCAGAGAGCGCCCAGAGCTGCTGGGGAGCCCTGGGGAATGACAGCTTCCCACCCTGGGAACCCTGTCCTGCCCCACATCCATCCCTGACCCATATCAATCCTGACCCACATCCCATCCCTGACCCACATCCACCCTGCCCCACATCCATCCTGCCCCACATCCCAACCCTGCCCCACATCCATCCTGCCCCACATCCATCCTGTCCCACATCCATCCTGCCCCACATCCATCCTGCCCCTCATCCATCCTGCCCCACATCCATCCTGACCCACATCCCATCTCTAATCCCATCTCCAGCCCCACATCCCTGCAGCCAGATCCCATCTCCAGCCCCATCTCCAGCCCCATCTCCAGCCCCACATCCCTGCAGCCAGATCCCATCTCCAGCCCCATCTCCAGCCCCACATCCCTGCAGCCCCATCTCCAGCCCCACATCCCTGCAGGGCCCATCCCATCTCCAGCCCCATCTCCAGCCCCACATCCCTGCAGTCCCATCTCCAGCCCCACATCCCTGCAGTCCCATCTCCAGCCCCATCTCCCCACGGAGACGAGACCTTCACCGCCTTTCCTTCACCACCACACCCCCTCTCCAGACTTTCCCTCCTCGGATGTTTCCTTCTCCCACTCCCTGCAGTCTCCCAAAGCCTGGGCACGAGGTGTGAGGCAGAATTTCCCCTTTTATGGTGAAAGGCAGCAGATCCCAGCTGGGGGAGCTGCCCCCAGCCCTGCTCCTCCCTGGGATGGCTTCCACAGCTCCCAGCTGCTCCCTCCGCGCTTCCTACGGGCTCTGGAGCCGGGAACAGATTTCTCCCAGGATGACTCAGAGGATCCCAGCCCTGTGCCTGTCTCATGACTTCACCCTGGCAGGCTCCAGGCTGGATTTGTGGATTTCTGGAGCTGCCGATTCATCCCCGCGTGCCGGCAGGGCTGGGATGACGGATCACATTCCTCCTGCCTGGCCTGCTGCCACCTGCATCCCTCCCGGCCAGGAGGAACGGCTCACACTCGCTCACCGATGCTCGGGAAGGGCCTCTGGGGAAAAGGAGTTTTTTCTTGGGAAAAAACTTCCCTGAAAAGGGCAAGACTGCAATCAGGGAATGCTGGGATGGTTTGGGACCCCCCTGCCATGGCAGGGACACCTCCTGCTGTCCCAGGGTCCAGCCTGGCCTTGGGCACTGCCAGGGGATGAAGGAAAGAGCTCCAGCAGCTGCTCCTTGAAACCAGACCCAGCTCCCAAACACGGCAAACCTCGAGTTCTGCACCAGCATTTAACAAAAGTACAACATCCCAACACCCTCGATGGAATTCCCAAGAGATCCAACACTTGTGAAAGGTCCTCATATAAAACCAGAGCTGCCAAGAGAACCTCGGGTCAGAGAAGAAAATCCACATTCCCTCCCTCGGTGTTAATAATGATTGAGGTGATTCCAGTGCCGGGAGTTGGGAGGGAAAAGGGAGAACAGGGATGCCACGGAGAGTGGGCAGAACGTGGCTGCAGATTGTGTGTGACAGGAGCAAAGCAGCCTCCAAACGTGGCCCAAAGCCATCCAAACCAGGGGGGGACAGAAAACGTGAAGTGAGAACACAGACCTGAGTCAGGAGAGCCGAGAGGAACTGGGAGAGGGAGGAAGGAGAAGTTTAATGGATGGAGAAATCCCCCAGGAGAGGCCGTGGCTGGGAGGAGCTGGGTGAGGAGAGGGAATGGCTCTGGGGCTGTCTGCAGTGCCACTGTCCCCCTGCCCTGCTGCCACATCCCCAGCACAGTGCTCTGGGCACCTGGGACAAGGGGGAACGGCCTCCAGATGGAATTAGATGGGATATCAGGAAGAAATTCTCGGCTGTAGGGTGCTGAGGCACTGCCACACTGCCAGGGATGGATCCCTTTCCATGGGGAAATTCCTGCTGCTGCCCACCCTGACACATTCCCTGTCCTCCTGTCCCTGTCCCTGGGAGCAGAGCCCGACCCCTCGTGCCAGGGAGCTGCAGGAAATCACCTTCCTGCTGTTCTGCAGGAATTGCCAGCCCAGGAACACCTGACAGGTGGGGCTGGAGCTCGCTCCTGCAGACAATTCCTGCAGGAACAGGATCTCGCTGCTCCCGTGAGCTGGGCTGTGTCTGAGCTCCTTCCTGCCCTGCTGAGCTCACCTGGATCCCACCAGGAGCTTATCCCGGTCCTTCCCGATGCTCTGGGGGTCCCTGGGCTCCCCCCGTGGGAGCAGCCGGGCTTTGCTCAGCCCTGAAGCTCTGCCCTTCAACCCCCTGGCTGAAGGCACTGGACACTGTCCTGGGCACTGGACACTGTCCTGGGCACTGTCCTGGGCTGGGCTGGGCACTGTCCTGGGCACTGGACACTGTCCTGAGCTGGGCACTGGACACTGTCCTGGGCTGGGCACTGTCCTGAGCTGGGTACTGGACACTGTCCTGGGCTGGGCACTGGGCACTGTCCTGGGCACTGGACACTGTCCTGGGCTGGGCACTGTCCTGGGCTGGGCACTGGACACTGTCCTGGGCTGGGCACTGGGCACTGGGCACTGTCCTGGGCACTGGACACTGTCCTGGGCTGGGCACTGTCCTGGGCTGGGCACTGGACACTGTCCTGGGCTGGGCACTGGGCACTGGACACTGTCCTGGGCACTGGACACTGTCAGGGCTGGGCACTGTCCTGGGCTGGGCTGGGCACTGTCCTGGGCACTGGACACTGTCCTGGGCTGGACACTGGACACTGTCCTGGGCTGGACACTGTCCTGAGCTGGGCACTGGGCACTGTCCTGGGCTGGACACTGTCCTGGGCTGCTGGGCTCTGTCCTGGGCTGGGAACTGGACACTGTCCTGGGCTGGGCACTGGACACTGTCCTGGGCACTGGACACTGTCCTGAGCTGGGCTCTGTCCTGGGCTGGACACTGCCAGGGCTGAGACCCCACAGCTCTGTCCCCACAGCTCTGTCCCCACAGCCATGGCCCCACAGCTCTGGCCCCACAGCCATGGCCCCACAGCTCTGTCCCCACACCTCTGGCCCCACTCCAGGGCAAGGGCCTGAAAGCAGGACCCAGGCTTTTCCCACATAACAGACCGACGTTATGGCAGCTTTGGAGCAGAGCTGACTCGGAATCCGGGGATTGTTTGGGTTGGGAAAGCATCGAGCCTGACCATTCCAGCACTGCCAAGGCCACCATGGAGCTGTCCCCAGGTGACTCCACCCCTGCCCTGGGCAGCTGTGCCAGGGCTGCAGAGCCCTTTCCAGGAGAGAATTCCCAAAAATCCACCTGAGCCTGTCCTGGCCCATCCTGAGCCTGTCCTGATCCACCCTGAGCCTGTCCTGATCCACCCTGAGCCTGTCCTGGCCCATCCTGAGCCTGTCCTGGCCCATCCTGAGCCTGTCCTGGCCCATCCTGAGCCTGTCCTGATCCATCCTGAGCCTGTCCTGGCCCACCCTGAGCCTGTCCTGGCCCATCCTGAGCCTGTCCTGGCCCATCCTGAGCCTGTCCTGATCCACCCTGAGCCTGTCCTGGCCCATCCTGAGCCTGTCCTGGCCCACCCTGAGCCTGTCCTGGCCCATCCTGAGCCTGTCCTGGCCCATCCTGAGGCCGTTCCCTCTCCTCCTGTCCCTGTTCCTGCCAGCACAGCCCGACCCCCCGGCTGTCCCCTCCTGCCAGGGACTTGTGCAGAGCCACAAGGTCCCCCTGATCCCCCTTTGCTCCAGGCTGAGCCCCTTCCCAGCTCCCAGAGCTCTTCCTGGGGCTCCAGAACCTTCCCAGCTCCCAGAGCTCTTCCTGGGGCTCCAGAACCTTCCCAGCTCCCAGAGCTCTTCCTGGGGCTCCAGAACCTTCCCAGCTCCCAGAGCTCTTCCTGGGGCTCCAGAACCTTCCCAGCTCCCAGAGCTCTTCCTGGGGCTCCAGAACCTTCCCAGCTCCCAGAGCTCTTCCTGGGGCTCCAGAACCTTCCCAGCTCCCAGAGCTCTTCCTGGGGCTCCAGAACCTTCCCAGCTCCATCTCTGGACACCTCCAGCCCCTTCCCATCTCCCTCAGGAATTCTCCAGCCCTTTCCCAGCTCCCTCAGGAATTCTCCAGCCCTTTCCCAGCTCCATTCCCTTCCCTGGGAAGGACACTGTGCTGGGATCAGTGGGATCAGGAGCTGACCAGTCCTGCCCCGGGGAGGGGGTGGCGGTGACAGCGGCAGTGACAAGACACAAGTGGCTTTATCTGAGCAGATGGGGCAGGAAGAGGCTGCAGAGCTCAGGGAGAAGCTGCTTTGCTGCATTTCCTGCAGCTCCCCGCAGAAACACCTCAGCTCAATCACCCCACACTCGGCTCTTCCTCCCCAAAAATCCCCCAGGGCCACCAGATCTCCATCATCAGCTCAGACACGCTGCAGGCTCTGTGGATCCAGGGCAGGCTGCTCCCTGCCAGGGGACACGTGGCACCGGGAGCCACTCCATAAACAAAAACATCTGGAATTGGTGTGGGAGGAAAGGAGAGGGAGGGTCCTCACTGCTGCTCATCCTGACCCCCACCCACTGCCTGCCCCTAAAGCAGTTCCTAAATCCTCTCACAGGGTCCCAGCAGTTCCTAAATCCTTCCACAGGGTCCCAGCAGTTCCTAAATCCTCTCACAGGGTCCCAGCAGTTCCTAAATCCTTCCACAGGGTCCCATCAATCCCTAAATCCTTCCACAGGGTCTCAACAGTTCCTAAATCCTTCCACAGGGTCCCAGCAGTTCCTAAATCCTCTCACAGGGTCCCAGCAGTTCCTAAATCCTCTCACAGGGTCCCAGCAGTTCCTAAATCCTTCCACAGGGTCCCACCAGACCCCAAACACCCCCAGAGGGTCCCAGCAGACCCCAAACACTCCCAGAGGGTCCCAGAAGCGCCCAAATGCCCCCAGAGGGTCCCACCAAACCCCAAACACCCCCAGAGGGTTCCAGCAGCCCCCCAGAGGGTCTCAGCAGACCCCAAACACCCCCAGAGGGTCCCACCAGTCCCCAAACACCCCCAGAGGGTCCCACCAGACCCCCAGAGGGTCCCACCAGTCCCCAAACACCCCCAGAGGGTCCCAGCAGACCCCCAGAGGGTCCCAGCAGACCCCAAACACCCCCAGAGGGTCCCAGCAGACCCCAAACACCCCAAGAGAGTCCCACCAGTCCCCAAACACCCCCAGAGGGTCCCACCAGACCCCCAGAGGGTCCCACCAGTCCCCAAACACCCCCAGAGGGTCCCAGCAGACCCCCAGAGGGTCCCAGCAGTCCCCAAACACCCCCAGAGGGTCCCAGCAGACCCCAAACACCCTCAGAGGGTTCCAGCAGCCCCCAAACACCCCCAGAGGGTCCCACCAGACCTCCAGAGGGTCCCAGCAGACCCCAAACACACTCAGAGGGTCCCAGCAGCCCCCAAACACCCCCAGAGGGTCCCACCAGACCCCCAGAGGGTCCCACCAGTCCCCAAACATCCCCAGAGGGTCCCACCAGTCCCCAAACACCCCCAGAGGGTCCCAGCAGACCCCAAACCCTCCAGGCCTGCCCTGGAAGGGCCGAACACCCACAGGACATGGGAAGGATCATTCCCAGAGTCAGGAATTCCCTACCCCGAGGCCAGCAGGCTCTGGGAGCTCGCCTTGGCCACAAGAGCAGCATTTAGTGGTCAGGAGCTGAGCAGCCACAGCAGGAACAGAGCAGCCCTGGAGGCGTCACCGCTGTGATCCCGGAGAGAGGAGGGAGGAAAGCTCCTGCAGATCCCGTCCCTGCTGCCCCAGGTGTCGCAGGGATCCAAACCAAAGGGGTTTGTGGGGTGAACTCCTCCCCCTGCAGCTCCAGGGCACGTTCCAAGCGGGGTTTGTTTGTGTTTTTAGCACCCACAAAAGCGCAGCTGCTGACCCAGCCCGCTGCTGGAATGGGAAAAGGGAACTGGCTCCAAGGAAAGGCTTCGGGTTGAGGGAAAAACGTGAGCTGGGGTGAGGGAGAGCAGAGAGAAAAGTGCTAAATCCTCACTGGCAGCACACAAAATATCACCAAAAAACAGGACAAGGATCTGGGAACCACACCTGGACTGTGTGAGCACCTCAGCTTCAGCCACCTTCTCTAAACAGGGACTGCCAGCTCCAGGGAACAGCACTCACCCTCCCTGCTCACAGCAGCAGAGAATTCCAGCAAAGAAACCCAGCTGGACACGGGAACGTGTCTGAAACAGGAGAAATGAGCAGCCCAGAGCTGCAGCTCTCATCTCCCTGCTCCAGGTCCAGCCTGACCCATCCAAACCGATAATAACAATCTTCATTCCAACAGGGAAAAGGAGGGGAGTCCAGGGAATGGAGCTGGGAAGGTCCTGGAGCCCCAGGAAGAGCTCTGGGAGCTGGGAAGGTTCTGGAGCCCCAGGAAGAGCTCTGGGAGCTGGGAAGGTTCTGGAGCCCCAGGAAGAGCTCTGGGAGCTGGGAAGGTTCTGGAGCCCCAGGAAGAGCTCTGGGAGCTGGGAAGGTTCTGGAGCCCCAGGAAGAGCTCTGGGAGCTGGGAAGGGGCTCAGCCTGGAGCAAAGGGGGATCAGGGGGACCTTGTGGCTCTGCACAAGTCCCTGGCAGGAGGGGACAGCCGGGGGGTCGGGCTGTGCTGGCAGGAACAGGGACAGGAGGAGAGGGAACGGCCTCAGGATGGGCCAGGACAGGCTCAGGATGGGCCAGGACAGGCTCAGGGTGGGCCAGGACAGGCTCAGGGTGGGCCAGGACAGGCTCAGGGTGGCACAGGACAGGCTCAGGATGGATCAGGACAGGCTCAGGATGGGCCAGGACAGGCTCAGGATGGGGCAGGACAGGCTCAGGATGGGGCAGGACAGGCTCAGGGTGGCACAGGACAGGCTCAGGATGGGCCAGGACAGGCTCAGGGTGGATCAGGACAGGCTCAGGGTGGGCAGCAGCAGGAATTTCCCCATGGAAAGGGGGTCAGGGTTTGGAGATGCCCAGGGAGGTTTGCAGTGCCCATCCCTGCAGGGATTTCAGAGCCCTGTGGCAGTGGCACTTGGGGACAGGCTCAGTGGTGGCCTTGGCAGGGATGGGAAGGGCTGCACTGGATGGGCTCTGAGGGCTTTTCCAACCTGAACAAGTCCATAATTCCAAGATGAATCTGTCCCCATCCACAAGCACACCTCAGTAGAGCAGGAGCAGCTCAGGCCCCACCCTGGGGACAGCTCTGACCCCGTCACTGTCACTGTCACTGTCCAACTCCCGGGTGGGACCCACAGCCCACAGAGCTGCTCCTCCCGGGCAGGAGTTCAAAGGGAAGGAGATGAGGATTAATGGAGCAGCTGAGATCACAAGAGCCACAGTTCCCAGGCCGCTGGATGCAGCTGGAAGCTGAAGAGGCCAGCGGGAGGGGTGACCCCTTCCAGAGGCAGCCAGTGGTTGCACAAGGAATCCGGGAATCCTGGGATGGTTTGGGATAGAAGAGACCTTAAACATCACCCAGTGCCCCCCTGCCATGGCAGGGACACCTCCCACTGGCCCAGGCTGCTCCCAGCCCCAGGCTCCAGCCTGCCCTTGGCCACTGCCAGGGATCCAGGGGCAGCCCCAGCTGCTCTGGCAATTCCAGCCCAGCCAGCAATTCCCAATTCCCAATTCCCAACATCCAGCCCTGGCCTCTGGCACTGGCAGCCATTCCCTGGCTCCTGGCCCTGCAGCCCTGTCCCAGTCCCTCTGCAGCTCTCCTGGAGCCCCTTCAGGCCCTGCAGGGGCTCTGAGCTCTCCCTGGATCCTTCTCCTCTCCAGGGGAACATTCCCAGCTCTCCTGGAGCCCCTTCAGGCCCTGCAGGGGCTCTCAGCTCTCCCTGGATCCTTCTCCTCTCCAGGGGAACATTCCCAGCTCTCCCAGCCTGGCTGCAGAACAGAAAGGGCCCAGCCCTGGAGCAGCTCTGGGGCCTCTCTGGATTTTTCCCTCTCCCATTCCCACCTTTCCCACTGCGGGCACGTGGCTGGGAGCAGCTCTGCACGTGGCAGGGCCATTCCCAGCCTCAGTTTCCCTGTGCAAATATTGACCCAGAGCAAACAGCTCCGCCACTGCTGCCATCCCCGGGGGCTTTTCCACGGCTGGGATTTTCCTGGAGGCTCCCAGAACCCGGCTGAGTCAAACCCTGAGTCACTCGGCCACGCACGACAGAGGGACACGGGTGGGTCCTTCAGGAGAGCCAGAACCCAACCCAAAACACGGCTGGGATGGAAGCAGGAGGAGCCCTGAGAGCCCTGCCCTGGCCTGGGATCCTCCTCAGCTTCTCCCACCAGGAACCAGCTCCAGGAGCTCCTGGGGAAGGGCAGGATTTGTCCTGTGTCCTCACAAAATCCACCCCAAAACCTGCCCCAAACACCTCATGGGAAGAAGCAGCTCTGAGCAGGGAGCAGCTTCCTCCTGCCGCCCACGGAGCCACCGAGCCCCAGGCTGGGAGTTTGAGGAGGGCACAAATGTGGGGTGATGCTGCTCTGTGAGCAGGAAACTGAGAAACCACGGCCCCTTCCCGAGGCCTCCGAGCAGCCTCGGCATCCTCCAGAGCCAGCCCGGCACCCACGGACAGCAGCAGCTCCTCTGGAGTGCAGCAGGGATCACTCATGGAATGGTTTGGGATAGAAGGGACCCCCAAACCCCCCCAGTGCCCCCCACACCTCCCACTGGCCCAGGCTGCTCCCAGCCCCAGGCTCCAGCCTGCCCTTGGCCACTGCCAGGGATCCAGGGGCAGCCCCAGCTGCTCTGGCAATTCCAGCCCAGCCAGCAATTCCCAATTCCCAATTCCCAACATCCCACCCCCATCTCCCCTTTCCCAGGGAATTCCCTCCATTCCCTCTCTCCAGCCCTGCCCCGGCTCCGCTCCAGGAAGGAATTTTGGGATCCAGGGGTTTCCCTGGGAATCTCAGCACTGCAGGAAGGGTCTCCCTTCCCTTTTCCAGCCCCAACTTCCAGAAAAATCCCTCGGGATGGATTCAGAGCCTCCCAAATCCCAGAATGGTTTGGGATGGGATCCAGGGACCTTCAATCCCATCCCATTCCAATCCCACCATCCCAGGCTGCTCCAAGCTTTCCTTGGCCATTCCCGGGATCCAGGGGCAGCCCCAGCTGCTCTGGGAATTCCCAATTCCCAACATCCCAACATCCAGCTCTGGTAGCTTAAAAGGAAGCTTTTAAAGCCTTTAAAAGGTGCTCCTGGAGCTGGTTCCTGGTGGGAGAAGCTGAAGGGGACCCACAGACCAGGGCAGGGCACTCAGGGCTCATCCTGCTGCTGATTTTCCTGGCCCTGGGAAATCCCAAATGGATGCTCTAGGAAATCCCAAATGGATGCTCTAGGAAATCCCAAATGGATGCTCTAGGAAATCCCAAATGGATGCTCTAGGAAATCCCAAATGGATGCTCTAGGAAATCCCAAATGGATGCTCTAGGAAATCCCAAATGGATGCCAAGCTGGGTTTTGGCTCCCACCATCCAGGCCTTGCCCATCCAGTGCTCCCTGTCCAAAACTTCCAGACTCCTTCAGCCACAGTTTGGAATTGAGCTGTCCTGGACTCTTAGGGCATGGGGGATGCACGGAAAAAAACCCTCAGATCCCACTGTAAAACCAGGCACAATCCCAGCTCAGGGAAGCTGTCATTCCCAAAGTAAAACCAGGCACAATCCCAGCTCAGGGAAGCTGTCATTCCCAAAGTAAAACCAGGCACAATCCCAGCTCAGGGAAGCTGTCATTCCCAGGTAAAACCAGGCACAATCCCAGCTCAGGGAAGCTGTCATTCCCTGGTAAAACCAGGCACAATCCCAGCTCAGGGAAGCTGTCATTCCCAAGGTAAAACCAGGCACAATCCCAGCTCTGGGAAGCTGTCATTCCCAGGTAAAACCAGGCACAATCCCAGCTCAGGGAAGCTGTCATTCCCAGGTAAAACCAGGCACTATCCCAGCTCTGGGAAGCTGTCATTCCCAGGTAAAACCAGGCACAATCCCAGCTCTGGGAAGCTGTCATTCCCAGGTAAAACCAGGCACAATCCCAGCTCTGGGAAACTGTCATTCCCAGGTAGATCCAGGCACAATCCCAGCTCAGGGTTTGTCCCTGCCATGGCAGGGGGGCACTGGGGGGGCTCGGGGGTCCCTTCTATCCCAAACCATCCCAGGATTGTCTCTCTGGAGATGCTGCAGAGCCACCTCAGCTCCCACCACCCCTGCAGACCTTTCCTTTTCACATCCCCAGCTGCAGCCCCGTCCCTGCCCGACCACAAATCCCACAGAGCTCCAGCAGCACCCAGGGGCCCGTCCGGCCCTGCTGCAGCTCAGCCCAGCTCTGTTTACTGCTGAGGCTGCCAGGGAAGGTGCCAGCCTGGCACAGCCCAGCTCTGGCTGTGGCACAGCCCAGCCTGGCACAGCCCAGCCTGGCACAGCCCAGCCTGGCACAGCCCAGCCTGGAACAGCCCAGCCTGGAACAGCCCAGCCTGGAACAGCCCAGCTCTGGCTCTGGCACAGCCCAGCCTGGCACAGCCCAGCCTGGCACAGCCCAGCTCTGGCTCTGGCACAGCCCAGCCTGGCACAGCCCAGCCTGGCACAGCCCAGCCTGGCACAGCCCAGCTCTGGCACAGCCCAGCCTGGCACAGCCCAGCTCTGGCACAGCCCAGCCTGGCACAGCCCAGCTCTGGCTCTGGCACAGCCCAGCCTGGCACAGCCCAGCTCTGGCTCTGGCACAGCCCAGCTCTGGCTCTGGAACAGCCCAGCCTGGCACAGCCCAGCTCTGGCTGTGGCACAGCCCAGCTCTGGCACAGCCCAGCCTGGCACAGCCCAGCCTGGCACAGCCCAGCTCTGGCACAGCCCAGCCTGGCACAGCCCAGCTCTGGCACAGCCCAGCTCTGGCACAGCCCAGCCTGGCACAGCCCAGCTCTGGCACAGCTCTGGCACAGCCCTGCTCTGGCTCTGGCACAGCCCAGCCTGGCACAGCCCAGCCCTGGCACAGCCCAGCTCTGGCACAGCCCAGCATGGCACAGCTCTGGCACAGCCCAGCCTGGCACAGCCCAGCCTGGAACAGCCCAGCCTGGAACAGCCCAGCTCTGGCACAGCCCAGCCTGGAACAGCCCAGCCTGGAACAGCCCAGCTCTGGCACAGCCCAGCCTGGCACAGCCCAGCTCTGGCACAGCCCAGCCTGGCACAGCCCAGCTCTGGCACAGCCCAGCTCTGGCACAGCCCAGCCTGGTACAGCCCAGCCTGGCACAGCCCAGCTCTGGCTCTGGCACAGCCCAGCCTGGAACAGCCCAGCCTGGCACAGCCCAGCTCTGGCACAGCCCAGCTCTGGCACAGCCCAGCTCTGGCACAGCCCAGCCTGGTACAGCCCAGCCTGGCACAGCCCAGCTCTGGCACAGCCCAGCTCTGGCACAGCCCACGGCTCTGCCAGAGCAACCCAACCTGTACAGCAATTAGTCACCGGCAGATGAGCACCGCTGCCCTTCCTCCAGCATTATCTAAGCAGGGAGGGGGGTGGGAAAACAGAGCTGGGAATGCTGCCAGGCTGATCCCAAAAAACCACAGAACTGCTGTGGGTCCATCTCTACATCCCTGGGGACAGGATGCAGGAGAAGGCTCGGACACCTCCAGGCTGGCATGGGCAGGGGTTTGCTGTGGCTGTCACAGAGCTGCCACCAGTGCTGCTGCCTCATCCTGGACACGTCACTTGTCACTGGGCCCTCCCAGCAGCCAGGAGCCTCGGGCTGGTGTC
Organism: Poecile atricapillus; assembly: GCF_030490865.1. Lineage (NCBI taxonomy): Eukaryota > Metazoa > Chordata > Aves > Passeriformes > Paridae > Poecile > Poecile atricapillus. Next base: position 1,121,390 of record NC_081288.1, read on the forward strand.
TGGGACCTGTCCCTTCCCTCCCAGGGCATCCTGGATCCATCTCCCTCCTT